>NC_057801.1:728165880-728468963 GCF_018294505.1 Triticum aestivum
ATGGAGACTTCCCTAGGGTGCAGTTTGCGGACAACACCATTCTGGTGATGCAAGCATGCCCCGATCAAGCTGCCCGCATGAAATCCATCCTGGTGGATTATGCTGCCTCAGTAGGACTGCAAATCAACTTTCATAAGTCCACTTTAATCCCCATCAGCATTAGCCAGCGGCGCTCTGATGAGTTGGCTCGTGTTTTTGGTTGCTCTGTCGACTCGCTCCTGTTCACCTACATGGGCTTCCCCATGGGCACAACGAGGCCAGCCTTCCTGGAGCTCATGCCATTGGTGCATGGTGTGGAAAGGAAGATCTCTACTGCCCTGTCTCTAATGTCGTCCGAGGCCTAGCTCACTTTGGTCAACTCAACCGTCACTTCGATGCTGATCTATACCATGTGCATGATTAAACTCCACCCTAAGGTGGCTGAGCACCTCGATAAACTGCGCAGATACTGTCTATGGGCCAAGAACTCTGAGGATGGGGTCAAGAACAACTCTCTGGCGGCCTAGGAGCTGGTTTGTAGACCAAACCTTAAAGGTGTACTTGGGGTTATTGACATCAAAACCTAGAATACGGCCCTTCTTCTAAAACACCTGTTCAAATTCTATAACCGGGAAGAAGCCCCCTGGGTGACCTTGATCTGGGATGCTTATTACACGGACAAAATTCCGCATGCAACAGAACCAGTTTGTTCCTTCTGGTGGCGTCATGTCATGCAACTCGGCGACGTGTTTCATGGGATCACCAAAGTCACTATAGGGAACGGTTCATCTTCCCTGTTCTGGAAAGAGGCATGGTATGATGACGATCGGGATACCCCGTTCATGGAGCTCTTCCCCAGAGCTTTCTCATTCTGCACAAATGAGGATGAGTCTGTTGTAAATGCTCTTGTAGCTATGGATCCAGCCATGCTCTTCCACCTGCCTCTATCGGCTCAAGCAAGAGAGGAAGTCAGGGAAATCCAGCAAGGTTTGATGCATGTGTCTCTGGAGAGAGACTGCAATGACACATGGGAGTGCACTCTTGGTGGGAGATTTTCTTCCAAAAAAATTCTATGACCACTGCTTCAGAGAGATGATCGCTGATGATGCTTTCGCTTGGCTTTGGAAGGCCAAATGTCCGATCTAATTCAAAATGTTTGGGTGGCTGCTGCTGGTGGACCGCCTAAACATGAGGAGCATGCTGAGACGTAGACACTACGTTGTTGCGGGCAATAATTATGCATGCATGCTGTGCCAAAACCCTTCCGATGAAACCGTCGAGCACCTATTCTTTGCCTGCCCGTTTAGCCAACGTTGTTGGGATAAAGTGGGCATGCGATGGCCGGCATTGGGCAACAAAATCTCTTTGTTACACGGTGGCAGAGAGCAATGGTAGCCACCTATGTTTATGGACATATTTATGATGGTTGCGTGGAGTTTATGGAAGAAGAGGAACAACGAACATTTCAGAGGGATCCCACATTCTTTCAGTTCATGGTTGGCTAGATTCAAAAATCATTTGGACCTTCTTGTGCACAATTGTAGAGAGGAACTTCATCCTTTCTTGGTTACTTACATACAAGGCTTGTGACATTTTGTTGCTTAGATCTTGAGACCATGGCCGGGGGGCCAAAAAAAACCCACTTGTAACATTGATGTAATTGGTTTCTTGTGAGTAATACAAAAGTCGGTGGGAGCCTCTCCCACTGTCATTCATAGTAAAAAAGAAGTTGGAAAAATAGCAGAGGGCGGGCTAAGCAAAGAGTTGCGGCAGCAAAGTGACCAGCCACCAGACGATCTATTCTGTTTGATTATGAAGTCTATGTTCATGTGAAGTTTATAATGCTATAATTAGAGCATCTACAGTCGGACGCCTCAAACCCATCTCAAATGCCCGGGTGAACGGGACGGTCAGTGACTGGTCACAAAAAACCGACCCAATCGGGCGCCTCAAACCGTCCTCAAATGCCCGTGTTGACCGGCACCCCTCATATCCAGCCCAAAAATGGGAGGGACATGGGGCTGCCCAGGCACGTCCGCCATGTCGTATCCGGCCTACGCTGGCCCACTCGACTCCACATATATTCCTTCCGATCCACTCCCGGACCAAACCCTGGTCACTTCACTCCACTCCCCTCTTCCACCCAAACTCCCGTCCGACGATCTCCGGCCTTCTCCGACATGGCGGGTAGCGGACCCGACGACGACCAGTAGAGATCCGTCGACTGGGGTCTCGTCCCATGAGGTTTGGAGGAGGCAATGGTCGTCCGAGTTGCACTCCGCCTCTCTCGGCAGGACAGCGCCAGACCGACAGTGGGATCTGTCCGGTGCGAGTCCATTGCGTCGGGCGCATCGGGCGCTCGGATCCTCTGGCGCTGGATCACCACGGACCTCTTGGGAGCCTTCCAATCTCCCTTCCCCATCACCGGTCCGCCCAAGTATGGGTCCTACTGGGATCGGTGTGCCTGACGTTGGATGGATAGGATGAGGGCGACCAATGCCTGCTTCGCTACCGACATGGCATCGACGGAGGCGGCTGATGCGGCGGCGCGGGCTACCACAAATGAGGAAGCCATCCGCACCCGCATTGTAAAGAAGTGGCAACAGGGGAACATGCGCACCTTTGCACGAGAGCAGAATCTGGCGGTCCGTGCCATGGCCGGACTGCCCCCAAGGAAGAGAAGGAGGACATCGACGGTGATGAGCAAGCTCGGCTCGATCTATATTGCGTCTTCGACAGCAACTTGCGCGAGAAGGGCGGCAAGGGCATCGGGAAGGGCACAGGTAGTCCTGGATGTTCTTCTCCATAGCTAGCATGCAGGTTAAACATGCCAAATTTTGGTAGCCCAATGGCAATGTCCTGATGCAGTAACCGGACGATGTGTGTAATACATCGTTTACGTAGTTGCATGAATTTGTATGAATTTGAGGTTTATTAATTGAGCTGTCCGGTTGTGAGAAGAGAAATTTGAGACGTGATTGATTAGTGTCCGTGGACGCGTCCAGACACATCTGCAGGCGTTTGAGGGGGCGGATTTGCCATGTCCGGCTGAAGACGCTCTTATATTATTTTCATACCAGAAAGGCGCACGTGCATTGCACGCATGAGATTTGGCAACCAAATTATGAGTAAATACCATACTATAGCATGTAAGCTTTGAGTCATATACGCATGTTGTAGATGTTCGTTTAATTTTTATAGTTCATCTTATTCAAATCAATTAGTTTTATATAAAAAATTAATCTATTTTAAGATTCATGGAATTGTGTATTGTAAAGCATAAAGTAAAAATAAATGATAATTCATGTTTTAAAAAAATTGGTCAATTATGATACGGAAGATTTTAGAACAAAGGTGAAGTGCTTGTGTTTTGAAATTTGTGCATTATGCTTAAGTTTAATCATGGAGTCTTCTAGATTATATATGTGACAGAATCTGATGGAATATAGATGATATCCAACGGCCAGTGCTCGGATTTGTCATCTCCGCACTGTCGGATTTGCTTCATCCGACGTCCATCTTTCAAAGTTATTCACAACTATGTAGGAGTATTGATATGCACAAGGAGGGTTTTGATGCCGGGTAGAAGAGGCCACCCTCCCAATACCCTGGAGTATCAGGAGTTATAAGTTCTGAGATTGCTTTTCGAAGATCAAGTCTTCAGGATCGATTATTGTTGCCCTTAAATTGCACGTTTAATTAGCAAAAATGCTAGACCTACGTACGACCTACGTGAAGTTACGTAACTTGCGTTAACTTATCTCTTCGCCCCCCATTTCAACCGGGGGTGGGGCCCCTACCTTTATTTCCTCTAACCAAAACATGTCACCTAATCAGTTACGTTAGTTAAGTAAAAATCCTTACGTAGGTGTAGATTACTGGTTAATTATATGGTTCTCGATCGATCTCGTTCTGGCAAGCTCCACCAGCCGCCGAATTTCGAACGTCTTCCACGAGCCCACAGCATTGTGCACCTATCAGTGTGCCCCACGTCACGTGGAGCTTAGCGTCGTCTAGCGCGAGCAAACGACGAGGTCCGCGGAGGCAAATGCCGGGTTTCGCAGGCGAAACAGCCCGCCCGGAAGACAAATCAAACTCTAATCTGTCCACGCGTCTGGCCGTCGTCGCGCACCACGAAAATGTGTCCCACACTTTGCGGAACGTACGTGGCCTGTCGTCCAAAATATCCATCCGTCCATCTGTCCACCCGAGGCAAGCTTTGAATCCGACGTCGTCTACGGCGGGGCAAGGGGTCCCGATCGACGCGCACGCACCCTCGTCATCATTCGTGCGTTTCTGCTATGCCATTACGTCTAGAAACATTGGCGTCTCGGGTCAAACTCCCCCCACATGATACAATGATGGTCCGTATGTGTCACATACTCTCGAGTAGCACGGATAGCATATGTGTCGCATACAGTTTGTCGCACGCGAAACTGCCCGCCCGGAAGGCTGATCAGACTCTCTAATCTGTCCACGCGTCCGGGCGCGCGCGCAGTCGGCCGTCGCACACCTCGAAAATGTGCGACAAACTTGGCCGACGTACGTGGCCTGTCGTCCAAAATATCCGCCCGCCTGTAGCAAGCTTTGAAATCCGACGTCGTCGTCCACGGCGGCGCAAGGGGTCTCGATCGCGCGCACGCACCCTCGTCATTCTGCTTGCGACGTTGGTGGTCTTTGTCGCCCACGGATGATGATGCTCCTATACCATTGTGTCCAGAAACATTGGCGTCCCCAGCCAAACTCCCCCACAAAGTCATAAACCGTCCCTCGTCGTCGTGCTGCCCGGCCCGTACCATCTATTATTGGGAAAAAGAAGAAGAAACGTATGAAACTATGGGTGAACAGACAGCCAAATGCAAAAAATGATTGCCACATAAAACACAAGCACATATCGCCTAAAGAAAACACACGGAACACGGGCGGTGCCTCCTCTTATCAATGATCAGGACACCAAAAGCAAATTGATCTTGTTGTGGTCTCATTGCCTCTATTGATATGCCTCCTACTCCCACCGTTCTTGAATATAAGTCTTTCTAGAGATTTTAATAAGGGACTACATACGGAACAAAACGAGTGAATCTACACTCTAAAATATGTTTATATACATCCGTATGTAGTTCATAGTGAAATATCTAAAAAGACTTATATTTAGGAACGGAGGGAGTACAATTTTCAGGGAAACAAATTTATAAGCTAGACAGAATCTAGGCTGCACCATTATATGCACAAAGGAGAGCAGGGAGGCAGGCAGGCGGAAAGCAAGCAGTTCGAATACAGTTCTTCTACCACAACCAATTAGCCCAGGATGCCGGAACAAAACAACAAGTCCCATCTCATCGACAGCACTTAACAGTTAATCCACACTGTGCCATTATCAGTCACACCTATCGACCTTTAGCTCCACAAAAACGACTTTTAGGGGGCAGGCATAGCAGCAGAGAGTGGTCTGTGTCCACGCAGTACGTAAATTGTTTAACCATTTTCACGTCGACTTCTCCAGAGACGTCCAGACGGGTACGTAGGCGCGCATGCAGGGCGGCAGAAAGGCAACCGAGGCGAGGCGACGGAGATCACGACGCATTATTTCGGTGTCGTGCTGAGATCCGCGAATGACCAATCGGATGGACGCGAGACTCTGACGACGGACTTGACCACTCGATTTTCATTTCGGGAGGGGAGGCAGACAGACAGGCATGCATGCACTGATGATGATGCACGGCAGTGACCTACCTGTGCTGCCTGCCTGTGGCTACCAGGGGGCATCGCGCTTTACGCGAACCCAACACCAGAAACCTGCTCATTTCCGTGACGTGATCGATCAAGCCTACTGTCACCTAGTAGCATTTGTTTCCGTTTAGGCCCTGATTGGATTGGCGTTTCGCGGCCCAATACCCCTGTAAAATATACAGACCTTCATCGGTATTATACATCTGTGAAATCAAGTGTGACCGGTACTATAGACATGTATAAATACAGATGTACAAAAATACCCGTATGCCAAGCGCGGCCTTTGTTTTCGGCAATTTTCCACAGAACTTGTATGTTTTTTTTTTTGAAAGAATGTTCTAATCCCTGTGACTGTATCATTGCGAGACACACAGCGAATTTTCATTATACTTGATGCAAGGCGACAAAGCCGAAACATCAACGAACAGAGGACATAACATAGCCAACCACGGGTGAATCATTATAAGATGTCAAATTAACACGTACGACTGGGTTGACTTCCTCCGCGGCAATGCCTCAAAGAGGAATAAATACCCTCGCATTGTCGTCGCCACATCCGAATGAAATGGTGTGGATAAGGATTTTCATCCCGACTGTCGAGACCAATCAATGAAGGCTAGCACAAGAGTAAGGAGACAACACCTTCAACAAGGTAGCGATGCAAGTTTTTGGCTGCTGAGCTCGATCAATAGAGGCTAGGACAGTCCTCCCCTCGAACATAAAGTGGTGCTCTAGTCACCATCTTGTTGCCGAATCTTCCCATGGTTGTACCGACCACCGAGCCACCGATCAATACTCAAAGTCAGGGCCAAAACGACACTAGTAGTTAAGTAGGATGACTGCCCACCATAGAACACCGCCACAACCATCGGGGGTCGCCCATATCACGGTGTGAGGAACGCCGTCTTCTGTAGACGCACCAACGATGTTGTACACGGCAAGATGCTCCTTGTGGTGAATCTCGACACCGCCGATATCCACATGTTGTCCTTCCAGTTCGCGAAGGATAGTGCCAACAATGTGCCGCGGGGTAAAACCGACATGACGTCCTAGGCCAGCTAGCTGTCATTGTCCGCAGATGAAGCCTTTGGCTCTAATGGGATCATGGACACCTCTCCAACCACGGGACGCCGCCACCACAGCATCTGCCGGCGGCAACAAGGATGAGGAAAGAGGCGAGGGTAGCAGAGAGAGCGACCTGCGGCTGGTTGGCGCTGCTGCAAGAAACTTCCTCGGAGGGATGTGCATGTGGGAAGGAATTCCTATGTTTTTGCGAAAATCACCCCAGAACTATATTAAAGAACAACGGTGATACAAGGCACTCCACAGAATAAGAAAATTACAATCGGGTCCCTAGGAAGCCCGACCAACCACGACACCACAATGTACTGAAGGCGCGCCGTCCCGCCGTCGCCGCCGCTCGCTCAGAAACGGTCTGACCTTGGATCTGGAGATGGATTTGTCGAAGACAGGAAGTCTTCAAAGTTACGGTCCACATGGACCAGCACATCGGTGAGGTAGTAGATGAAACCGCCGCCATCTTCATCGCCTCCCTCGCCGGCGAGCCAGAGAGACACAGTCCTGGAATCACTCCTATATAGAAACCGCATACCTTGTCAACAGTGCCGGAGCAAACACCAATGAAGCGGGGAAGGAGCCGCAACACAAAATCCTCCGCCTTGGTCACCGTTGCCGCCACACCGGCAAAGAACAGGAACCCTAGCCTCACCGCACTGGAGGTATGGCAGGAATCTACCTCCCCGAGCCCAACAGCATCGCTAGAAAAGGATGACGCCGGGAAGAGGAATGAGATTCACTACTAGGAAAAGGCCTACTAATGGCGCGCCGTTTTTGCCTACTAATGGCGCACCACCAGTGCGCCATTAGTACCACGCCACTAGTATTTTTTACTAATGGCGCAGCCATTGTATCTGGTATACTAATGGCGCACCAAGCAGTGCGCCATTAGTATGTAACACCATGCGCCATTAGTGTGCCTCCCGGGGGCCATACGTAACCATGTGCTTTGTCATACTAATGGCGCACTCTGTGATGATGCGCCATTAGTATCCTTTGGCATACTAATGGCGCACCTGGAGGTGATGCGCCATTAGTATGAATATTTGTTTTTTTTACTTTTCTGATTTTTGCACAAGTTACAAAATATATTATTGGACAGAATATAGACAGCAGCACACAGCAACATCAGATTCATCGAATACAATAGAAGATTAGTCTCCGAATACAATTCATCATATTAGTCTCCGAATTCAAAAGACCGAACAAAGATAAAACATTACAAGTC
This sequence comes from Triticum aestivum, assembly GCF_018294505.1. Classification (NCBI taxonomy): domain Eukaryota; kingdom Viridiplantae; phylum Streptophyta; class Magnoliopsida; order Poales; family Poaceae; genus Triticum; species Triticum aestivum. Next base: position 728,173,895 of record NC_057801.1, read on the forward strand.
TCAAGACCGCGAGTATCGAGTTTTTCTTCACATTACAGGTCGATATCAACTACCATCACATAGAAGAGAGCTGCGGTCATCATGATGAGCATCATCGCGATCAAACTGGTCTTCATCCGGTTCCTCCAACGCTCCCTCCTCTCTCCATCTAGATAGCGGGCGTATCTAGATTCGGCCTCCGCCCTAGTGGTGTACCCTTTGTAACTGTTACCGCTGAAATGGTGAACCTGTCTCCGACACTCCTCCCAGTCGTCGTAGACTCCGGGAACCTTACCCTTGTACACGACATACGATAGCATCTCTATGCACAAGCCAAACAACACACAATACATAAGCAATATGTAAGTATGCAACAAAAGGATCGGAAGAGAAAAACAAGACATTAATAGCACGATTCATGGTCCTACTAATAAATAGCATCGATTACATCTAAGTTGAACGACTGTCCAAACCAAAGAGACATACGAATTCGTTAAAGTTTAATTACAACATGAGCCAATCAATATTTCAGGACTACACATCACTACTTTCGACTCGACTCATCGGACAGGAGCGTGGATGAAGCCGCCGTCTGTCGTGATGGTCATGAAATCGCGGTCATTGTCACCCTGCATTTGTAGCGTTCCATCTATCTCACTGTTGGACGGTTGATATCTGCGGAAGAACTGCCCCGAGGTATGAAGGACATCTTGATGGATGATGTCCGCAAACTCCGACTGGATGCGAAAGAATTCTTGTCTGAGGTCCACGTCCTGGGTTGCCGACAAGGTCGCGGCCCAATCTTTGAGACTATCTGGTAGCAGAAGGTGATGATGGCCCCTTACGATCGCCCGCATGTGATGGAGGGCGTAGTAGGCATCCTTCAGACCGCCAGGCGGCTGCTTGACGCAGCAGAACTTCGTATTGTGTGAGAAGGTGTGCTTGCCGTACTTACGAACTGCCCTGGTGAAGGTGCCTTCAGATTTGGCGTAGCCGGGGAGAACATCATCAAGAACTTTCTTGACATTTGTGTAGTCTATCTTGGAGTTAAGGTTCGGGTCGAAATACGTGGCCATGGAATATTTCGGGCTTAAGAGGATGAGTGTGCAATGTGTGTCACTGCACAGAACACGGAATGTTAGAAAAAAAGAATGATCGAAATCTAAGAAATCATATGTTACGGGGCGGTTAAGGGATGACTTACTCGGGAAAGTAAGCCACAAGGAAGTTATCCTTATCTGGGTTTGCCAGAATGACGCCTTCGATGTGTGAACTCACAACTTGGCGGTCCCCAGCGTTGCTCAAGTGCTTGGCACGCATGTAGAAGGGGTCGACTATCACGATGTCCGGGGTCTTGTCTCTAATGATCCGCATCTCCATACTCAGCGAAAACAGCCGAACGAAGGTGTAGTGCAGCAGATGAAGGTTAAACATAGCAAAGATGTCATCAAACCGCAGGACGATTGTACCCCCGATGTCGCCATCCACAAAGCCCTTGCCCTCTAGCACCTTGGCCACGAAAACCGGGTATGCCACATCATTCTCTCTGAGACGCTGCTTCTCCAAAGAAAGTACACTGTCGTGCAGACTCCGCATAGCACCGATTGCAGCATTGAGCATATTTGGCGGTAGCATCGCCCTACCCGCCACATGCACCCTCCTCGAATTATCCTTAGGTGAAGGTGGCCCATCCTGAGCACGGATCGAACTCGGGTGCCGGCTGGCTCGCACCGGCGCCCTTGTTAGTCTTTCGTTTCTGTCCCTTCTTCTTGATCTCCTGTAATGGGACCGAGTTCTGCTCACAAACCGCCTTCTTGAGCGTGTTGGGGCTGATAATATTTCGCACCTCAGCTATCTGAGGCTCGGTGAAGGCGGGAGATGGAGGCGTCTCCTGAGAACTGAATGCCAGACGACGCCTGTTGCAATTGGATTTCTCCGTCGTACCAGCTAGATCGCGGTCGTCTTGGTTGGGTTCTTGAGAAAGAGGCCCGCGAACTCGTCAGCGTACCCATGTTCGGCAAAGTACTTATCGACGTTGGTAAATGTACCATCGTCATTGTCGTTGTTGTCCGGATCCTGTGCCATAGGGATGTCCGGATCCTATGCCATAGGGATGTCCGGCATAGGGATGTCCGGCAGGTCCAGTAGCGTTGCGGCGTTCTTGCCATGGCTTGGCGCCGGCACGACTGGCGGTCTTGTCTGTGGGGTGGTGTCCCCCGCCCCCAAACGAATCTGGCTCTTCGGCCAAAGCAGGGGCCAGTTTACGCAGGAGCTGAGGGTCATCTCATATTCTTTATCGGCCCCAGCGGGTCGAATCGGAGGTAACAGCTCGTCGCAGCCTGGCAGCACCCAAACCACTTCAACCCTATACACTATGGGTGGCATCGGATTACCGTGGAACATGGGGTTGCCCGGTTGAATGATTCTGCCCTTGGCGACGTCGACCAACTCGCCGCCCACGAAGTGCAGAAGAGTGCAAGGAACATCGGCGGCGCCCTGCGAAAACATGTAGGGTGTCAGGGATGCCCAGTCAAAGGCAAGGAGATGAAGTCATCGGCCGAGAGGCTTAGTTACCGTGATGCCGTCGAGCTCGGCTAATGTCGAGGCACCGCCAACGGCGGGCGTGCAACTAACGGAGGGGGCACTTGCTGGCGAGGTGCCGGCCGGCATACACCCGGGTGCATTAAGCTCCAATGCCCGTGCCGACGCCGGAGACACGAATACCGCCTCCGCCGGAGACACCAATGGTGCCGTCGAAGACACCAATGGCGCTGCCTGCGCGCTGTGCGAGTTGCTGGCCGTGAAGCTGGGAACCAGGGGAGGCCCCTATTGGCCGCCCGCAATCCATGTCGTCAGCCCATGTATCAATGTAGGCGCCATGGCGTTGAGCTTCGTCCCCAGTTGTTGTTCCACTTGCGCTTGGACAAGCTCCGGAATCCGCGCCACTTGTGCCTTGAGTGCTTCAACCTCGCGCGTCTGGCTTTCCGAGCTGGTCTTTTTCTCCTTCCACCCACCAGCGGTATAGTATGACGACCATTTTGTGGACAAGTCTTTGTCGGCCACACGACCAGCTGACGTCGGCTTACTGAGCTTATCCTTGTTTTTCATTACGTTCAACGCCCTATTTAAAGGTGTGTCGAAAGGGGAGCTCTGAGATGACCCCGCACTACTGCTTCCAGTGTCCTGCGGAAGGAACGTGAACCATTTAGAAATATTGGGGATTAATTAGAGTGCAACCATATGGAGCTAATTACGCGGGGGTGTATTCCTTACCAGAACAAGCTCAAGCGCCCTGGTCTTCGGATCCGTGGTAAGCTCCTTTGTTATCGGGTCCTCCTTGTACCGGGCCCTGACAAAGTTTCTGGTCTGCTTGTCACCGTTGTATTTCTCGAAGCGGGGCGGTAGGCCTTGCTCGGCACGCTTCGCGTCCTCCTTGTCCCATATAGGCTCCGCCACTCTGTAACCGCCGGGACCGAGTTTGTTTTCCCCTAAGTTCAACTCCCACATTTCTTTCCCCCACTGACTTGATTCGGAGGTTGCGCTGCTCTCGCACTTGATCTTGAACTCCTTGTAGTCATCTTCGCTGATCGAAGGATTTTTCGCCTTGATCTTCTCATAACTATCACCTTTATCAATCATTCTCTTCACTGCGCTTCTCCAAGTAGACAGGGCCGTGCTCATCCTCGTGAGGGCGGCACTGTTCACTTTATTCCCTGAGAGGCGTGTGTTTTCAAATTCGGCGGGCAACTTGTATTGTTCGTGCAGCTTCGTGAAGAGGAGGTTGCGCAAATTCCCGTGGTCCTTATGCCTAAGGTTCTCGGTGTTGATTGAGACGGTGCTCCGGAGAATGCACCCGAGCTGAAGCGAGTACCCCTTGACTATATGTTTGGGCTCCGTTGGATGCATGTCGGAGTCCACCTGAGTAAATTCCTCCTTGAGGGTGCGGAGCGCATTCGGGCGCCGGTCCTTCCTTTGCTTCTTCGGTTGGCTGTCATCTGTGTGTGCGCCGCCATCATCAGTGGTGGCATCCTCGGCGGCACCATCAGTGGTGTCATCCCCGACGCCACTAGGGGTTGTGTAGTCAGGATCGGTGTCTTCCGCGGCGTCCTCATAGCGGTGAGGTTGTTCCTCCATCTCCTGGGCTCCCAGAATTGCTTGCCGCCTAAACCACCAGCCTCATCGTGGTAGGAAAACAGTTTGGTCAAAAAGTTGGTTATTGTCAAGGAACAAGATCATGGTCTCATCATTTAGGGTTTGTCGACACCGAGGCATCCTAAAAGCTAAGCTTTTATCATTTATGGTTTGTTGACGCCGAGGCACCCTAAAAGCCTAAGCGTACATCATTTAGGTTCTCATCGACACCGAGGCATCCGGGGCAGCCAAGTTAAGTTTTCATCATTTAGGGTTTATCGATGCCGAGCCACCCTAGGTTGGGCCTAATCACTTGGCTCTATTGCCACCTATGTTGGGTTTATTATCTAGGGTTTATCGATGCTAAGGAGAATTCTAAGTTGAGCCTAATCACTTGGCTCTATTGCCACCTATGGTTTAATGCAGCAAGAATGGCGGGGCAGTTGATCCTACTTAACTAAGTACTAAGATACCCCGGCCCATGCGTTAGTCGCAAGTACCCCATATGTCCTATTTTTAGCAAAGCCATGCTAAAATTCACGGAAAATTTCAGCATGACCTTTTCTGAAAATAGGACATATGCAGTACCCGAATTTGCCGGAACGGAAGTTAATCGACATTCCGGCAAACTCAACGGCCTCTCGGGGTACCTGCAAATTCATCACGACACAATGGTCGGAGACAAAACCCAGCAAACTAGCAAGATGATCATCATCTTTGCAAGACAGTAGCTCAAGTTTTTGACAGTAGCCTCTGAAGAAAAGAACATTGCAACATTCAAGTTCAGACATACACACTGAACATTTGACCAGTTACAGTTCTAAGGAAAGGGAGTTACAGTTTAACATCATCAAGTAGTGTTACATAATATAGGTGCAAATTACAAAGGCTGACAGAGCGACAGATCATAGGATTAACAAAACTCAGAGACTACCAAATTTACGCCGACCTAAAAAGCAAAAATACAAGTCCTCAGTAAGTGTAAGAGAAGTGTACTAGAGCTGTAAACAGACTTAAAACCCCCAACTACTGGACACAGTAAATCATGGTCATTTTAACTATAAAAAGAGTTCCACATGACTGTAGATGATGGAAAGAGCTCAAATACTAGTACAAAGATAAACTTGAAAGATGATCAACAACAGCCGCTGAGATACTATTGTGAAGCAAAATTTGACGAAAAGAGGAAATTCAGAACATGAGAGATAAAACTTAATTTTCATGACAGAACATGCTGAGGGCTTCAATTTGAAATACTACTGGAAGATAACTAACTAGAAATATGTGGAAGTGGAGCATTACTACTCTACATTTTTAGTAACAACAATACATATATAGCAATTGGAAGAAAACAGATGTACACATAAGATAAAAATGTAGTGCTGAAAGTTTAATGCTTACAAAAGACTTGCTGAAATAGTGAAAAATATGGAGTCACCAAGCTGGCTAAGAAACTCCCAAAGTCCACTAGCAAATCCAAGATATAATCCTGTTACACACATCATAACAATTTAAGATAATTAGGATAAGGATAGTAGGAAATGAAAAAGAAAGAGCTCAAAAAACAATCACAACGGAAAAATAATAAAAACCTAGTCCTAGAAGAAAATAAATCCTAAAGAAAAGAAATCCTAAAATCTGGAGCAAGTCCTAGCAGTAGTAGTCCAACTAGATGGCCACCACTACTACTCCTATCACTAGAGTAATTTAGGTACACCCAACAGACCTTAAACTACTACTTCATCAATGATGACTCACATGGTACAAAAGAAGTTGAGTGGACCAAGTTACAAATCCAACAAGATTCTAGGATGTGAACCAAATGATTTGCCAATAAAAGGTAACAATGATATTGCAGGAATAGACCTTCCTAAAATAGGAATGATAATCTACTGTCAATAACCATTGAATAAAACAGATTTACCAACAAAATCTAAAAGGACACCTGCCTATCAGATTCAAACAGTTTATCATTTTCTAAAGCCATAAGCACAACAATCATGATCAGAACTAACACTACTTCAGACAAATAACCAATTAAGTGCCAAAAAAAGCAAATAAACACTAATCAGCGGGCACTCTCCTGCTACAGCTAACCAAAATCTGCTAGCCAATGACACAAGACAAGATATTCACAAAATAAAGGTTGTGATGACCAAGTTGTAACTACTTGAACAATCAGTGGACAAGATATTCACAACATAAAGGTTGTGCACCTCAAATATATAAATCACATGGTATACAAATAATGCATAAAAGAAAGCTAACAATGGCATAGCATGGTTAATAAGGCCACCGATTTACCTACCAGCATCCTTTGAAGCAAGGATAAGGACCCAAATAATCAGTACTAATACATAGGACAGTAGTTCAACAATTCTATCAAGAAATCATAATAGAGCACTAATTCCTTAGTTCCTCCAGGAACACTACTGAACAATTTATAAGGACCAAAAACAATATGCAGGAGCACCAATTTGTATGACCAAATGGTAGCTACATGTATGGCAATTATGAATTTCTTGACCGGTTTTGATAGCAACATGTAGGACCAGGCAAAATAATTTTCCTAGACTTGTCTTAACAACATGTGATTTGCACGCATCTATCTATAATGGCAATTACTTATATCTCTATCTGATAAACCTTAGGAACCCTATGGTTAATTGAAGATAAGCATGGCAGGAATTGAAGGTATGGCATCAAACTGACAACAAGAAGCAGCAGCCGCGTGACGGTGGCGGCGGCAACACACGAGCACGTGGGGCCCAGCGTCCGCGCACGAGCGCACGGGAAAGGCGGCTGCAAGAAGCAGCAGCAGCGACACGATGGGGCGGCGGCGGCAAGCTCCTGCTCCTAACCCTAGGTCGCCGCCCCGTGGGGGCATGGGGATGAGCAGGGGAGAGAGGGAGGGAGGGACAGAGACTAACCGTCATCGATGAGCAGCAGCCGCGCAGGGAGGATTGCGCCACCGTCGAGGAGCGCGTCCGACGAGGCTAGCCGTTGTCGAGGGGCAGCTCCGACGCGAGAGATTTGGTGGTGGCGGGGAGGTCGCGGGCTCGAGGGGGAGGAAGGGGAGAGGGAGGCGGCGGGGGCGCGTGGGCAGCTGCGGTGCAGTGGGTCGGGGCAGCGGCGGCGGCGGCGCGGTGGAGGGAGGGATGAGGGAAGGAGCGGCACGGTGGATCGAGGGAGAGGGATCTGGCGAGGGAGAGGGAAGGGGGGATCAGGCGAAGGGGTATCCAGCTAGACACTATAGCAATGGCGCACCACCCTCTGGTGCGCCATTAGTAGTTTTTTTCTGATAGGAATGGCGCACCCTCCTCTGGTGCGCCCTTAGTAACTTTTTTTTTCTGATAGCAATGGCGCACCCACCTAGGGTGCGCCATTAGTAACTTTTTTTCATTATTTCTTGTTGCATCTAATAATTTGTTTTTTTATCAAATTTGTTATTTTCATGAGGACTAGAACAGAAGATATCATCAAATATCATCAATTTTTTTTGAAAATATCATCAAATTTTTTTAATTAAAAATATCATCAAATTTGTTATTTGAAAATATCATCAAATTTCTTATTTGAAAATATCATCAAAATTGTTATTTAAAAATATCATCAAAAAGTGGGGGAGGGTGCGGGGTGTCGGCGGCGGCGGTGGAGCAGGGGAGGGTGCGGGGTGTCAGTGGTGGCGGTGGAGCGGGGGAGGGTGCGGGGGGTCGTCGGCGGTGGTGGAGCGAGGGAGGGTGCGGGGGGTGCTCGGCGGCGAGGGGGATCTGGCGAGGGGGGTAGCTATTGAGAGGGAGGGGGATCAAGATCGAGTGTCCTCATGAATATTCAATATTTTTTCATATTGAATATGAAAAAATATCATCAAATTTGAAAAAATATTCATGAATTCAAAATGTTCCCATGAAATTTAAAAATATTCATGATATGAAAAAGTGCCCGAGAAATGAAGACTACGATTTAAATACAATCGATCTTAGTTAGCTATCTGTTCACAATCTTCTTGCCCTTCTTTTTCGCAAATAGAGTTCTTCTGTGGAACGGACGTCCTTTAGGTAGGGTGGTCCTGCTTCTTCTTGTGGTGTGTGCTGCTACTTCATCGTCGTCGTCATGTTCGATCTTCAGGTCGCCGTACTTGTCGAAGTCTTGCTCATTGGCTACTCCATCCATTCCGATGATCTTCCTTTTGCCTCTCCTCACGACAGCACGACTGGGCTTTGGCGGGTCGGTAATGAAGAAGCATTGGTCCACTTGGGAAGCCAGTACCCATGGCTCATTTTTCGCAGTGACGTTTGCGCCCGTGGTCTTGGATTTGGCTTCGGGTATAACCATGGTGGTGAAATACCGGTCTTCTTTTAGGACGCTCTTGGCCCATCTGACACGGAACATCGGGACCTTCTCTCAAGTGTAGCTCAGCTCCCAGATCTCCTCGATCCTTCCGTAGTATCTGTCCTTGTCGTTACCGGTGTAGGATTCCATCGTTACCCTGGAGTTCTGATAACCATCGCTCTTCATCTCCTTGTTCTCGGTGTAGAATGTGTAGGCGTTGATATCGTACGCCTCATAGGTCATCAGGTTGTGCTCGGCGCCCTGTGACAAGGCGAATATGAGTTGTTCTTCCGCGGAAGAATCCTCATGTAAAGGGTACGACAGAAGCTTCTGCTTGAACCAACGCGTGAAACATGAGTTGTGCTCTTTGATTATATCTCCGTCCGTCCTCTATTGGCCTCGGTCATTGTACATCTTCTCAATAAAGGTTTTGTGCTCTACCACCCAAGGATCGACCACGTCTATGTGTTGTAGCGCGACTAGGTTTGCTCTTTCAAAGTCGGCGAGTCGACCCTCAAAGTCGACATGCATTTCGCGGCGACCCTCACGGTGACCCCATCCAGCGAGCCTGCCGAGGTGCCTGTTGACGGGCAGACCAACGGGGTTCTCGATGCCTAGATAATTCGTGCAGTAGGAGATGCACTCTTCGGTCAGAAAGCCCCTGGCTATACTTCCCTCTGGACGTGACATGTTGCGAACGTATCCTTTGATGACACCATTCATCCTTTCGAACGGCATCATGCTGTGCAGGAACGTCGGCCCGAGTTGGATGATATCCTCCACGATATGGACCAGTAGATGCACCATAACGTCTAAGAATGCGAGCGGGAAGTACATCTCAAGCTCGCATAGTATCACTACGATCTCTTCCTGTAGCCTTCTGAGTTGCCTCACGCCAATCGACTTCCGAGAGATGATGTCGAAAAAGTTGCATAGTCCAAATAGCGTTTCACGGACGTGCGCGTCCATGATCCCACGGATTGCAACTGGAAGTATCTGCGTCATCAGCACGTGACAGTCGTGAGACTTCATCCCGCTGAACTTCTGCTTCGCTGGGTCTAGGTATCTGCTTATCTTCCCCGCGTAACCGTAAGGAAGTTTTACTCCTACGAGGCAGGTGAAAAACTGCTCGATCTCCTCCTGACTTAGAGTGAAGCACGCGGGAGGGTAGTCATTTCCGGTCTTCTTGGCCTTTTTGCCTTTGCCACGACTTTCTGTGTCCTGCTTCGCCTCATCATCATCATCATCATCATTAGCGTGAAGCTCCTGCCTGATGCCCATTGATTTCAAGTCTGCCCTTTCTTTTGGCCCATCTTTGGTCCTCTCTGGCATGTTGAGCAGGGTACCAAGCAGACTCTCGCACACGTTCTTCGTGATATGCATGGCATCAAGGCTGTGAGGCACACGGTGGATCTTCCAGTACGGCAAGTCCCAGAAAACAGACCTCGTTTTCCATACATTCAGCAGCTGCTCTGGCGCCTTTCGCTTCTTTCCCGGCTCTGGCGCCTTTTGCTTCTTTCCCGGCAGTGGGCAATCTTTCCAATTTTTCAACAACTCGTCTATTTCCTCGCCGCTCCTCGTACGCGGGCGTTTTCGGGGTTCGGTTTCACCATCGAACAGATCCTTGCGTTTCCTCCACGGGTCATCATCGCGAAGCCACCTTTGATGTCCCATGAACACGGTTTTCGAAGACCCGGGATCTCTATCTAGCTGGCGATATGTTGTGTCATCCATGCACCTTACGCATCCAGAAAATCTGTGGACTACCTGCCCCGCGAGATATCCGTAACCGAGATAGTCATGCACCGTCGTGAGCAGTGCGGCTCTCATAGGGAAATATTCTTTCTCTGCGGCGTCCCACGTATTGGCTGGCGTTTTCCACAGCGTGTCTAGATCCTCCTTCAGCAGCCCCAGATACAGATTGATGTCGTTCCCTGGTTGTTTCGGCCCTTCAATTAGCATACTCATGTGAATGTACTTCCTCTTCATGCACAACCAGGGGGGAAGGTTGTACATCCGCACAAACACAGGCCAGGTGCTATGTGTGCTTCTCTGGCTGCCAAACGGATTGACTCCATCGGTGCTCGCGCCCAGCACGATGTTCCTTGGATCCTTCCCAAATTCTGGGTATTCGAAGTTCAACGCTTGCCACTGGCTCGCATCCTTAGGGTGACTCAACATCTTGTCTTTTTTATTTATCTCTAGATCATTTCCGTCATCTTCCCGCTTCTTCTCCTCCCTATCCGCGTGCCAACGCAGGAGCTTTGCTACCTTAGGGTCCGCGAAATACCGTTGCAGACGAGGAGTGATCGGAAAGTACCACACCGATTTTCGAGGAGCTTTCTTCCTCTTCTTGTATCGAGTGAGGCCGCACACCGGACATATGGTAGACTCCGCGTGCTCGTCCTGATAAATGATGCAATTGTTCATGCACACATGGTATTTCACGTGCGGTAAATCCAGAGGACACACGATTTTCTTCGCCTCCTCGAAACTGGTCGGGCACTTGTTCCCCTTGGGAAGACGTTTGTGCCAGAATGACATGTTCTCGTCAAAGCATGCGTCGGTCATTTTGTGTTTTACCTTCATCTCCAGAGCCATGAGCGTTACTTTCAGGCGGGTATCCTCGGGCCTTTATCCTTCATACAATGGAGTAACCGCGTCTATCTCCAGTTGATCCAGCTTGGCTTTCTCTCGAGCGGCAGCTCTTGCGTTATCCGTCTGCTTGAGAAGCAGCTCTTGAATATGAGGGTCCTGCACCCAGCCTCCATCATCGTCTGCTCCAACATCTTCATCTTCGTGATCATGCCCTTCGTCTTGACCTTCCTCATCATCATGTACGACATCTTCTACATGATGATTGTGTACAGCATCACCGTCGTGATCATGTCCTGGAGATTCTTCGTCTTCTCGCCCGCCCTCGTCGCGGTGGTTGTCTTGTTGCCCTTCCTCATTTCTTTCCCGGCCCCCATGGACGACTTCATAGTCATCTTCATCACCTTGCCACCGATAGCCATCCATGAAACCACGCAAGAGCAGGTGGTCCTGCACCTGCCCGGAATCCAGGTCCGCAATAAGGCTCTTCAGCTTGCATCTTCGACACGGACATCTTATCTCCGTCTCGTTCTTTTGAAGCATCTCGGCCTTCGCGGAGCTCAAAAACCTATTCATGATGCCTTCGGTCATGTGCGGACCATGGTCGCCTGCGGGGTAGAGCAAAACTATATTTTAGAACCAAGAAAAAATTTGGCATGACCTTCCCTAAAAATAGGACCAAAAAAAATGCATAGTGCCAAAATTCTCGCCGAAACGGAAATGAATCAACATTCCGGCAAAATATTGGCAACTATCGCATTTCAAATACCGGTACCTGCAAACACAAACATATATGCAACACCACAAACATATGCAACACCACAAACATACATAGATCTAGCTAGGCTACAAAAAGTGCATGTGCATGTTGTTGGAGCGAGCTAGGGAGAAAAAAAGTAGATCTACAACATGAAGATAGCTTTCCCCTTACTTACCTATCAAAAAAAGGTAATTTCACCACTTAATTTTGATGAATCTATGGTGCAAATGAGGTGAGGAGGAGGAGGCAGCCGAAAGCTTGGAGAAGGAGGTGGAGGGAATGAAGTGGGGAAAGTGAGTGGGTAGGTGTGGCTGTCTAAAATATCATGTTGGGGTCCCAGGTTACTAATGGCGCACCACCTGCAAATGCGCCATTAGTAACTGATGAAGTCATGTACCTAGGGTAGGGTCATGGGCCTGTCCAGAGGACCCTTCCCAAGGACATCTTCAGAAGAAACAGCGTTCCAGTCGACCAAGAGAGATTCCACTCGACGGACTCGAAGGCATTCGACCATGAAGACTCACTCGACCACCAGGAGATTAAGAGTCACTCTATATCCAAATGGTCTGTAATTAAGTAGTCTTTATTACCATGATGACACTTTATGTAGGGCGTTACCAGTAACGCCAGTCCTTTATGTACTTTAAACCCCGCATAACTGAGGGCCGGATGGGTCTGGCAGACACTATATAAGCCACCCCCCTCCTCAGTGTAGGGGGTTCGCACCCCTGTAACTCATACGCACATAATCCAGTCGACCGCCTCTGGGCTCCGAGATGTAGGGCTGTTACTTCCTCTGAGAAAACTCGTAAATCCCTTGTGTATACAACTACTTCATAGCTAGGATCTTGCCTCTCCATACCTACCCCCCATTCTACTGTTAGACTTAGAACCACGACAGTTGGCGCCCACCGTGGGGCAGGTGTCTTAGCGACTTTTTGGAGAAGTTGCAGTTTCTCCGATTGCCTTCATCATGGTTTCTGGCGGAGTTCTGGTCGAGGGCCGCGAGATCCGTCTTGGTGCGCTCACTTTCATTGCCGACGACTCCGCTTGGCTCCAAGAGGCTCCACTCGACATCGACGCGTTCCCCGTCCGTGGTGCGACGCATTTTCGGGCGTGTGTCCGCGGCGTCCTGCTGCGGCAACCGTCGACTCCATATCGATCGACTCCTGTGCCGTCCTCCCTCCCTGTCTCCCGCCAGCGCAAGCACTCTGGTCGTTCGAGGCTTCAGCGGTGGGTGAGACACGCAGTAGCTCGCCAATCGGCCACCACCCAAGTCGCGGCAATTGAGCCCGACGAATCTCTCTATGGCCTGTTCGATCTGTCGACTGGCTCCGTAGAAACTGCATCCGAGTGCGACAACAGTGATCCAGCGGTGGAGGTCCTAATGGTCAATGGGCCTTGTAGCACTCCCGGCTTCCCCCGCACCGACTGGATAGATGGTGGAGGCGACCCCGCTCAGGCCCACGAGGAATATCAACCCGAGCCACTCACCTCTCTGCAAAGGGAAGATCTTTGCTGCCGGAACATGGATGCCCTGCATACTCCCATCGCAGGAGAAACTCCCGAGGCTCGTGCCTTGGAAGAGGCGCGTTTGGCCAACTTGGCTGAACGCACTCGACTGGAGAACCTCCAGCGAGCACTCGACGAGCGTGCGCGGCAACGAGTACCCAACTCTAGTCGACGTCAGCTCTTTCCGCAACCAACTCAGGTATATCGAACCCCGATTCAGAATTTAGTAGCTGCAGCCCGTATAGCAGAGTCAATTCAGCCCTCTCAGTCGGAGGCTGGCAGAGGCTTGATGCAGATCAGGGATTTGCTCCGAGCCGCAGGAGATCAGAATTCAGCTGTGTCACAGTCGCGCAACAGGATACAGTTGATCCGTCGCTGCGAATATAGTTCAGTCGGCTCATAGCCCAAGATTGCCTCCGCGGCGCGAGGGACGTGAAGGTCGGCGTGACCAGTATGATGACCGATTTGATCGTGATGATAGGCGTCGAGTGCCCACTCCTCCCCCAAGGGGTGGGTCTTACGCCCATCGACAGCAAGATGACAGGCGCCAGCTCTGTGTTGGGCGAAGAGCTCCGGTCGACCCCAGGGAACCAGGCTTTGATGCGAGATCCATCATCATGCAAGGTTTGGTCGATCGTAACAGAGCTCATCGAGGTGGCCATGATAGAGATGCGCCCACTAGCAGCCGAGTCCATGTTTCAGGTCCAGAATGTTTTAGCAGAGCCATCAGAGCCGCAGTGATACCCCCCAACTTCAGGTTGGCGACTGGGGTAAGTAAGTTCACCGGTGAGTCCAAGCCTGAAACCTGGCTTGAAGACTACCGAGTAGCGGTACAGATTGGCGGCGGTAATGATGAGGTGGACATGAAGCATTTACCACTCATGTTGGAGGGTTCGGTCAGGGCTTGGTTGAATCAGTTAGCTCCTAGCAGCATTTACACTTGGGAAGATCTTTCCCGAGTGTTCGTCAGGACGTTCGAGGGAACTTGCAAGCGACCGGCCGGATTGACAGAACTGCAAGTCTGCGTGCAAAAGTCGAATGAAACCCTGAGAGATTACATCCAGAGATGGAGCACTTTGCATCATACCGTGGAGAATGTGTCTGATCATCAAGCGGTATGTGCCTTCAAGGATGGTGTCAAGAACAGAGAGTTAAGTCTGAAGTTTGGTCGAACCGGGGATATGACCCTGAGTTGAATGATGGAGATTTCCACCAAATACGCTAACGGTGAAGAAGAGGACAGACTCCGGAGTGGCAAGTATAAGCCGAGTCAGTCGGAAAAAGGAAACTCCAATCGGAAGCAGAAGCGGAAAGCCGAGCCAGCTGCTCCTGGAGAGGCTCTGGCCGTGACTCAGGGCAAATTCAAAGGGAAGCCCAAAGGATCTTGGAACCCGAAGAAGATGAAGGATAAGGAAGGAAATGACGTGATGGATCTGCCGTGTCACATCCACACGAAGAAGGACGAAGATGGTAACTACATCTACCCGAAACATACCATTCGCCAGTGCAGGCTCTTAATCCAGTAGTTTCAAGGAAAACAGCCCAAGGACAAAGAAAAGGAGTCGGACAAGGCTGAGGACAAGGAGGACAGTGATGGAGGATATCCTCATGTCAATTCCACCCTGATGATTTTTGCTGATGTGGAGAGCAAAAGTCGATTGAAAGTTATCAACCGTGAGGTGAATATGGTTGCTCCTGCAACGCCCAGTTATCTGAAATGGTCTCAGACTGCCATCACATTCGACCAGTCCGATCATCCAACGCACATAGCCACCCCTGGGAGGCAAGCTTTGGTGGTCGACCCCGTCGTCGAAGGCACTCGACTGACTAAGGTACTGATGGATGGTGGCAGTGGGTTGAATATACTGTATGCGGAGACGCTAAAGGGAATGGGCATTCCGATGTCCAGACTCAGCTCCAGCAACATGAGTTTCCATGGAGTCATACCTGGGAAGAAAGCTGAGTCACTCGGCCAAATAGCCCTTGATGTGGTCTTCGGCGATTCGAAGCATTTCCGCAAAGAACGGTTAACATTTGAAGTCGTGGATTTCCAGAGCGCTTATCACGCCATTTTAGGCAGACCAGCCTACGCTCGATTCATGGCTCGACCATGTTACGTATACCTCAAGTTGAAGATGCCTGGTCCCAAAGGGGTGATCACTATCACTGGCAACCGGAAGAAGGCAGAAGAGTGTTTTCAGAAAGGCTCGAAGATTGCGGATGCCCAGATAACAGTGGTAGAGCTGGAGGGATACAAGAAAAATGCAGATCCGAGTGATTTGTTGCGGGCCAAGAAGCCCGCCACAGAGTCAGCGTTCCAATCGTCTGGTGAGACGAAGCCCGTTCATATTCACCCGACTGACCCTAGCGCAGCTCCGACCCATATTCCCACAACACTCGACTCTAAATAGGAAGAAGCGCTCATCCAGTTCCTCCGTGAGAACTGGGACATCTTTGCATGGAAGCCTGCTGACATGCCGGGTGTTCCCAGGGGGCTGGCTGAGCATCGCCTTAGAGTCGACTCAAAAGCAAAACCTGTCAAAGAACATCTTCGACGGTCCGCCGTTCAGAAGAGAAAAGCCATTGGCGAGGAGGTGGCTCGACTCCTTGCAGCAGAGTTTATCCGAGAGATATACCACTCCGAGTGGCTCGCCAATGTCGTCATGGTCCCCAAGAAGGACAAGTCACTTCGCATGTGCATCGATTTCAAACATATCAATCGGGCCTGCCCGAAAGATCATTTTCCTCTCCCTCGCATCGACCAAATTGTCGACTCGACTGCGGGATGCGAGAGATTGTCTTTTTTAGACGCCTATTCCGGGTACCATCAGATCCGTCTGTATGGACCCGACGAGATCAAAACAGCTTTCATCACTCCATTCGGGTGCTTCTGCTATGTCACCATGCCATTCGGTCTCAAGAATGCCGGAGCCACGTTCATGAGGATGATTCAGAAGTGTTTACTCACTCAAATCAGTCGGAATGTGGAAGCGTACATGGATGATATCGTGGTCAAGTCACGAAAGGGTTCCGACCTGTTGACTGACCTTGCTGAAACATTTGCCAATCTCAGGAGGTATGATATCAAGCTTAATCCATCAAAGTGCACATTCGGAGTTCCTGGCGAAAGTTACTCGGTTTTCTCGTTTCAGAACGAGGAATCGACGCTAACCCAGAGAAAGTTGGCACCATACTCCGAATGAAACGCCCTGTGCGTGTGCACGATGTCCAGAAGCTTACTGGATGCTTGGCCGCGTTAAGTCGATTCATCTCTCGCCTCGGTGAAAAGGCATTGCCTCTTTACCGACTGATGAAGAAGGCAGACAAGTTCGAGTGGACTCCAGAAGCTGATGCAGCGTTTGCCGAGCTAAAAGCTCTGCTCTCCACCCAGCCGGTGCTTGCTGCTCCAATCAGCAAAGAGCCTCTGTTGCTTTACATTGCAGCCACATGACAAGTCGTCAGTACAGTACTTACGGTCGAGCGGGAAGAAGAAGGGAAAGCCTTCAAAGTTCAGCGCCCAGTGTATTATCTCTCTGAAGTTTTGACTCCATCGAAGCAAAGATATCCTCATTATCAGAAGCTTGTATATGGGATCTACATGACCATGAAGAAGGTTGCTCATTATTTCTCTGATCATTCCATTACAGTCGTCAGCGACGCACCACTGTCAGAGATTCTGCACAACAGAGATGCAACTGGTCGAGTGGCTAAATGGGCGATTGAACTCCTTCCCCTTGATATCAAATTTGAGGCAAAGAAAGCCATTAAGTCCCAGGCGATAGCAGATTTCCTTGCCGAGTGGATTGAACAACAGCAGCCGACTCAAGTTCACTCGGAGCATTGGACCATGTTCTTTGATGGCTCTAAGATGTTAAATGGTTCCGGTGCTGGGGTGGTTTTGGTTTCCCCCCGAGGAGATAAGCTCAGATATGTGCTCCAGATCCACTTTGATTCCTCCAATAATGAAGCAGAATATGAAGCACTTTTGTATGGGTTGCGCATGGCCATTTCACTCGGCGTCCGTCGCCTTATGGTTTATGGCGACTCAGATTTGGTGGTCAATCAGGTGATGAAGGAGTGGGACGTTAGAAGCCCAGCCATGACTGGATACTGCAATGCAGTGAGGAAGCTTGAAAAGAAATTCGAAGGGTTAGAGCTCCACCATATACCCCGACTGAAGAATCAAGCGGCTGATGATTTGGCGAAGATAGGTTCCAAGAGAGAAGCCATTCCCAGTGATGTGTTCTTGGAGCATATCCATACTCCATCAGTCAAAGAAGATCCTTTTACCGAAGAAGCTCCGCAGCCTAAGAGTATCACAGATCCGACTGAAGTTGAAGTTCCAGCGGTGGTCGACCTGATCATGGAAGCATTGGTGATCACTCCTGATTGGACAGTACCGTATATCGCGTATATCTTAAGGAAAGAGCTCCCGGAGGACGAAGAAGAGGCTTGACAGATCGTCCACCGATCCAAAGCCTTTACCGTGATAAGGGGACAACTGTACAGAGAAAGCGCGACTGGAGTTGGTCAGAAATGCATAACGCCAGAAGAAGGTCGAATAATCCTTGACGACATCCACTCGGGGACCTGTGGCCATCATGCGTCCTCTCGGACCATCGTGGCCAAAGCATACCGAGCCGGATTTTACTGGCCAAGAGCGAATGAAATGGCAAAGGAGATAGTCGACAAGTGTGAGGGATGTCAATTTTACTCCAATATGTCACACAAGCCCGCCTCAGCTTTAAAGACCATACCACTCGTCTGGCCCTTCGCAGTATGGGGGTTGGATATGGTTGGCCCCTTGAGAACAGGCAGAAGCGGTTTCACCCATGTGCTGGTAGCAGTCGACAAGTTCACCAAGTGGATTGAGGCTAAACCCATCAAGAACCTTGATGCCGGTACTGCTGTCAGCTTCATCAGAGAATTAATATTCAGATATGGAGTCCTGCACAGCATCATCACTGACAACGGGTCAAACTTCGATTCCGAGAAATTCAGAGCATTATGCACATCTCAAGGCACACGAGTCGACTATGCTTCAGTCGCTCATCCTCAGTCGAATGGACAGGCAGAACGAGCCAACGGCTTGATTCTCAAAGGGTTGAAACCCCGATTAATGCGTGATCTCAAGCATGCAGCTGGTGCATGGGTTGACAAACTTCCGTCAGTACTTTGGGGGTTAAGGACCACGCCTAACCGGTCGACTGGGAGAACTCCGTTCTTCTTAGTCTACGGAGCTGAAGCGGTCTTGCCGAGTGACCTGCTTCACAACGCTCCCCGAGTCGAGCTCTACACCGAAGCTGAAGCAGAACAAGCCCGGCAGGACGCAGTCGACCTTCTAGAGGAAGAAAGGGAGATGGCTTTGATCCGATCGACCATTTACCAGCAGGACTTGCGTCGCTTCCACGCCAAAAACGTAAGGAGTCGAGCCTTCCAGGAAGGAGATCTGGTTCTCCGAGTGGATCAGCAGAAACCACACAAGCTCGCTCCTTCTTGGGAAGGTCTCTTCATCGTCACCAAGGTTCTCCACAATGGAGCATACCGTCTTTACAACGTCGAGCACCAGATCAACGAGCCCCGAGCTTGGAACGCGGAGCTTCTCCGCCCCTTTTATACTTAAGTATTCACTCGGATGGGTTGTAATAAAAGTACTTCTGTAGTTTATTTATCAAAGACAAGAGCTTTATAATTTTCCCAGTAATTGTCGTTACTTTTGTCCGCATAAAGCAATCCCCCAGTGGGTGGCTTGGCTGCGAATCCGATTCGCCTAAGTCTGTAAAAAAATCCTTACCGAGTGGTGAGCCAGCCTCCCACTCGGGGGCTTAGCTGCGAATCCGTTTCGCCTAAGTTTAAACAAAATCCTACCGAGTGGTAAGCCAGCCTTCCACTCGGAGGCTTAGCTGCAGTCCAAGTACTCGCCTAAGTTAAACAAAATCCTACCGAGTGGTAAGCCAGCCTTCCACTCGGAGGCTTAGCTGCAGTACAAGTACTCGCCTAAGTTAAACAAAATCCTACCGAGTGGTAAGCCAGCCTGCCACTCGGAGGCTTAGCT
The DNA here is from genome assembly GCF_018294505.1 of Triticum aestivum. Classification (NCBI taxonomy): domain Eukaryota; kingdom Viridiplantae; phylum Streptophyta; class Magnoliopsida; order Poales; family Poaceae; genus Triticum; species Triticum aestivum. The sequence continues at coordinate 728,193,259 of NC_057801.1, forward strand.
GCAGTACAAGTACTCGCCTAAGTTAAACAAAATCCTACCGAGTGGTAAGCCAGCCTTCCACTCGGAGGCTTAGCTGCAGTACAAGTACTCGCCTAAGTTAAACAAAATCCTACCGAGTGGTAAGCCAGCCTTCCACTCGGAGGCTTAGCTGCAGTACAAGTACTCGCCTAAGTTAAACAAAATCCTACCGAGTGGTAAGCCAGCCTTCCACTAGGAGGCTTAGCTGCAGTACAAGTACTTGCCTGAGTTTAAACAAAATCCTACCGAGTGGAGAGCCAACCTCCCACTCGGAGGCTTAGCTGCAGCATTACGCTCGCCTAAGTTCAAATACAACATGCGCTACGCAAAGAGGATGAGGTGCAAGTCGACTGCTACCCTCTCCTTCCGAGCTACGCCACAAATACAACATGCGCTACGCAAAGAGGATGAGGTGCAGGTCGACTGCTACCCTCTCCTTCTGAGCTAAGCCACAAATACAACGTGCACTTTGCAAGGAGGACGAGGTGCAGGTCGACTGTTACCTCCTTCTCCAGAGGTACGCCACGAAAATCATACCGAGTGGAGAGCAGACCTCCCACTCGGGGGCTTAGCTGCGGCCCAGTGCTTGCCTAAGTTTTTGAAAATCATACCAAGTGGAGAGCAGACCTCCCACTCGGGGGCTTAGCTGCGGCCCAATGCTCGCCTAAGTTTTTGAAAATCCTACCGAGTGGAGAGCAGACCTCCCACTCGGGGGCTTAGCTGCAGCCTAGTGCTCACCTAAGTTTTTGAAAATCCTACCGAGTGGAGAGCAGACCTCCCACTCGGAGGCTTAGCTGCAGCCCAGTGCTCACCTAAGTTTTTGAAAATCCTACCGAGTGGAGAGCAGACCTCCCACTCAGAGGCTTAGCTGCAGCCCAGTGCTCGCCTAAGTTTTTGAAAATCCTACCGAGTGGAGAGCAGACCTCCCACTCGGGGGCTTAGCTGCAGTCCAGTGCTTGCCTAAGCTTTTGAAAATCCTACTGAGTGATGAGCAGATCTCCCACTCGGAGGCTTAGCTGCAGCCCAGTGCTCGCCTAAGTGTGTTGAGGAACAAGTCGATTGCAACAAGCGCTTCGCCCTAGCCTGCAAAAGACACCTCAAACCAAATGCAAACATATTCAACGTTGAATCCAAGTTCAGATAATATCCAACGGAACCAAAAGTGCTCAGGCGCTAAGCCCGTTAAGGTTTATCGGTTACAAAAATCACTCGACATACCGAGGCAAATTTGAAGTATCAAGCACATAAGTTTTTTACCCCTCCTGCGGAGGGCTGGAAGGTGCAACAAATTCATCCAGGTCGATTCCATCTGCAATCCGAGTGGCAGCGGCGATGAAGGTCTCCATGAAAGATCGGAAATCATGCTTCTTGGTATTACCCACCTTAAGGGCTGCCAGCTTGTCCTCTCGCGCCTCCTTGCAGTGAACACGGGCCAGAGACAGAGCAACATTCGCGCCGCACCTGGCAGAAGACTTCTTCCATTCTTGCACTCGACTTGGAACCTCGTTCAGTCGAGTCATCAGAGACTCGAGGTCGTTCTGAAGCGTCTCTCTTGGCCAGAGTGTTGTGTCGATGCGGGAAGTTGCGACCTTCAGCCTTGCGAGATAGTCGACAACAGCAGCAATGCGAGATTCGAGTCAGAGCACATTCATGGCGACTTCATCTTTCACAGGAGAGTTGATGGGATCCAGATTTATTTCCAGTCGACCAGTCTCCTCTTCAAAGTTCTGGCAGAACTCTGCGAGCACAACCCCAGAGTCAAGACAACAGTCGGATGGAGAGATCATAGTTAAAATGTCTATTTGATACAAAAGATTACCTTCAAGCATGAGGAATAGCTTTTTGGTGAGTCCTCCCAGATAAGCCTCCAGATCATTCTTCTTTCCCACCAACTCACTGGCCTTGTCACTCAAGGCAATCTTGTCACTCTTCAGTCGACTGACCTCCTTGTTGGCCACATCAAGAGCAGCTTTCAGATTGGTATTTTCCTCTTCAAGCTTGGTGATTGAAGCCAGCTTCTCATCTGCGAGCTTGGTCTTCTCTAAAGCCGCTTTCTGCATCTCAGCCAAGTCAAGGTCTTTCTTCTTCAGAGCATCCCTCAGTTTGTCTGCAAAGTCACAGTGAGATCAGACTCTGAAACGGACAAGAGGCAAAAAGCAGTCGTCGAGGTTCTCACCAAACATACCTTTTGCTTCCTCCTTCGACTTCGTGAAGTTCTCCTGGACCAGTTTCAGATCAAGCTCGAGCTGGATTTGCTTGTTCTCCAACTCAGTGTAACGAGCCGCAAGCTCGCAAGATTTCTGCGAAGAACCAATCGACAAATGTCAAAGACAGTTCACTTCTGAGTGACTAAGGAAAAATCATATCATTTCTAAGACTACAGCCGAATATAAAAATTCGACCATAGTCTCGGGGACTACACCCAGTGGGTGCACTCAGCGTGCCCCCACTAGTTCTATCAGTTAGAGTCGATCAGTCGACCAACAAGTAGCAAAAAAAAGAGGTTATCTTCAGACTGTCGTCGACTGCCAGCAGTCGACCACAGTCTCGAGGACTACACCCAGTGGGTGCACTCAGCGTGCCCCCACCGATTTATCAATCCATTCGACCTGATCGAATAAAGAAAAAGCTTAAGACATAAAGACTATGGTCGACTGCCAGCAGTCGACCATAGCCTTGGGGACTACACCCAGTGGGTGCACTCAGCGTGCCCCCACTAATCCGGAATTCAATCAACACACCCAGTGGGTGTACGACAGATACTGAAATTTTCAGAAAGAAGGATTTTAAGATATCATATCCTAACAGAACAGGCGGTGATCGACTGACCTGAACATTGCTCTGAAGAGCTGAACTGGCGTCATAAGCCGCCTGACTGGCGTCTCGGATTGCCTTCACTTACTCCATCATGATCCCTGCCTGGCGTATTGCTTCTTTAGCAGCACTGGCTTGGTCTTCTGGGACGTGGTGGGTCGAGAAAAGTGAAGGCTGAGCAGCACTCGACAACGAAGGGCGAGCACTCGTCAGCGGCACCGCAAAAGATACGGTAGGCCGAGTGACGTTGTCCCCCTCTACGACCAACGTCTCGGGTGCTGGCACGTCCTGAGTCTCCTTGCCAGCAGACGCTTTCCTGTTCCTCCTCTGCCTCAGTGGTTCCTCGTCATCGTCGTCGGGAAGGTCAATAACGACGTTAGATGGAGCTGCAGAAAAGAGTCAAAATTAAAGACAAAGAGCCAACCGACTGAAGACAGAACTACAAAAGTCATACCAGGTTTTGAAGTGACAGCATCTTCCATCTCGTGATCTTCAGCCCTGGCCGAGGTATCAGAAGTAGCAGCACTGCAGCTCCAGAAGTCAGTCGGTCAGCTCACGAATCGGCCAAGAATAAATTCATGTGAAACGAGGAAACTCAAGTTACACTATTACCCTGAGATAGTGGGGATCACCATCTTCATCTTCGGCAAGACCTTCGTCGGCTTCGACGGCGCCACTCGAGATTGCTTCGGAGCTTTTTCAGTCGGCGCCGGAGAAGTCGTCCGAGGACGCTTGGTCGACTGCGCGACGGGCGCAACCCCCTTACCACGCTCGGCTGCAGGATCATGGACAAGCTTCGAGCGTCTTTCCGAACGAGGAGGTGCAACTTCCTCCTCCTCCTCCTCTTCCTCCTCATCAGAGTCATCGTCTTCATCGTCGTCATCAGCATCCGAATCCCACTCCTCCGGGCTTTCGCCCCCACTTCCTTCCTCCTCCTCAGTCGGCGCTTGCGCTCCATTGGGCATCGAGTACAACTCAGTGGTGGCCTGACAGACAACAAAACAAGACAAAGGTCAATCGACCAATTTGAAGTGAAGCAGAATGAATAAAGCAAGATCACAATCGGGGATAAGTGGTCATACCGTGTCCGGTGTGTAGGTATGGTCGAGTGGTGGGATCCTCCTAGCCCCTCGAGGGTTATCTTTATTCCCTGTGATGGCAGCCATCCACCTCTCCAGTGTGGCGTCATTGACCGCCTCTGGATGGACCCGAGTGGTATCTTCGGTGCCGCAGTACAGCCACATCGGGTGGCCTCGGTATTGGAGCGGTTGAATACGCCGTCGAAGGAAAACCTCCAGAAGGTCCATGCCAGTCACTCCGTCCCGAATGAGCTGGACTACACGCTCCATCAACATTTTTACCTGAGCCTTCTCCTCCGGGAGCACCTTCAGAGAAGACGGCTTGTTCACTCGGTCCATGGAGAATGAAGGGAGACCAGTCGACTGCCCCGGCGTCGACTCGTCTTGGTAGAAGAACCAGGTCGACTGCCACCCTCTAACCGACTCGGGAAGGGTCATGGCCGGAAAAGCGCTCTTACTCCTCACTTGGATTCCAAGACCCCCGCACATCTGGATTACTTTAGTCCTATCGTCATCCGGACTCGCCTTTTTCACCGTCTGAGAGCGACAAGTGAATATGTGCTTAAAGAGACCCCAATGCGGTCGACAACCCAGGAAGTTTTCGCACAGAGACACAAAGGCGGCGAGGTAGGCAATGGAATTGGGAGTGAAATGGTGGAGTTGCGCCCCAAAGAAGTTCAGAAACCCTCGGAAGAAAAGACTCGGTGGCTGGGAGAATCCACGATCTACATGAGTGGCTAGGAGAACGCACTCACCCTCCAGTGGTTGCGGTTGCCACTTGGTCCCCGGGAGCCTTGCTGACCCGTGAGAGATCAGTCCCTCATTGGCCAGGTCGTTGAGATCCGCCTGGGTGATGGTCGAGCGGATCCAATCCCCTTGGACCCAACCTTGCGGCAGGCGAGACCCCGACGAAGATCCACCCCGACTGGTTGCTCTTCCCTTCGCTTTCGCCGTCGCCGTCGCCTTCTTCGCTCGCTCCAAGGCCGCAGTCTTCTCCTTCACCATCGTCACCGGCGAAGCGCGCGAGGAGTGGATGGGCGGAGGCAAAAGCGGGCGCAGCAGGCGGGGGTGAAGAAGGCAGAAAGGGGAATGGAGAGGCACTGTTCAAAAACCCTCGCCCGACACCTTATATAGGGACGCTTCCGAGTGGCTGACAAGTAGACCCGGGCGGTCCTGTCAAATCCCGAAACAGTCGCGCGCGCGCGATACGTGGCGAAAAGGCGGCACGGAAATCAAGGCGTCTACGCCTTATCCCATCCGAGTACCGCGGTCCACCCCGCTTCGCGTGCTTCCCAAAATTCGGATCCCACAAAATCCGCTAACAGCAGATCAACTTGTCAGACGGTAGATTTCCTACGATCCGTCGCTCGGAAGTTCACCAAGTTCAAAAGTTCACTCGACAGAAGAAAAGAATGGATCAAGGCGACTGAAAGAAAAAGTTGATGCCATCATAAAAAAAGAGGGGGTCATTGATCCAGGATGAGACATACACAGAACACAAAAACAGGTCGGAAAGATTATCAACTCCTTCCTCATTCAAACCTCGATCCATTCGGGGGCTAATGATGAAGTCATGTACCTAGGGTAGGGTCATGGGCCTGTCCAGAGGACCCTCCCCAAGGACATCTTCATAAGAAACAGCGTTCCAGTCAACCAAGACGGATTCCACTCGACGGACTCGAAGGCATTCGACCACGAAGACTCACTCGACCACCAGGAGATTAAGAGTCACTTTGTATCCAAACGGTCTATAATTAAGTAGTCTTTATTACCATGATAACACTTTATGTAGGGCGTTACCAGTAACGCCAGTCCTTTATGTACTTTAAACCCCGCATAACTGAGGGCCGGAGGGGTCTGGCAGACACTATATAAGCCACCCCCCTCCTCAGTGTAGGGGGTTCGCACCCCTGTAACTCATACGCACATAATCCAGTCGACCGCCTCCGGGCTCCGAGACGTAGGGCTGTTACTTCCTCTGAGAAGGGCCTGAACTCGTAAATCCCTTGCGTATACAACTACTTCATAGCTAAGATCTTGCCTCTCCATACCTACCCCCCATTCTACTGTCAGACTTAGAACCACGACAGTAACCCTGGTTACTAATGGCGCACCTGCAGGTGGTGCACCATTAGTAGTTTTGCAAAAAAGTATAAATAAATAAATATATATACTAATGGCGCACCGAGTCACAGTGCGCCATTACTAGTTTAAACTAGTAATGGCGCACTGTGACACGGTGCGCCATTAGTAGTTTTGCAAAAAAAAAAAGAATAAAAAAAGAATACAGTACTGGCGCACTCTCTGTCTGGTGCGCCATTACTAGTGTTAGAACTAGTAATGGCGCACTTCGCTCGGATGCGCCATTAGTATGTATGGAAAAATGAAAAAAAATTATTACTAGTGGCGCACCGTTTGTCTGGTGCGCCATTAGTGTCTTCCACACTAATGGTGCATCACCAAATGGTGCGCCATTAGTATATAGTAGTGGCGCATCACCTGACAGGTGCGCCATTAGTGTCCATCCCATCTATAGCCCTTTTCCTAGTAGTGATTGACGAACGTTAGAGACCGTGCCACCAACACCTCTTCCAAATCGATGGCGCACCACACACACCTATCCTCCACAGCTCGCCGGCATCGTCGAAGACAACCACACCGGGATGGGGCGCGAAGCTGCATGATTTATTCCACTCGACAATGTCCCCGCCATCGCGGCGGCACCTGGTGACACACCAACCCCAACACCTATCTACAAACCGGAAACAGAGGACCAGGGTTCCCCAACCCTCACACCGCCGGAGCGGCGGATGGAGGGAAGGGGAACCGCCGGCCTCGTCGGCGCTCGACGGGGGAGGGAAACAAAGACCTCTGGTTTCGCCTCTCTCTAGCTGTCGCAGGGAGAGGGAGGAATCCCTATATTTGTAGGAACAATTATTTCGATTGGAAATTTATGAGGAATTTCTGCATATGTGATTGGTGGTCTAACTCCCCACCCTATAGTGCACAGTCGACAGTATAATTCCAAAAAGAAAAATGATCAGTACGAAAACGTACATGTACATCGCTGACATGCCTCCGTTGCCTTGCTAGTAGTGCAATAGTACAAGTCTCTCAGCTGCTTGCGCCTGACCAAAAACCCAAAATACTGTACACAAAGAAGTCACCTCAGGACCACTAAAAAAAAGTCACCTCAGGATCTAGGAAATGGCCCTTTGTTTTTCAATGTTCAAAAAAGAAGAACTTCACACGACCGAGATCGTTTCCCATATACTCCTACTCCTACAAAATCCAAGGCCGAAGAAAAAAAAATCCATTCTACTCAAATTTGACTCCTCTACTCCTTGGACCAAAGCTTTGACCCCCGAATCTCGAGGTCACGCATTTCCTACCGTCCTTGGAGTACAAACAAGCTTGCATGCAGTGCAAGATCTAGGTCTTGGTGAACTAAAGATATGACTTCACTGCACTACAGGAGTAAAGAAATGGCTCTTGACCAATGGTCGATCAGTGTGTGAGCATAGCTAATTAGGGGTTGGAACTTGGACCTCACATAGCTGCGTCGGCAATGACGCTAAAAAAATCCCGTTAGCCCACTAATCAACTCCCGCAGGAATACCTTTGCTAGAGGGACCACACCACAAGCACATAGCACAACGTATGAAAAAACCCTGCGGTTTCAGATGCTTTAGAATACTTCTGCCTTAGACATATTTACAGAAAAATTGTCGCCCAGTCGCGAATAAGTTATCAGTTTGTTCCCGTTCCATGAAACCTCATTTGTCGATGGCGTATAATTTAGTTTCATGGGTTGTACTTTCACCGTTGAAAACCAAAAACTATTACCGACATGTTGTTATTCCTGACGTATCTTCTTGACTATATAATAATATCACGATCATGCATAGTTTTACACACCCGTTGCTGTTTTCTATGATCCTCATGCATGCTACTCCAATTTATTAACTCACGTATATTATTAAAGCCGTGGATATAGCCCACTTGCGTATAAAACTCATCGACCGAACCTAAAAACCGTGGCTATAAATCTGTGTTTGGTTAAATCAAGCATATAAAACCCATAGATTGAACCTAAAAGCCGTGGCTATAAATCCGTGCTCGGTTAGCCCAAGCATATAGAACCGGTGGATCAAACCTGAAAACCACGGCTACAAATATGTGCGTGATTAATCCAAGCATATAAAACACATGGATATCAAACCTATAAACCCACGGCTATAAACCAGTCCTTGGTTAACCCAAGCATATAGAATCCTTGAATCGAACCTAAAAAAGGTCCACGGCTATGTCTTAGGATGTGCAAGAAGCAATAATCATGAGACTTTCGATTTTCCCCTTTTATTACGATTTGTGAACATATCATGTCAGATGAGACGAGGCAGCAAAACACCCCGCACACAGAGAGAGATAAACAAAGTACAAAACGCAGAAAAGCATCCAGCCCAGCAGCTCCTCTCTCTTTCCCTGCGGCCATGCACCCATCCCTTTCTCAGCTTTCTCTGTACGTACTTCTTTTTCCTGCGTCCGTCCGCCCGTCCATCCGTCCATCCATCCCCTACAAAAGGTGAATGAAAGGCCCTCCGGCCTCCGCCCAGTCACCCCTCCCTCCCTCACATGCCCTCCCGTCCTCTGAACCGAAGCCAAGTGAAGTGCAGCTCTCCTCCGTTCACATATCTTCCTTGGGTGGTGGTGAAAGAAGGGCCCCGTCCGTCCATCGATCCCCTAGAAAAGAGCAAACCAAAGCCCCGAACAGGCAAAAGAAACGCCACGCTAGGGGGTAGCGCCCAGCACCAAACGGAAAGGAAGGAAGGAATCCTCCTCCCTCTTTCTTCCTTCCATCTGCACTCTCTCTGCCCTCGCCACCAGCTCCTCTTCTTCCCTACCACGCTGACGCAGCAGCAGCACTCCTCGCTCGCTCGCCCTCTCTCTCTACATAGCAGGCGTACCGAAAATAACTCTGGTACTCTGGTGGCGGAGTGGTAAAACCTAAAGCGAGCGAGTGAGTGAACAGTGCAGGCGGCAGCGGCAGGGGTGGGGGTGGAGGTGGAGGTGGAGGTGAGGTGGTTCCCTCTCCGCCTGCCCGTCTCGGCAATTATTGCCACCTTTGGAGTTTGGAGTCCTCCAATAGGAGTCTCCTCCAGTGTTGTCTGCAACCACTGTCCTTCCCCCTCTCTCCCTTTGCCCATGTCCCCAACTTCCTCTCATCGGGGTTGGTGCTGCTGCTGAGGCTACCTCTCCTCTTCACTCACTCGCCACTGTTCTCTTCCTTCTCCGCCCATCCATCCGTCCTCCGTCCTCGCTTTAAAGCTTAAACCGCCCCGGCAAGCAAGCTAGCAGCAGCAGCTCACTTCCTCCTCTCCTCTCCGGCTCTCCCTGGTGGTGGTGGTGGTGGGTGGCCTGGCTACTGGGTGCTTAATTGCATGCTCCTGCTTTGATCTCTCCGTCCGTCCCGCTACCCGCATCCATCGATCGATCTCACTTTTCCCCGTCCTCCCAAGCTCTTGCTTCCAATCAACTCCTCTTGCTGGTGCGTTGCTTACTGTACTCTCTCCCTCCTCTTCTTCTTGGGCGAGGAGAGCGGTGAGCGGTTCTTGTCCGGGTACCACCAGGAGAGCCTTTTTAAGCCCCACCATTTCTTTGATCGTCCGTCGGCGGCACAAGCAAGCTCCCCGGGCCGGGCCGTGCACGCGAGGAATTCTCTGAATACAGAGATACGTGCGTGCGTGCGTACGTGTGTATTTGGCATGGATTCTTGGGAGCCCAAGATGCCTTCTTGGGACCTCGGCACGGTGGTCGCGCCCAGCAGCGGAGGAGGAGGCGGCGGCGGCGCGCTGGACCTGAAGCTCGGCGCGCCGACGAGCTGGAGGCCGGTCCCGGCGGGGGCGGCCGCTGCGGTGGTATCGGTGCAGCAGCAGCAGCCGCCTTCCGCGGCGCCGGCGAAGCGGGCCCGGGCGGGGCAGGGGCAGCAGACGGTGCCGCCGTGCTCCGTGGAGGGGTGCACGGCCGACCTGTCCCGCTGCCGCGAGTACCACCGCCGGCACAAGGTCTGCGAGGCGCACTCCAAGACGCCCGTCGTCGCCGTCGCCGGCCAGCAGCAGCGCTTCTGCCAGCAGTGCAGCAGGTACACCCGTTCCCTTATTCCATTTCTTGGCCGTGCATTCCCTGCCGATTCGTCCCCTCTGACATCCATCCGTGATCCACGCTCTCGAACTTCGTCCGTTGGCAGCAGCAACATCTTTACTACTGTTACTGTCGCACGAGACGAGAGTTGCTGTGGTTTGTTTCAACTCCGGCCAAAAGCTCGCCGTGGTTGCTGTAGCAGCAGCGGTGGCAGTGGCACAGTAGTTCGCGTTAACCAAGCAAGTAAGTACGGCGGCCGTTTAGTCCCAGCTAGCTGGATTAGTTCGTTCGGCGAGCAACAATTCGCTGTCCGGTGGAGCAGTTCCCTGTCGCTTTGGCCATCATGGCTCGCTTGGCGCTAGCGATTAATCATCCGACGTGCACCTCACCGAAAACCTCTGTTTGCTGCCCCCATCTGTTCCCCACTCACTGTAAATTTTACAGCAAAAGAAAACCCACTTTGAAAAACACACAAATCCATGTCAAAAAGTACATTCACCATGGAAAACATCTGTACTCCTACCTGAAAACAAAAGGAGAAGAGGATAATTTAACCAACCTGGAGGGAGAGTCATGAATTCCGGGCAACGTCTGGTCCCGGACTGCGTCTGAACGAGACAAGCGCACACGCGCCACCATTAAGGTGCTGTGGCGCATCCCGACCCAGCCCGTGCCCCCCCTGCCCTACAACGACTCGGCGCGCGCTCACGCTGGCTGGAACTGGACCTTTCAGGTCGTCGTTCTCATGGCTGCCGCTCAATTCGTCCTCCCCAACGGCCGCGTCCCTGTCCTCCACCGCAACCTGTCGCCGCCGCCCCTTGTCACGACGCGCCGTGCCCGCACGCTTTCCACATCCACACTGGTTTTCAAACAGAGAATTCCTCCCATATGCTTGTTCTAGAAGACAGGGATCAAGGATCTCAACGGTCAGCCATGATGTGGCCGTGTAATTAGGTTTTAGCAAGATTCTTGCGTGAAGGTTACGGGTGTAATTAAGCTCGTGTGGAGAGAAGCTTGGGAAATTGCGACGTGTATCTCCATTTCCATGTGCTTGATTTGGCCTAGATCTGTGGCATGTGGTTCGAGCATTTGACCGGATCTATGTTCTTGTTTTTCTACAACTTTGTTGATGATTTTTTTTTCATGCAAATTTTCGATCTGTATCTTGAGAAATCATTTTGACCCGAGGAAATTGTTCTTTGCAGGTTCCATTTGCTCGGGGAGTTCGACGAGGTGAAGAGGAGCTGCAGGAAGCGCCTCGACGGCCACAACCGCCGCCGCCGGAAGCCGCAGCCGGATCCCCTCAACCCTGCCGGCTTGTTCGCTAATCACCATGGTACTCCATCAATCCCTAATACTCCTACAAATAGTAACACGTGGAGATTAAGCATGCGGCCTAGGTAACAAAATGTAAGACGATTGTTGAAACCAAAAATCGTCTTACATTTTGGTACAAAATGAGTAGATTGTACTAAGATCTAACAGCTGCAATGAGCAAGAAAGTTGAGATTTTTAGCACTCCCATTTTGTCGGAAACGAGTGGAAAATGTGATGGAGTTGATCCATCATGCGCTCCTAGTTAATTTTAATTTTCTTCAGAACTCTATCCCCTTTCTGTTTATTTAGACTGTTTAGTGTTTCCCCTTTCAGTTGACTGCTAGCACTATCCAGAAAAACGCTTCACACGTGCTTGCTGAGTAGCAGCACAAAGTTTTCTTCTTTCCGAAAAGGATGGGAACAGGAGGTTTGACTATCAGTATGAACATCTTGCTGGTGTAGCAGACCCGAGATAGGTTTTCAGTCTTTGGCTGGCATTTCCAGGAACTTCCTGTAGGATCCAAAGCAAGAGAACAACTAGGCCTGAAGTTTCTTCTGAACTTTCTGCCCTGATACAGCCGTATCCATGTGAAAGCCAGTTAATGATGTCACAGTGAATTGAACACCTATGACATGATGAAACCACTAGCAGGCTACTAGTAGCACTCCTATACCTGTGAAGATTTTTACCTTTTACCATGTTACAGTTCAGTAGCAGGGTGGATGCACATGGCATTTACAGCTTGTCTTTGTAATTTTGGTCTCTTGTTTTTTATCAGTTGGTCGACATGGCTATTGTCATAGGTTTGCAACGCTGACGGCCGAACTAACTGTTAGCTCCCCATCATTGTTTGTGAACAGGAGTGACAAGATTCGCGTCGTACCCGCAAATCTTCTCCCCGACGTCCATGGCGGAGCCCAAGTGGCCCGGCGGCATCGCCGTGAAGACGGAGGCCGACGCGTTCCACGAGCAGTACTACTCCTTCAGCGGCGCCGCCTCCCTCTTCCACCACGGCAAGCCGGAGAGGAAGCACTTCCCCTTCCTGACGGACGGCGGCGGCGAGGCCACGTTCGGCTGCCAGCCGCCGGCGTTCACCATCACGCCTTCCTCGGAGAGCAGCAGCAACAGCAGCCGGCACAGCAACGGCAAGACCACCATGTTCGCCCACGACGGGGGCCCGGACCACAACTGTGCTCTCTCTCTTCTGTCAGACAACCCGGCGTCGGCGCACATCATGGTCCCCGCGGAGGCGCATCATCTCGGCGGCGGCGGCGTGACGATACAGTACGGCGGTGGCGGCGGCGGCGGCGGTAAGGTGGCGCGGCTGTCCAGCAACGGCGACGTCTCGCTCACCGGGCTGTCTTACGTGAGCCTGGGAGACAAGGGCGCGCCCATGTTGCACGCGTCTAACAGATCGCAGCACGCCGCTGCTACCGCTGCCACTGCCGTTGCTACCAGCACAGCGGCGGCTCCGGCGGCATCCCAGCTCCAGCAGCAGTACCATGGATACTACCACCACCAACACCAAGTGAGCGCTGATCAGGGGAGCCACCCGGATGCAGGTGGGATGCATGCCCTACCCTTCTCGTCATGGTAGTTGTCTCATCAGTCAGACTCAGATCCTAGGCTGTTGGTGTTGGTTATCAATCATCAAATGTGTCACCTGATAGTGTTAGCCCTGATGATCCTCAAGAAATCACCCAAGATATGTCCATTTTGCAACTTCTCTTGATACTCCTAACTTATGGAAAATCACCATCTACTTATGATTCAGAATTGGGTTACGATGATTCTATTTGTATCGGTTGGTTTGTTCATTTTGGCCATCGTGCACTTGGCTTGGTAGGGTTACATCAGCAGAAAGTACACAGGGGGCTTGAACTGTAGTTGATTATTCTAATCATGCGTCTGCCTGTTTCTCACATGTTGTGCTTCAGAAGAGATATTGTTCAGGAACAGTAATTAGATTATCCAGGATGCAGGATCACTTGCATAACTTCCGTTCTACTCTCTCCGTTCCTAAATACTTGTCTTTCTAGGCATTTCAACAAGTGACTACATACGGAGCAAAATGAATAAATCTACACTTTAAAATATGTCTACATACATCCATATGTAGTAGTCATTTGAAATGTCTAGAAAGACAAATATTTAGGAACGGAGGGAGTAGCTAGGATCATATGTTGGGAATTCAGATAGCTACACTCTATCTTATGGAACTGTGCTTGTTTGCAAGTACTCTTTGTCAAAAAATACACAGTAAAGAAAGTGTTGAATATGTGGCAAATGGAAGTCCACATATTTCGTTTGAAGTCCATGTTTAAGGGAGGCAGGATGCCAAGTAACCAAAAAGGCCAAAGGTGGAGTGTCTGGTAAATAAAGCTGTAGTTTTACCATGCCGTGGCAATAATATAATAAAGATGGTTGTATGCATTGCTTGATACAGAGGCCAGGCGTTATCCTCCTTCTCGAAAAAAAAGTTCAAAATCTGGAGCTTAACGGATCATATTCGTGTAAGCTTATGCTCTATTGCAAAAATTGTTGTAAATGCAAAAATTGTTGTGGTAACATTTATTCAAGGTGCTTGAACCACGCCGACGGAGGTTAATGCCAACCAAACGACTGTTTATTTACAGTCTGAAGAAAGACAAGATAAAATTGTTCCAAAAAAAATGTTATTATTGTTACTTTGAAACAGCACTTGTAAATAAGTTCTTGACATCCAGAAAGAAAGCAAAATGAAAAAAAGAGAGATTGTAAGATGCTCCCAGTTATTATGGACCGTTCATTATTTTCCATCCAATGGCCTAGATTAAATGTCGTGACCTATTACCTTCCATGGATTAATAGATCACCCATGAGAGGTACTAGGCCGTATTTGATAAATGTTAGATTTTTTTGTAAAAGCATTACTACCATATAGGGAGCAATCGAGTAAAGGAAAATATGTCATTCATATATGTGACTGAAGCTATTAAATGTTGTCGTTTATACATGAAAAATATTGTGAGCTTGTATAAAATAGGAATTGTTTTATTTTTCCCATAATATACTAACTTTTTTAAAATAAAAACTTATATGGTTATGTACAATTGTGAACTTCATTAAATAAAGAGCATGTAAAAAAATACACTTATCAGTTTGCAAATTTCTTCTATTTGTATTTGATGTGATTTATGCTTAAATTGTTTTTAAAATTCAGTAACTTCTTTAAGAATTCATGATACTTAGTAAAATGAACATGAACTTGAAGATCATGATTAAGAAAATCTGGTTCTTAGAGGTGCATAAATGTGAGGATGAGTTATTCTCTAAATATTAAAAGTAATTTTTCTATGGTTCTGCCACAGCCAATTAGTTTGCACATGTTTGGGCCTACTACTTAACGGAATCAATGACTCAAATCTTTTATGTGCTCTTACCTTTCGTGAGGTAAAAGGGACCATATTGAAACTGCTCATAATATATAAAAAAACCTTTGAGCGGTAGAGATGAAGTGCACGCTGGGCTAACAAGAATGGACGGTGGAGATCACCCATGATATGTTTGCAACTTTTCATGACATTCCTAATAACTTATGGAAAATCCCCCTGATTACAATTGAGAACTGAATTACAATTTAGTTTGTAATGGTTGGTTCGTTAATTTTTGCCGCGCATTATTAGACATAACCATTTACGACTAGCTCTTTGTCACCTCCATAAACGAGAAACATACCCTTAGTCCTTTTCAGGTATTTTAGGATGTTCTTGACCGCTGTCCAATGATCAGGTCTGGTACACAACATTGCATACATGATAGAGCCTATGGCTGAAGCATAGGGAACATCTTTCATTTTCTCTCTATCTTCTGCTGTGGTCGGGCATTGAGTCTGACTCAACTTCACACCTTGCAATACAGGCAAGAACCCTTTCTTTGCCTGATCCATTTTGAACTTTTTCAAAACTTTATCAAGCTATGTGCTTTGTGAAAGTCCAATTAAGCGTCTTGATCTATCTCTATAGATCTTGATGCCCAATATGTAAGCAGCTTCACCGAGGTCCTTCATTGAAAAACTTTTATTCAAGTATCCCTTTATGCTATCCAGAAATTCTATATCATTTCCAATTAACAATATATCATCTACATATAATATCAGAAATGCTACAGAGCTCCCACTCACTTTCTTGTAAATACAAGCTTCTCCAAAAGTCTGCATAAAACCATATGCTTTGATCACACTATCAAAGCGTTTATTCCAACTCCGAGATGCTTGCACCAGTCCATAAATGGATCGCTGGAGCTTGCACACTTTGTTAGCACCTTTTGGATCGACAAAACCTTCCGGTTGCATCATATACAACTCTTCTTCCAGAAAACCATTCAGGAATGCAGTTTTTACATCCATTTGCCAAATTTCATAATCATAAAATGCGGCAGATGCTAACATGATTCGGACAGACTTAAGCATCGCTATGGGTGAGAAAGTCTCATCGTAGTCAACCCCTTGAACTTGTCGAAAACCTTTTGCAACAAGTCGAGCTTTGTAGACAGTTATATTACCATTAGCGTCAATCTTCTTCTTGAAGATCCATTTATTCTCAATGGCCTGCCGATCATCGGGCAAGTCAACCAAAGTGCATACTTTGTTCTCATACATGGATCCTATCTCAGATTTCATGGCTTCAAGCCATTTTTTGGAATCTGGACTCATCATTGCTTCCTCATAGTTCGTAGGTTTGTCATGGTCAAGCAACATGACTTCTAGAATAGGATTACCATACCACTCTGGTGTGGATCTTACTCTGGTAGACCTACGAGGTTCAGTAGAAACTTGATCTGAAGTTTCATGATCAATATCATTAGCTTCCTCACTAATTGGTGTAGTTGTCACAGGAACCGGTTCTTGTGATGAACTACTTTCCAATAAGGGAGAAGGTACAGTTACCTCATCAAGTTCTACTTTCCTCCTACTCACTTCTTTCGAGAGAAACTCCTTCTCTAGAAAGGATCCAAATTTAGCAACAAAAATCTTGCCCTCAGATCTGTGATAGAAGGTGTACCCAATAGTCTCTTTTGGGTATCCTATGAAGACACATTTCTCTGATTTGGGTTCGAGCTTATCTGGTTGAAGTTTCTTCACATAAGCATCGCAGCCCCAAACTTTAAGAAACGACAACTTTGGTTTCTTGCCAAACCACAGTTTATAAGGCGTCGTCTCAACGGATTTTGATGGTGCCCTATTTAACGTGAATGCGGCCGTCTCTAAAGCATAACCCCAAAACGATAGCGGTAAATCAGTAAGAGACATCATAGATCGCACCATATCCAATAAAGTACGATTACGACGTTCAGACACACCATTCCGTTGTGGTGTTCCGGGTGGCGTGAGTTGCGAAACTATTCCGCATTGTTTCAAATGTAAACCAAACTCGTAACTCAAATATTCTCCTCCACGATCAGATCGTAGAAATTTAATTTTCTTGTTATGATGATTTTCCACTTCACTCTGAAATTCTTTGAACTTTTCAAATGTTTCAGACTTGTGTTTCATCAAGTAGATACACCCATATCTGCTCAAATCATCTGTGAAGGTGAGAAAATAACGATACTCGCCGCGAGCCTCAATATTCATTGGACCACATACATCAGTATGTATGATTTCCAACAAACTAGTTGCTCGCTCCATAGTTTCGGAGAACAACGTTTTAGTCATCTTGCCCATGAGGCACGGTTCGCAAGTACCAAGTGATTCATAATCAAGTGATTCCAAAAGTCCATCAGTATGGAGTTTCTTCATGCGCTTTACACCGATATGACCTAAACGGCAGTGCCACAAATAAGTTGCACTATCATTATCAACTCTCCATCTTTTGGCTTCAACATTATGAATATGTGTATCACTACTATCGAGATTTAATAAAAATAGACCACTCTGTAAGTGTGCATGACCATAAAAGATATTACTCATATAAATAGAACAACCATTATTCTCTGATTTAAATGAATAACCATCTCGCATCAAACAAGATCTAGATATAATGTTCATGCTCAACGCTGGCACTCAATAACAATTATTCAGGTCTAAAACTAA
Source organism: Triticum aestivum (assembly GCF_018294505.1). NCBI lineage: Eukaryota > Viridiplantae > Streptophyta > Magnoliopsida > Poales > Poaceae > Triticum > Triticum aestivum. Next base: position 728,210,702 of record NC_057801.1, read on the forward strand.
TCCCGTTGGTAGATATAGAGGTAGCGTGCCGACCGTGATCACATCGACTTTGGAACCATTTCCCACACGCATGGTCACCTCGTCCTTAGCCAATCTTCGCCTAATCCGTAGTCCCTGTTTCGAGTTGCAAATATTAGCAACAGAACCAGTATCAAATACCCAGGTGCTACTGCGAGCATTAGTAAGGTACACATCAATAACATGTATATCACATATACCTTTGTTCACTTTGCCATCCTTCTTATCCGCCAAATACTTGGGGCAGTTCCGCTTCCAGTGTCCAGTCTGCTAGCAGTAGAAGCACTCAGTCTCAGGCTTAGGTCCAGACTTGGGTTTCTTCTCTTGAGCAGCAACTTGTTTGCTGTTCTTCTTGAAGTTCCCCTTCTTCTTCCCTTTGCCCTTTTTCTTGAAACTGGTGGTCTTATTGACCATCAACACTTGATGCTCCTTCTTGATTTCTACCTCCGCAGCCTTTAGCATTGCGAAGAGCTCGGGAATAGTCTTGTCCATCCCTTGCATATTATAGTTCATCACGAAGCTCTTGTAGCTTGGTGGCAGTGATTGAAGAATTCTGTCAATGACACTATCATCAGGAAGATTAACTCCCAGTTGGATCAAGTGATTATTATACCCATACATTTTGAGTATGTGTTCACTGACAGAACTATTCTCCTCCATCTTACAGCTATAGAACTTACTGGAGACTTCATATCTCTCAATCCGGGCATTTGCTTGAAATATTAACTTCAACTCCTGGAACATCTCATATGCTCCATGATGTTCAAAACATCGTTGAAGACCCGGTTCTAAGCCGTAAAGCATGGCACACTGAACTATCGAGTAGTCATCAGCTTTGCTCTGCCAGACGTTCTTAACATCGTCAGTTGCATCTGCAGCAGGCCTGGCACCCAGCGGTGCTTCCAGGACGTAATTCTTCTGTGCAGCAATGAGGATAATCCTTAGGTTACGGACCCAGTCTGTGTAATTTCTACCATCATCTTTCAACTTAGCTTTCTCAAGGAACGCATTAAAATTCAAGGGAACAACATCACGAGCCATCTATCTACAACAAACATAGACAAGCAAAATACTATCAGGTACTAAGTTCATGATAAATTTAAGTTCAATTAATCATATTACTTAAGAACTCCCACTTAGACAGACATCTCTCTAGTCATCTAAGTGATGACGTGATCCAAATCAACTAAACCATGTCCGATCATCACGTGAGATGGAGTAGTTTCAATGGTGAACATCACTATGTTGATCATATCTACTATATGATTCACGTTCGACCTTTCGGTCTCCGTGTTCCGAGGCCATATCTGTATATGCTAGGCTTGTCAAGTTTAACCTGAGTATTCCGCGTGTGCAACTGTTTTGCACCCGTTGTATTTGAACGTAGAGCCTATCACACCCGATCATCACGTGGTCTCTCAGCACGAAGAACTTTCGCAACGGTGCATACTCAGGGAGAACACTTCTTGATAATTTAGTGAGAGATCATCTTAAAATGCCACCGTCAATCAAAGCAAGATAAGATGCATAAAGGATAAACATCACATGCAATCAATATAAGTGATATGATATGGCCATCATCATCTTGTGCTTGTGATCTCCATCTCCGAAGCACCGTCGTGATCACCATCGTCACCGGCGCGACACCTTGATCTCCATCGTAGCATCATTGTTGTTACGCCATCTATTGCTTCTACGACTATCGCTACCGCTTAGTGATAAAGTAAAGAAATTACAGGGCGTTTGCATTTCATATAATAAAGCGCAACCATATGGCTCCAGCCAGTTGCCGATAACTTCGGTTACAAAACATGATCATCTCATACAATAAAATATAGCATCACGTCTTGACCATATCACATCACAACATGCCCTGCAAAAACAAGTTAGATGTCCTCTACTTTGTTGTTGCAAATTTTACGTGGCTGCTACGGGCTGAGCAAGAATCGTTCTTACCTACACATCAAAACCACAACGATAGTTTGTCAAGTTAGTGCTGTTTTAACCTTCGCAAGGACCGGGCGTAGCCACACTCAGTTCAACTAAAGTTGGAGAAACAGACACCCGCTAGTCACCTGTGTGCAAAGCACGGCGGTAAAACCAGTCTCGCGTAAGCGTATGTGTAATGTCGGTCCGGGCCGCTTCATCCAACAATACCACCGAACCAAAGTATGACATGCTGGTAAGTAGTATGACTTGTATCTCCCACAACTCACTTGTGTTCTACTCGTGCATATAACATCAACGCATAAAATCTAGGCTCGGATGCCACTGTTGGGGAACGTAGTAATTTCAAAAAAATTCCTACGCACACGCAATATCATGGTGATGCATAGCAACGAGAGGGGAGAGTGTGTCCACGTACCCTCGTAGACCGAAAGCGGAAGCGTTATGACAACGCGGTTGATGTAGTCGTACATCTTCACGATCCGACCGATCCAAGCACCGGACGTACGGCACCTCCGAGTTCAGCACACGTTCAGCTCGATGACGATCCCCGGACTTTGATGCAGCAGGGTGTCGGGGATGAGTTCCGTCAGCACGACGGCGTGGTGACGATGATGATGTTCTACCGACGCAGGGCTTCGCCTAAGCACCGCAACGATATGACCGAGGTGGAATATGGTGGAGGGGGGCACCGCACACGGCTAAGGAACGATCACGAAGATCAACTTGTGTGTCTTGGTGTGCCCCCCCGCCCCCGTATATAAAGGAGCAAGGGGGGAGGCCGGCCGGCCCTAGGGGGCGCGCCAAGGAGGGGGAAATCCTCCTCCTAGTGGGAGTAGGATTCCCCTTTCCTAGTCCCACTAGGAAGGAGGAAGGGGGAAGGAAAGAGAGGGAGAGGGAGAGGGAAAGAGGGGCCGCTTCCCCCTCCCTAGTCCAATTCGGACTCCCCATGGGGGGGGGGCGCCACCTCCTAGGCTGCTGCGCTCTCTCTCCCCTCAGGCCCACTAAGGCCCAATACTTCCCCGGGGGGTTCCGGTAACCCCTCTGGCACTCCGGTTTTCTCTGAAATTACCCGGAACAATTCCGGTGTCCGAATATAGTCGTCCAATATATCAATCTTTATGTCTCGACCATTTCGAGACTCCTCGTCATGTCTATGATCACATCCGGGACTCCGAACAACCTTTGGTACCTCAAAGCTTATAAACTCATAATAAAACTATCATCGTAACATTAAGCGTGCGGACCCTACGGGTTCGAGAACTATGCAGACATGACCTAGAACTGTTTCCGGTCAATAACCAATAGCGGAACCTGGATGCTCATATTGGCTCCTACATATTCTACGAAGATCTTTATCGGTCAAACCGCATAACAACATACATTGTTCCCTTTGTCATCGGTATGTTACTTGCCCGAGATTTGATCGTCGGTATCCAATACCTAGTTCAATCTCGTTACCGGCAAGTCTCTTTACTCGTTACGTAATGCATTATTCCGTAACCAACTCATTGGCCACATTGCTTGCAAGGCTTATAGTGATGTGCATTACCGAGAGGGCCCAGAGATACCTCTTCGACAATCGGAGTGACAAAACCTAATCTCGAAATACGCCAACTCAACATCTACCTTTGGAGACACCTGTAGAGCTCCTTTATAATCACCCAGTTACGTTGTGACGTTTGTTAGCACACAAAGTGTTCGTCCGGTAAACGGGAGTTGCATAATCTCATAGTTGTAGGAACTTTGTATAAGTCATGAAGAAAGCAATAGCAACATACTAAATGATCAAGTGCTAGGCTAACGGAATGGGTCAAGTAAATCACATCATTCTCCTAATGATGTGATCTCTTTAATCAAATGACAACACATGTCTATGGTTAGGAAACATAACCATCTTTGATTAATGAGCTAGTCAAGTAGAGGCATACTAGTGACATTAAGTTTGTCTATGTATTCACACATGTATCATGTTTCCGATTAATACAATTCTAGCATGAATAATAAACATTTATCATGATATGAGGAAATAAATAATAACTTTATTATTGCCTCTAGGGCATATTTCCTTCAACTAGTGCAGAACCGGCCTTTAGTGCCGGTTCGTGACGGCCTTTAGTGCCGGTTCGCCAACCGGCACTAAAGAGTGGGGACTAAAGGTCCCCCCCTTTAGTACCAGTTCGTCATGAACCGGCGCTAAAGGGCAAACACGTGGCATGAGCCAGGCCTGGGTGCGCGTAGGGCTTTAGTACCGGTTGGTAACACCAACCGGTACTAAATGTTAGGGTGTTTTTTGAGTTTTTCCTTTAGTTGTGTGTTTTCAATTTAATTTAGTGATTGTTTTACATTATAATGAGTTGTTAAATCATTAGGTGAAAGTACCGCGGATTAGTTTCGACTGAAGGATCTAGCTATATAAGTGATCAAGTATATGCCATATCGATATTATACTTGACCACCCAATTAATTAGGTGATCAGGTATAATATATATGGATATGGCATATATATACTTGATCACTTAGGTATAGGAATCATCCAGCTGAAACTAATCTATGGTTTCTTTCATTTAAATGATATAATAACTCATCATCATCATCATATTAATATAAAAACTCTTGCATCATATCATCAACATGAGTATATGTATACTCTAGCTAGCTAGCTAAAAATCATCATAGTCGTCATTATCACTATTTAATCATCATAGTCATTACTGCTATCTAATCACCATACCAACAGTAGCTTAAAGAAGAAACATTCACTTGTACCAGAAGCAAAAATATCATCGAGTTCAACATTATTGTATGATACACGACAAAAGCAAATCACTATTTGAGATTAAGTTTAGAACGAAGAACACGGACATGAAAGGACAAGTACTAAGAGCAGCATGAACTAGCTAAATCACTCCTGCTAGCTACTCTCTCTCTGGTAAAATAGCATATAACATGTATAGCTCTCCTGATTCATCATACTGGAGCATGCAGATGAACCTGTGTCCTAATCATGGGCTGCGCTTGTCATTGCTGCCCCCTAATACTTCTCTGCGATCGTTAACAATTTTCCTCCAATCTTTCACTATTAAGCATTCATCGCTTCTAGAAATCCTGAATGCATTCATGTGCAATGTAGGATATCTTGGCCGTAAGCTAACAATTGACATGCGACCTTTAGTCTCGATCCCCTGAGGCACAACTGTCATCGGGAGTCCCTGTTGAAGAACATCGTATAGTATTTAATTAATATACTTAGCAATGAAAGTTTAGCAAAAAAATATGTATGCATAAGATGCACTGAGGACAAATAGTAAAAATCTTACCATCATTCCTAAATAGATGTGACCGTAGTTCAATACCATCACTATTGGTCGCACGTTTTGAGTACTAACATTTCTAAGTGCAGGAAGAAAATTTGTCTTGACAGTATGAAGATCCTCAAGCCATGAAACATAATGACTTATCTCCTCGCAGTTTAGTGCAACTCCGGGACAGTAGTAGGTCATGTCCACCAAGTGCCGGACATGTTTGCTTGAATGGAAATAAGCTGTCAATAGAAATTAGTTATCAATTATTTTTGAATAAGCAATATCAAATACAAAAATATAGTTGAGAAGAACTCACATAGTGGTAGAACTGGAGGCGTCTGCACATCGACCCATATGTCTCTATTACTTTCAATATCATCTCCCGGACGAATATCAAAGGTAATAACCATACCAGGCTCAAATGCATAAGCCTTGCATAGTGCTTGCCAAGTTTTTCATTCAAAATAGGTGTACGTGTGTGCATTGTATACTTTGACCTTGAAAGTATAACCATGCTCAGTTTTCAGGTAAACTCTCTTTACCTCCATAGTTTCCATATCCTTGAAACCTATCTTATCCAAGACAAAAATTCTTGCATGGCAGGGGATGCGCTAGTAGAATAGTGAAAATTAAAAATTATAAGTCAGGCAAATGAAGCATATATATATAAGTCATGCTTAATTACGAAAACAGACTTGTCGTTGTGACTTACTGTATCGAATTCGAATGTCTCATCCAGCTTGATGCCGAATCGCCTATCATCAACAAAGAAATTTCTGTCGCACTGGCCGCTCTGGTCTTCACAGTATTCGCACATAATGAAATTTTTTCCGTCGTCAGACGACATTTCCTATGTTCATATTAGGCGAAACATTAAGCATTTACTAAAAATAAACTAGTTCTATTATAATTCAACTAGTTCAACTAAGCATTTACTAAAAATAAACTAGTTCTATTAATTCAACTAGTTCAACTAAACATTTACTAAAAATAAACAAGTTATATTAATTCAATTAGTTCAAGTGAGCATTTACTAAAAATAAACTAGTTCTATTAATTCAACTAGTTCAACTAAGCATTTACTAAAAATAAACTAGTTATATTAATTCAATTAGTTCAACTAGACATTTATTAAAAATAAACTAGTTATATTAATTCAATTAGTTCAACTAAGCATTTACTAAAAATAAACTAGTTTCTTTTAATTCAACTAGTTTAACTAAACATTTACTAAAAATAAACTAGTTATATTAATTCAATTAGTTCAACTAAGCATTTATTAAAAATAAACTAGTTCTATTAATTCAACTAGTTCAACTAAACATTTCTAAAAATAAACTAGTTATATTAATTCAATTAGTTCAACTAAGCATTTACTAAAAATAAACTAGTTCTATTATAATTCAACTAGTTCAACTAGTGTGTGTGTATGTGTGTGCGTGTAGTGTGTGTGTGTGTGTGTGTGTGTGTGTGTGTGTGTGTGTGTAGTGTGTGTGTGTGTAGTGTGTGTATAGAGCGGGCGCGTACAGGCGGCGGTGGCGGCGACGACGGGCGGCGAGGGCGGCGGCCGGGGACGGCGACGAGACGGGTGGCGAGGATGGCGATGAGACGACCGGGGGCGCGGCGACGACGACGGGCGGCGGGGGCGTGCGGCGACGACGGGGACGACGACGACGGGCGGCGGGGGCGGCGGGGACGGCGACGACGTGCGGCAGGGGCGGCGATCGAGGGCGGCGGGGGCGATGGCGCGGTGGCGCGTCGGCGTCGGCGTCGGCGATAGATCGATGTCACGCGAGAAGTGGAGAAGTGGTCGACGATGGAACTGTTTTTTCATAAGTGTAGTATATATAGGAGGGGTCTTTACTACCGGTTGGAGCCTCCAACCAGTACTAAAGGCCAATTTTGGCCAGCCCAAGCGGCGGGAAACGAGGGCCTTTAGCACCGGTTGGTGGGTCCAACCAGTACTAAAGGGCAACACATTAGTACCGGTTGGGGCCACCAACGGGTACTAAAGGCCGTGCGCTGCCATGCCGCGGTGCGCTATTTTTAGTCCCACCTCACCGAGCGAAGGGCAGCCACACTGGTTTATAAACCCAGCCGCGGCTGCCCTTTTGAACTCCTCTATATAGTAGGCTTCTGGGGCTAACTAGGGCGCGCTGCCCTGTGAGTCTGCTGGCCCTTTTGGGCCTGTATTTGCAGACCCTAGGTCTGGCAGGCCCACCGGACAACGCCCCAACATTTTTTTATATAATTTTTTTTCGAGTAGTTTTTTTGCTGTATTTAGTTTCTTTGTGAATATTTTTGCTTTATATATTTTTTTCATTCCTGTATTATTTATTTTCTTCTATTTATTTTTGAGTAATTTTTTATATAGTTTTTTATTTTCTACTTTATTTTTTCTTCTATTTATTTCTGAGTAGTTTTTTTTTGCAGTATTTAGTTTCTTTGTGAATATTTTTGCTTTATATAATTTTTTTCTTTTCTGCATTATTTTTTTTCTTCTATTTATTTTTAAGTAATTTTTTTATATAGTTTTGTCTTTTCTGCTTTATTTTTTTCTTCTATTTATTTTTGAGTAGTTTTTTTTTGCTGTATTTAGTTTCTTTGTGAATATTTTTGCTTTATATAATTTTTTTTCTTTCCTGCATTATTTATTTTCTTCTATTTATTTTTGAGTAGTTTTTTATATAGGTTTTTCTTTTCAGCTTTTTCAGAGTTTGTTTTACTGTGATTTACTGTTTCACTGTCATTTCTCTTCCTCTTCTTCTTCTTCAGAGTTTGTTTTGCTGTGATTTACTGTTTCACGGTCATTTCTCTTCCTCTTCTTCTTCTTCTTCTTCTTCTCCTTCTTCCTCTTATTCCTCCTCCTCTTCTTCTTCTTGTCTTCTTCCTCTTCTTCTTCTTCTTCTTCTTCTTCTTCTTCTTCTCTTCCTCCTTCCTCTTATTCCTCTTCTTCTTCCTCTTCTTCTTCTTCTTCCTCTCTTCTGCTTCTTCTTCTTCTTCTTCTTCTTCTTCTTCTTCTTCTTCTTCTTCTTCTTCTTCTTCTTCTTCTTCTTCTTCTTCTTCTTCTTCTTCTTCTTCTTCTTCTTCTTCTTCTTCTTCTTCTTCTTCTTCTTCTTCTTCTTCTTCTTCTTCTTCTTCTTCTTCTTCTTCTTCTTCTTCTTCTTCTTCTTCTTCTTCTTCTTCTTCTTCTTCTTCTTCTTCTTCTTCTTCTTCTTCTTCTTCTTCTTCTTCTTCTTCTTCTTCTTCTTCTTCTTCTTCTTCTTCTTCTTCTTCTTCTTCTTCTTCTTCTTCTTCTTCTTCTTCTTCTTCTTCTTCTTCTTCTTCTTCTTCTTCTTCTTCTTCTTCTTCTTCTTCTTCTTCTTCTTCTTCTTCTTCTTCTTCTTCTTCTTCTTCTTCTTCTTCTTCTTCTTCTTCTTCTTCTTCTTCTTCTTCCTTTTTATATAGTTTGAGAAGTAACACAGAAAAATACATTGATCAGTACCGCCTTTCAGCCAAAACGCGCTACTGCTACAGAGAAGTACATAAAAAATACATTGATCATCAATGATCTTTTTGTATAGAATCTAAATTGTCAATAGGAATCTACCACCGATTTAAGAACCGGCGAAGACTCCTATTGCACCCTCAGATCCTACACATAGAGTTCAATGAAGACCAAATGCTTGTGATAGTTTGAGAAGTAACATATTTAAGGTGGTCAAATTCTTGCTAAGGGAGCGAGGTGGGACTAAAAATAGCCCCTGCCACAACCTCTTTAGTACTGGTTCGTGCCACGAACCGGTACTAAAAATGCTGGTACCCGGCCAGCATATTTAGTACCGGTTCGTGGCACGAACCGGTACTAAAGATTCGCAATGCACCGGTATTAAAGGTCTCCTCCCGCCTAGTCATTTGAACCGACACTAATGGACACATTAGTGCTGGCTCATATGCAAACCGGTACTAATGTTACTCATATTTGACCCTTTTTCTACTAGTGGCAAGAGATGCTACCTGCTGGTCCTCCTGAGGAAGATCCAATTCCAGTGGATGGGAACCCTCACCTCCCCCTCATAACCCCAATTTCCACTCAAATCAGTTGCATCACTTCCTAGGGCATGTGCCTAAACATCAAGCCAAAGATGCTGAATTTCATGCTAATTTTCATCACCAGGCACATGAGGATGATCTCATGGCAGATAATGATGAGCTTATGGAAGAGGATGATGAAGATCTACCTGGTTGGGGGCATTAGGCTATGCCTAATGAGATTGATCATGAGCTGGAAGATGGAGAATTTCTGGAGTTGGCTGATTTAATGCAACCCCTTGATGACCAACCTCCTCTCCCAGATATGGACAATAATAGTGAGCTAACTTTATCTATGGGATCAAATGAAGTTGCTCCTATTGCTGCTCAGCTTGAGGCACCAAGTATCCCTTTGGAGGGAAACTTTGATTTGAATTTTGTTCCTCGGGCTCAATAGTTGGCCCCTGGAATTCCTGATCTCAATTTGGGACTGGGCCCTCTTCAAGCCCACCAGCCCATACTTTTTGAGGAACCTGCTCCCCATCTGGATAATGTTGTTGATGAGATGCATCTCCAGGACTTGGGCTTTGTTCCCTTGGCTCCAACTATTGCCCACTCACCTGCTCCACCCACTTATGAGCTAGTCAGATTTGACCTCAATCAGTCTCAGCCAATCTGTTTTGTCAGTAATGAGCTCTCTTTTGTTGAGAAGGATTTTGATCACACTGTTTTGGAGAAGGTTCTAGCTGAGAAAAATGACACTCTGCTTCTTGATTCTATGCAAGAGGATTTGGTACTAGAGGATTTTTCTGAGGATCCAGTGATCCAGCTTGCTCACCCTGCTGAGCTGCCAGTTAACATGTTGCATGATCCTCAGTATAGCACCTCAGTGGATGAAGAAATTGAAATTGACAAACCTGACATGGAGGTCTCCTCTCTGCCTCCTGAAAGCAATGAGGCTGTGAGCTCTTCAGAAAGTTCTGCACCTCCAGGGTTTAGTGTCAAAGGCAAGTTTTTGCCTGCTAATCTTGAAATCTCTTCTCCTAAAGCTGTTTCTGAAAATCATTTTTCAGATGCAGATTCTTCTAATGAGGAAGAATTCCTGGCCTGGAGAAAATTCTTTACTGATCCAATTGAGGAGTCCTCTATTTTCAAAATACCTAAGGAATGGGTAATGTTTATTTCCTCATTTATTCTTTCCCCTGACAAATTTGAGTGGGCAAGAAGCTTCTTAAAATCTTTATGTGGAATATTATTGCTGAGGGGTCTGATAGCAGAGCACGCTTTATCTTCCATGTCCCTGAATCTTGCCCTGTTTCTGGTTCTCCTTGTTGGCTTCAGGAGAAGTTAAGTGTGGCCCCTTTCTCCACTCCCCAGGAGAAGAAGAACACTGAGATCAATGTGCAAGTTACCTCCTCCACCAGTACATTGCACATCCAGGGAAAGAGAAAGAACACAACTCCTATTGTTGAATCTGAGGTAAGGAGAAGCTCCAGGCTGCTTCATGCAAATAATGGTTTTAAGAGAAAAGAATGTTCAGATAGAAATTGCATGGCTTGTCATGCTAAGCCACCTTCCATTAGTAGCAAGATTGTTAAGAATCTTAATGCTTATTATTGCAAGATGGATGCAAAGGATGCTGCTGAAGAAATTCTGCTGAAGAAGAGGACCAAGAAGGGAGGGAAGCCTCCCAAGCCAATAGGACAAAAAGATGGACAAGAAGCTGAAATCTAAGTGCGAGCCTGGCAATAAAAGCAGAAACTTAGTTGTCTTTTGTTTCTGGCTTAATGATCCTCTTTGGTTCCAGAACTTTGTATTGACACTTTTGTATGGTTTGTCTCTGAGACTCTATGCTGTAATGGGCAAAACTTTCCCACTGCATTATCCTCCAGACCTAGTTGTTTTCCTCTTATATGACATTAATGAATGGTCCATCAGTTAATAGAGCTTGGAAAGTGCTCAATTGGAATATCAGAGGGATTAATTCCAGTAATAAGTGGCTTGCTTTGGGTAATAAGATTGAAGAATCAGGATGTTCTATACTTTGTCTCCAAGAAACAAAACAAGAATAATTTGATAGCTCCTATATAAAGAATTTTTGCCCAAGAAGATTTAATAAATTTGATTATTCCCCCTCTATGGGTGCATCTGGTGGACTTTTGGTAGTTTGGAATGAAAATATGTTCCACGGGGAATGTCTCTTCAAAAATAGATATTCAATCTCAATCAAATTTACTTCCACTCATTCAGGGACCTCCTGGGTCCTAACCAATATCTATGGCCCTTGTGATGCAGTAGAGAAAGAGACCTTATTACAATGGTTCCAAAACATCCAAATGCTTGATGATACAAACTGGCTTGTTCTTGGAGATTTCAATTATATTAGATATCCCAGTAATAGGAACAATGGCTCTGGGGATTTCAATAACATGTTGAAGTTTAATGAAGCCATAAGTGAATTGGCTTTAGTTAAAATTCCACTAAAAGGTAGACAGTACACTTGGAGTAACATGCAAGAGGCACCTCTTCTAGAAAAAATAGACTGGGTTTTCACATCAGAAAGTTGGACCACCAGTTACCCAAGTACAATTGCCTTGCCCCTATCCAAACCAGTGTCTGATCACACTCCTTGCTGCATCTCCATTGGCACCCACATTCCAAAATCTTCCATATTTAGGTTTGAGAACTTTTGGTTGGAAATCCCTAGTTTTTATGAGACTGTAGAAAGTATCTGGAATCAGTCTACTCAGGAATAAGATAGTGCCAAAATCATCATTGCTAAGTTCAAGAGGCTAAGAAAAGGATTAAAGATTTGGGTAAAGAATATATCTAACCTTTCTGGAATCATCAAGGCAACCGATGAGGTGATTTTACTTTGGGATGCATTTGAGGAAATGAGGACACTTTCTGACTTAGAGCTGAATGGCAGAGATTTGCTTAAAGAACATCTTCTGAAAAGCCTTTCTTTCCAAAGAATTTATTGGAATAGAGATCCACCATCAGATGGGTCAAATTTGGAGATGAAAGTTCAAAATTTTTAAGGCAAAAGCCACAATCAAGCATAGAGCAATTATATTGCTAACCTCTTGGATGATTTTGGAGCTGAGGCTTATGATCATGAGGCAAAAGCTGCCATTCTTTGGAAATATTTTAAAGAGAGGTTGGGTACTACTTCTCAAACTTGCAATCCCCTCAACTTTGAATCACTCATAAGCAAGTGGGATAATTTAGCAGATCTAGAATTTACCTTCACCCAAAAGGAAATTGATGATGTTGTCAAGAATCTGCCAACTGACAAGGCTCTAGGCCTTGATGGATTTAATGGGGCTTTTATAAAAGCTTGCTGGACGATCATCTCAGGTGATTTTTACAAGTTAATTCAGGACTTCCACAAGGGACAAGTGAACCTAGAGAGCATTAAGCTTCATTCATCACTCTTATTCCAAAGAAAGACACTCCCATAATTGCAAATGATTTCAGACCTATTTCCCTCTTGAATTGCTCAATTAAAATCATCACCAAGCTCCTGGAAAATAGATTGCATTTTTTTTCTCAATTTAGTTCATGTGAACCAATATGGATTTATCAAGAGCATAACCATCCAAGATTGCACTGCCAGGGCATATGAATTCCTGCACCAATGTCAACAATCAAGATTACCCATTGCAGTCCTGAAGCTTGATTTTGAAAAAGCATTTGACTTGATAGAGCACAACACAATTCTGGATATTCTCAAAGCTAGGGGCTTTGGTGAAAAATGGATCTCATGGATTAGCATGATCCTAAAATCTGGCACATCTTCAGTTCTCTTAAATGGAGTCCTTGGAAAAGTTTTTCACTGTTTGGGAGGAGTCAGGCAAGGAGATCCTTTTTCTCCCCTTCTCTTTGTGCTAGCAGCTGACCTTTTGCAGTTTATCCTCAATGAAGCAATGAGGCAAGATTTGATTCAGGCACCTCTAACCAGGAGTTCATGTCCAGATTTCCCTGTCATCCAGTATGCTAATGATACTATCTTGATGCTTCTAGCTATCCCAGCTCAGCTTTGCCAAATCAAAAATCTATTGCTGCACTATGCAAACTATAATGGCCTTAAAGTCAATTATGGCAAATCATTCCTGGTGCCATTGAGTATTCAAGAGGAAACCTTGGTTGAGCTGCTCAATGTCTTGGGATGTCAATAGGGTAATCTTCCCTTTACATACCTTGGCCTCCCAATCGGTACTTCTCAGCCAAAAATTGAGGATTTCTCTCCCATGATGCAAAGAGTTGAAAGAAGGCTTTCTGGATGTTCCACCCTCATTTCAAATGATGGGAAACTGCTTCTGATAAAATCATTTTTCTCTGCCTTACCCATCTTCTTCATGTGCTCATTAGCTCTGCCTATGGGAGTCATCAATCAGCTTCAAAAATACTTGAGAAATTTTCTTTGGAAGAAGTTTGGCTCATATGATACTGGTTTAGCATTAGTTTCCTGGGACAAAATATGCAAACCAAAAGAAAATGGGGGTCTAGGGATTTTGGACATCAGCACTCACAATAAAGCTCTATTGATGAAACATGTTCATAACTTCCTCAACCATGTTGATACCCCCTGGGTAAAGCTAATTTGGGATACATACTATTCTGTGGATCTACCTTGGACAAGAGAGAAGGCTCTTTTTGGTGGAAAGCTATCTTGAATCTGATCCCCACTTACAAACAGATAGCAACTCGTTCACCTGGTATGGAGCTTCAATCTCATTTTGGCAGGATAAATGGAAAACCTAGTCCCTGGACCATCTCTACCAAGAGGTTCATTCATTCACTAAAAAAGATAAAATATCTCTCAAGCACTTTATGGATCAAGAGGACTGGTCTTCCAATTCCCATCTGCCATTATCAATACAAGCTCATGAGCAATTCTTAACTTTGCCTGACCTCTGCCCGGATCTCCCTGATGAGGCAAATGATAGATGGACTTATTTGGGTCAAACCAAGAAATTCTCTTCAATGGCAGTATACAAGCAGCTTCTAGGAAAGAATGAGGATCAGGCTTTCTTCAACCAAATTTGGAAGTCAAACAGTAGGCTCAAGCATAAATTTTTTCTATGGCTAATTGCTCACAACAGCATTCCTACAGGATCTTTACTCATTAGAAGAGGTATGCACCTTCAGGATCCCCACTGCCCAGTTTGTGACCAGCAGGCTAAAGAAACCGTTTACCATCTGCTTTGGGATTGCATCATTGCGCAACAATGTAGGGATTCTCTTATTCCACGGAGAAATAGAGGCACTTCAGTCTTTGAAGATATTCAGCTGGCCTCAAAGCAGATACATACCCACACAACCATAGCGATAATCATGATAGGTTGCTGGAGCATCTGGATTCAAAGAAATGGTAAGGTTTTCCGGGGCATAAACCCCATAGTTTTTAACTGGAGGCATACAATGAAGTTGGAACTCAAGAACCTGCAATTTAAGATCAAGGATAAGAATTTGGAAGAGTTCAAAAAGTTCCTCGTAGATAATTTCTTGTAAATTGATGAGTTCGTTTGAGAGAACTGAGTAGGTTGATCCTTGTTTCTTTCTTTGGAGCTTAGTCTCCCCATGTACTTTATTAGATTAATATAATTTTACCGTAGACCGATTGTTCTACGATGTGCGGGTAAAAAAACAAATAATTCTTGGCTTGCAACAAATCCCCGTTGGTTGCAACAAAACCAATTAAAATTGGTCACAACACTCATAATGTGGAAGACAAACGCATGCAATATACCAATGAAAACTGCATCCGTGACATAAAATTCAACCTTAGGGTAGACTATGATAGCTTATTAGCAGATTGTCTATGCATGGGTAATAAAGAACACACACACACACACACACACACACACACACACACACACACACACACACACACTTGTGGTGGCATAATGATTAACCTCTAGCAAGTGGTGGCATAATGAAGGCTGGTTTGATTGTGGCTTTGGCAAGAATATTAAGGCCATAGGGTGTGGTAATCTCGCATTAGTTTATAGTCTTTTTTGTGTATGTCAGTTTAATTGCCCTATTATTCCGTCCTATCTAATGTTCTCTTGTTCTAAATAAGCTAGATTTGTTTTTAAAATTTCTGGAATGTGTCACCTTCTTGCCCCCTTCATCCCTCCTTTTTATGGTGGAACGGATGGAAACCTCGCCCATTACCACAACCACCTCCCCTATTCTTCTCTTCTTGACACCAGTACATGGCACCATCAAGCAAAAAGCCCACGCAATGTCAGAGGCGGTGGGGTCGTATTCTTGTGCGGCACGTGGTGACGCGGTGTGGACGACCTGGTGGCTTAGCATCATGGCCCCCCTAGGTGATCGTCGAATCTCCTTCTAACTGCAGGGTTAGACTCGATTCGCCTCAATTTCGATTTGGCCTCGCTTATCTCTTGTAGGGGAGGTTGCATCGTGGGCAACGATGGGCGTGGCCGGTGGTAGACTACTCACGACTGATGTAGGGGTCGCTTCTGGACTCGGTGGTGGCCGAGGAGGGGCTGATTGTGTTCAATGTCTTTGTGTTGTCAGTGTGGCGAGGTCAGTGGTGGTCGGCATCTCCCTTCTTCCTCGAGGACAAGATGCGAGTCTGCTCTCTATGGCTGTCCTAGAGAGGGACCTACTTCCCCATATCTGGTATACCCCTTCTTTAGTGGTCTTTGGGGGTTGCCGCTCCTGGGTTGGGGCGATGTTGGCTAATGTCTTTGTTGTCGTCTTCTCCTTGGAGGTGTTGTCATGGCCCTGAGCAATCCTTCCCTTCCACGAGCACCATGGGAATCCCCAGGTCCCGGTTCAGTGGCCCAGGAGAAAGTGGCGTCACCGATGTAGTCTCGATGTTGAATCTAGGGACATTGGCCTCGCCAGTCTCATCGACGGGAGGCTTGGTGAAGGTTGCAATGGTGTTGTCCACGGCTCGAGGCATGAACCTCTAGGGCACAATGTACACTATCATCGGCACTTTCTAGACGACACCTTCCTCAGCCCGATTTAGGTTGTGTCGTCCACTTACCGACGCCTCCTTGTGATGCGACCCTGATGCTCTACGTGCCACCCCCTCACCACTAATTGTTCTAGTTTGGACAAGGCGACTCCATTTTCATTGCATTCGTAGTTGTAGTGCTGGAAGGTGTTATAACAACCGATTGGGTCTTCTATTGCACGAAAATGATACTCCATTTTTTCCATTGTGTGTTCCAAATAGCAGTGTCATAAAAATCCTTAAAATTACTAAGCTATCTAGAAATAGAGGCCTGGGAGAGCTTAAAAAAAATCCTCGAAGTGTACACCGCAGTGAGGGCTTGGTCAGATCCCGATCTACTAACAGGAGAAATGGGCTCCACATGCCCGTATCAGAACTGATATTCTATTAAAACACTTTTCGAAACATAAAAACATTCAAGATTTTTTTGTGTGAATTTTCAAATTGTTCAAAAAATTTATAAAACATTCATGAATTTGAACAATGTTCGTAAATTTATAAATTCTTCACGAATATGAAAAACAATTCTTGAATTCTAGAAAATGTTCATGAGTTTTACAATCGTTCACGGTTTCTGTAAAATTGTTCATGAAATTTAAAAACATATTCATAAATTTAAAAAATGTTCACAAATATGTAAAAATGTTCACAATTTTGAAGAAAATATTTATGAATTCAAAAAATGTTCAGGAATTTAAATTATATTCCTAAATTTTAAAAATATTCATAAATTAAAAAGGAAAAAGAAAAATATATAAAAAACAAGAAAATGAAGCATATAAAGCTGGTAAAGAAAAAGAAAAAAAACGAACGGAACTTTTCCAAAACCGGAAGGACCAGCCACATGGCCAACCTAATAGTGCCCGTGGGATCCGCCTTTGCTCAACTATTTCGACGGTTTACATGGAATGTGAATTGCCATAACAACTCTTAGCATAAAAATAGAATTAATTACAAACCGAAAAACGGTGCGGCAAAGCGCGTGTTACCCTCCGGCATCAAAATATCAACCAAAAAAGAGATGCACCAGTTGGACGCACAATCACATACAAAGAAGGAAGAACATCCAGTAGATGTCTCCTGAAATCGACGATAGAGCTAGAGACATTGACGGCCACTAGCAGCAGCAAGTGCATGTTTGCAGTAGCCGATGGGAACTGAAACTCTATTCTTCAATTGAAGATGAGAATCAAAGCAGCAGCTTCGTGGAATATACTATCTGACCTCGAGCATTATCTTGGAAGAATCTCGGGGCGCTTTACGACGTGCTGAAAGCCCCCGCGCGCGCACGCACACATGGGGCACGGAGACACATTATCTTCACCCACTGACCGTGAGTCACCAACCCCCCCTTTTCTGTCTTTGAAACGATCGCGACGACTTGACGGGCGAGGGGGCGTCTACGGAGGGCGCACCGTACATGGAAAAATGGTGTAAACATGTATGTTTAGCTTTTGATCGATACAAGGTGGGCTAGTATATTCTCAACAATCAGGCATAGGCCACGTTTTCCATTCATCCCTCGCGGCTGGAACCCTAGCCGCCGCGCAGAGAGGCTAAACTTCCAGCCCATCCTCCAGCGGCTCCCCTCTGCCGGCGACCTCGGTCGTCGGTAGTGAGAGGGATCGTTGGATCCACGCGCGTGCATCGTTTTTAGGCCTTCGTAGTCTAGGTTTTTAGGATGTTCATTATCTTGGCTTCGGTGGCGGCGACGGCAGCGCTGAATAAACATTCTTTGGATCCTTCCCTGACGAGGTCTTCGGTCCTATGGTTGGGGATGGATTTGAAAACCAGTTTGTTCAAGTAACGATGGCGTGGCGGAGGTGGCATCCTCGTGCTGGACATGTGTCCTGGTGCTCCGCCGTTGCAGCACGTTTGCTTCAGCGCCGGTGCGGGGCTTGGGAGGTAGTCTATGAGCGGATGCAGATTGTGGTCTGCATCGATGACATCTGAAAGATTGTGGATCGTGTGCTGGGTTCGTGATTCGTAGGTGGCAGGTATGGTTTCCTCCTTCGACACTTAGTCGGGCGGGGGTGACAGATCTGGAGTTCAATGGCATATCTGGGGTGTTGCACTGATTCGTTCAACGACAATGGTTTCACCTTTGGCGAGCCACCTTTGAGGTGCGCAAAGCTGCATATCAGCAATGGAGCCGTGTTGAGCTCGGGTGAGGAGGTGACACGTCATTTTTTTCCTTCGGTGGCTGCTATGGTGGCGCCGGAGGCAGATGAAGGGTGTTGGTGTCAAGTTCAGTGGATTCTTCGGTTTTGATTGTATTTTTCTTTCTTGGCTGGTGTTCCTTTGCACAAAGATTAGCATTTTGCTGTCTTTTCATTTTTGACAGGTCGATGTGTATGTTACGTGTTCTATGACCTTATATGATATAAATAAAAAACATATTACCTAAAAAGGAATCTTTTGATCGATACTCACCGGATGACTGACCCATTAGGGGAAGAGTAGAAATCGTAAAGGGAAACACTTTCTATTTATAGTCTGATAAACTTCCAACGCCAGACCAATCCAACACCGTTGATTCAAGTGAAATCTAACGTCTCAGAAATTGTGCTTCTTTTGTTAGAAAAAAACATAGGTAGGACCCCGCAACCCACGGATGTAAACCTCCCCCTAATATCGCCCCTAATCTGTCCTGATTCCAGTCGCAGCGACACCGGCCCGATCTCCTCCTCGCCCAGATCCCCTTCTCCCCGAGCATCATAGCCACCCCACCAGCCAGCTCGCCGATGTCCATCTACACGACGCTCGGCCTGGTAGTCGCTAGAGCTCGCGGCAAAATCCTGGAAGAGTTCATGACCCTTCTTGGCGCCTCATCCCCCGCCAAGGTCGCTGGGTTCGTGAGCAGCCTCGCCCCCGACCCATCATGCCTACACGCACACCGCCGCAGTCCTGCATGGCGGAGATACGTACAGTCGACTCGCTGAGGTCTGCGCTTTCATCTTTCCTTGTTGCCGCCGGTGTTTGGTCTGATGTTATAATGATTTCGTCCATGCAGAGGGTGCTTCTAATATACAATACAACTGTTTTGCGTCACATGATAGTTTGCTTCCATAGTTTTTCTTTTGAAACGGAGCTTAAGTTGGACATACCAGGCAAGTAATACTCCTGTTCGGCCATCCTCATCCGTTGATGTTGTCGCAGCTACAACACACACTTTGCCTCCCTCGTCGCCGACCGCTCCTGCGTCGTGGCCACTGCAGCAATCCTATTCGGCGCCAACGACATGTCCAAGATCGACCGAGAGTGTGAATCAGCACGCCCCGTCGATGAGCAGGTACTCTCGCTATCTCATTGCCTCACTTGTGTCATCATCCCGTCCCTGTTGTTCTGTCATATTCTATTTGTCGTGATTGTTTCCATGCAAGGGAAAATAGTTCATCAACATGAGAATATGTTTCTACTCCATGTAAATAATGCTTCCATCACGTGAGCAAGTGCTTCCTAACTTTGCTCTATAATGCTTCTTTAGTACTTTGCTAGTACATACTCCTATAGTGCTTCTGTAGTAATGCTAAGATATTTTGGTTATCACTACAATGTGTTCCTTATTTTCTTCTGGTGCAAATTCTAACATCTTCAGGATGAGGAACAGCTGCGGGATACTTTGCCGTGGCAGATCGAGACGTTCCCGTGCAAATACTTGGGACTGCAGCTAAGCATCAAAGGCCTCACGAGATCGGACTGGCAACCAATCGTAGATGCGGCCCTATGGATCCTACCAGGTTGGCAAAGGGGGATGGTGACGCGGCCAGGGAGGCTCATTCTAATTAATCAAGTCATGCGAGCATGACCACACTAGTAGAAAAACCCCAATTCGTCCCGGTTCGTGAGGGCCATTTGTCCCGGTTCGGTACTAAAGCCCTACACCTTTAGTCCCAGTTCGCCC
This sequence comes from Triticum aestivum, assembly GCF_018294505.1. Lineage (NCBI taxonomy): Eukaryota > Viridiplantae > Streptophyta > Magnoliopsida > Poales > Poaceae > Triticum > Triticum aestivum. Next base: position 728,230,887 of record NC_057801.1, read on the forward strand.
AGGAATCGGGACAGATGGGGCTCCACGTGGCCTCTGCCGCTTGCCCAGGCAGGGGACCTTTTGTCCCGGTTGGTGCCACCAACCGGGACCAAAAGGTTTTCACACGTCAGCAGTTCAGCTAGCTAATAGAGAGAAGTGTCCTCTCTTATCTCCGTGCTTGGTCGACGCTACGTATAGAGAGGACTCGGCACGCTAGCTAGCTAATAAGCAAATGAAAGAAACTATTATGTACAGAAGATCTTCATGAACATATACAGAGAGAAGTGATCGACCTCTCCTTCTCCGAGAGATTGGTCGAACAACAAGTTTTTGTATATCTTACCGACGCTACTGGCTACATATATATATAGAATGTGTAGGATCTCTTACAATACCCTAACATATGAATTCAACTTCCACATGCATGGTGGTATACTCCGGCTTTATTGATGACGTGGTCAAGAAAGAATCCAGCCAATTCCTCTTGAATTGCTCGCATGCGATCTTGTGGTAGGAGTTCATCCCGCATCTGCCACATCTAATTTCAAGAAGGGGGTCAATACATATATATGAATGAAACTGCACATAAATGATGGTAATAAAATAAACTTGTGACTATTTTTACTTATGCACTTCATATTGTCTTTTAGAGTAGCCCCGCCTATTCTTGGCCGTCGCGTTGTAGATGAACTCGCAGACGTAGTATCCACAGTAATTATTCCCGGGTTCCTGCCACAAGCACTCTATGAGAAATAGAGGTCAATCAAACTGATAATGAAGCAATATAAATGACATTGATGAAAGTAGCTAGAATCAACGGGAGATGCGCGGAACAAGCTAGCTAGTAGTACTTACTTTCGGGTATTTCCATCATAGATCCCGCGGCAATCCCGAAACTTGTTCGGTGAATACTTTCCAAACCTTGTGAGACAAAGAAAACAATTACTTGATATCATGAAATGAACAAAGTTGCCGATATGGTGCGATAATGATTGATTCAACTTACTTCTCCAGCATTTTAGACATGCCTGCATATTCCCCGGGATCTTTTCGTCTCGAGTCTAAGACATTTACTAGTCCCTACTCAAGCTTAATCTCTAGAAGAATATAATTGGAAACTGCGCATGCATGCATAACTCATCAATTACATTAATTACTATAACCTCGAGTAATAATTAAGGGAAACCGAATATGCACAAGACAGTAACACTCACTTGAAGTTGTAAGGAAATAGTATTGTATCTTTGTTTTGATTTGTTACCGACGATCGTAGCAAGTTGTCCTCGGTTTCTTTGGGATGAAATGTAACCATAAATTGATCTATGAGATTTGTGTTAATGAACCCAATATCATACATTTCAGCTTTTCTGCATTCGACGATCTTCAATCTGCATAATATAGTGAGGATAATTATATATACATGCAATGAAAGAGCTGAGCTATAAATAGAGACTTAATAACAGAAGTAGTACTTGCAGACAGTAGCAAGTGACCGTTAATTTATCAAAGGCATTTTAATTGAAAAACTGGAAGAACTACTCAAATGGAACAGACAACTCAATTCCAACAATGTCGTGCTGATCCTCTTTAACTTTTAGTGTAAAAGTATCGATTTTCTTCGCAGACTTTCTGCAGCTTTCCATGTACCAATCGTGGAATTTTCGCATCATCGTTGTTAGAGTAGTTCCATCTTTGAAGAAAGGCTTCCCATACTCGTATTTGAATACATACACCTTCATTATCTCAAAATGTGCATCGTCGTCGTGCATGTAATCTGCAGGATTGGTATCGGGCAAGATCCCCGGATGATTAGCGACGATATCACTAGACACCTTGAGCGGGGGGGGGGGGAGGGGCACGATTGGTTTGCTTGTTCGCCGAGCTGGGGATTTTTTTCCCACTTCTTGGTTCTTGTAATGTTTTGTCACTTCAAGTACTTCCCGACCGCTCGCTTCCTTATATGTCCTTTCAGTAATGCGCTCATAGTTGGTTTGCGGCAGAGACGGTGGTGGTCACTGTAGGGCATCCAAAGTGCGCTTCGCTTTCACCGGATCTATCTTCTACTCCGGAGGTGGATGTCTCTTAGCTCTTTGCGTTTTGAAGTAGTCCTTCACTTGGGCTTGACAGATATCCGCGTTTTCCTGTTTGGTCATCTCGTATGGTAACTTCTCTGGAGTTTTGAGAGATGGACCGTATTTGTAATGCCTCCCGCCTCTGGCTATACTGCTAGACGTCGGAGCAGGCGAGCGGCTGCGGATGTCTTCTTTTGTTGCGTACAAGGCGGAGGAGAAGGACTACGACACGCCGGAGCAGTCGAAGCGGCGACGGGTCTCTTCTGCCCTTGCTGACGAGGCGGAGAAGGAGGAGGCTGGCTGGTCGGGCGCACCGGCGCAGGAGGAGAAGGAGGCGGAGTGCCGCCATGCGCCAGAGAAGGAGGCAGTGTGCCCTAATCACTCGGCGGAGGAGCAGGCGGAGGAGGAGGTGGATTGCCCTGACTCACCGGAGGAGGAGGAGGAGGAGGAGGTGGAGGCGTCCAATTTGGAAGGTTGATGAGCTCCTTCGGCCATAGGCATGGAGTCTTCAGAGCAGAACCTAGCCGAGTGTCCCCTTCACCGGTAGGGTGGTCAAGCACGAGCTCCTCAAATCCCTCCGTTATTTTGTCCACCATCACCCTACCATATCCTTCTGGAATTACGGCAGTGAAAAGTTGCACCAGGATCAGGAGGTCGAACAGAGCCGACAGTTGCCTTGACTTTGTAGTTCTGCCATTGCGTCATAAGGTGGCAATGTTGAGACTCCATGATAGCATCCACGGGGTAGCTAGCAGGAGCCGTGAAGACAGGCTCCAGCTGAAGCAGCCCGGTGCAAGCCACACTGCTTCTCTGCTGAGAAGGTGGGGTAGCTTCAGGGGTAGCTTCGGCAGGTCGCTTGCTTCGAACTGCTTCTCGATCCTCTAGCTTCAGTACCCTTGCGTGCAGCTCCTACAGTTCACTCTGCTCCACTTTCCTCCTCCTCTCTTGGCATTTGTAACCGCCTGCATCCGGAAACCCAGCCTTCCACGGAACAGAGCCTGGTGTGCCTCATGTCCGTCCAGGGTGCTCAGGATTCCCGAGGGCCATTGTGAGCTCGTCCTTCTGTCTATCTGGAAAGAACCTCCCTTCCTGCCCTGCAGCGATATAGTCCCGAAGTTTCATGACAGGTATTCGCAGTTGCTCGCTCGTCCAAACGCACTTCCCTATTACAGGGTCCAAGGTTCCGCCAATCCCGAAGAACCAAGTCCTTGAATGGTCTGTCCAGTTCAATGTCTCTTGTTCAACCCCTTTATCAAGCAGGTCATTCTCAGCCTTGGCCCACAACGGTCGGGCTTTGAGGTAGCCACCTGACCCCATGCGATGGTGATGCACCTTCTTCGCAACATTTATCTTGTTTGTCGCCGACATCTTCTTACTCCTCTACGATGTCTTGTTGGCCACAAATGCGTCCCATTGATCTCTGAGCTTCTCATACCAGCCGATGAATTCTGGTGTCTTTTTTTGGTCGACAAACCTTGCTTTCAGCTCATTCTTCCACCTCCTGAATAGATCTGCCATCTTCTTGAGAGTACAAGACTTGATCAATGGCTCTATAACTGGATTCTCCGAATCCTCCTCTTCCGGTAGGGTGAAATTTACCTTCAGCGCTTTCCAAAGATCCTCTTTCTGTCTATCTTTGACAAAAGAAACTTGAAACTCTTCCTTCTTAGGCTGATTCCATAGCTCGATGCCGATCAGGATCATGTCCCTAACAAGAACCCTGCACAGAGCAATAAATGCGTACTTGGTCCGGAGGGGTTCAATCGGTTGGCCATCGCGCGTGATTGCTGTGATCATGAACCTTTCATCCGAGCGCAACTTTTTCTTTGGGCCTCATCTCTTTACCGAAGTTGTGCTCGATCCGGAGGGCTAGAAAAAAGAAGAAAGATGAGAGTTAATATGTGTAGATACCAAAACAATGAATGCATCAATTAGCTAGTCAGCACAGGCTTAATTAATATATATATCTGGCCGGACTCTGTTCGGTCACCGGAGCCGTCATCACGGTCTCCTTCTTGCACCGGCATTCGATCACCGGAGCCATCATAATCATGTCCTTCCTCCTCTGTTGTTCGATAACCGTAGCCTGCTTCACCCTCTCCTTCCAGACCATCTGTTTCGTTGAGATAGACATGACATCACCTCCGGCTGCGATTATGTCCCCAACACCTGTTCTGCTTCCTCGTCTTGGCCGTGCTCCATAGTTTCTGCAAATATTACAACATGGCAATTATTATACAAACATGACAAATGGATATATTAGTGGCAAACGTAGACCTAGCTATAGCTAATCACAACAAGGAATTATATTAATTAATGGCCTCGACGCTTCTCTAGGGTTTGGGGTGGCCTCGGCAACGCTTCAAGGGTTCGGGGTGGCCTCGACGACAACACTCGTTTAACTTGGTAAATTTGGGTGGCCTTGGCAGCGCTTCTAGGGTCTAGTGTCAAAGGATTCAACAAAACCATGTCTTCATCATTAGGCGAAAGTAACAGGCGCATGATGGTACGAAGTTCTCCAAAGTTATTCTGCAACAGAATCCCAGATAGGATAATTCGCTTTTTGGTACAAAGTACAAAAAGAGCCTTCCGAATATCGCTATTTGGGAGGCCTTTGCTGAAATTTGTACCAAAAGGCGGATTATCCTATCCGGGACTCCGTTCCAGAATAACATTGGAGAACTTCGTACCATCATGCCCCAGTTACTTCCGGCTAACGATGAAGCCATGGATTTCTTCAATACTTTGACACTAGGCAACATCTCGACCCCTCGGCGATCCTCGACCCCTCGACCAGCGAACCCTCGGTCCCTCGATGACCCTCGAACCCTCAAACCTAGAACCCTTGAACCTCGACCCCTCGACGACCCTCGACCCTCGAACCCTCCGCCCCTCAACAACCCTCGAACCCTCGACCCTAGAACCCTTGAACCCTCGACCCTAGAACTCTCGAACCCTCGACCCTAGAACCCTCGAACCCTCGACCCCTCGACCCCTAGAACCGACCCCTCGACCCCCTCCCCCCTCCTCATGTCGAAGTTATCAGGGAGGGGGTATATCGACCCCCCCCTCATGTCGAAGTTATTAGTGAGGTGGTGTATCGACAACGACATACCCAATAAAAAAGAAGAAGAGGAAGAAGAAAAAAAGAGGAGAAGAAGAAAGGAATAGAGGAGAAGATCAAAGAAAAAAAATAAGGAAAAAAGAGGAGAAAAAGAAAGGAATAGAGTTGAATGTCGGTGTCAAAACCGGCAGATCTCGGGTAGGGGCTCCCGAACTATGCGTCTAAGTCTAATGGTAACAGGAGGCGGGGGACACGATGTTTACCCAGGTTCGGGCCCTCTCAATGGAGGTAATACCCTACTTCCTGCTTGATTGATCTTGATGATATGAGTATTACAAGAGTTGATCTACCATGAGATCGTAGAGGCTAACCCTAGAAGCTAGCCTATGATTATGATTGTTCTTGTCCTATGGACTAAACCCTCCGGTTTATATAGACACTAGAGGGGGTTAGGGTTACATTAGGTCGGTTACAGAGAAGGGAATCTACATATCCGAATCGCCAAGCTTTCCTTCCATGGAAAGGAGAGTCCCACCCGGACACGGCACGAAGTCTTCAATCTTGTATCTTCATAGTCCAACAGTCTGGCATAAGCATATAGTCCAGCTGTCCAAGGACCCCCTAATCCAGGACTCCCTCAGTAGCCCTTGAACCAGGCTTCAATGACGAGGAGTCCGGCGCGCAGATTGTCTTCAGCATTGCAAGGCGGGTTCCTTCTCCGAATACTCCAAAATAGATCTTGAACACAAGAATCGTGTCCGACTCTGCAAAAAAAATTCCACACACTACCGTAGAGGGTACAATATTCCACAAGTCTAATCTGCTAACAATTTTTCATAGCGTGACATCACGCCGCGGCCCGGTCATTATTCAAACCGTTTTTCTCAACCTGCTACTGCACATATTGCGAGGTGGTCTAATTGGCACGTCTTGTTGAAGCAGAGATCGTGTCCCCTTATCACGGGATTCTCATCAATACGGGTGTGGGTAACCCAACCACGCCATCAACACGGCGCTTGGGGATTAAGCGAGTTTCCAGGACAAGTGGGGAGGCGCATGATCTGCTGCCTTTATAAGGAGATAAGGACTCCCCTTTTTCACCCACGCCTTCCTCTTTCTCCGCTCATCCATTCTCGAGCTCCAGAGCCCAATCTCTCACCTTCTCCGCAAAATCATTCCAAACATGTCTAGAGCGGGAGGCAAGTGGATGGCCTCCTCCGTCATGAAGGAGGACATCAAGAAGCTTCGGGGGGCCGGATACTTGTCCGCAGGCATTGCGCACCGGCTTCCGACCGAAGGGCAGATCATCCCTTCCCCGAAGCCCCAGGAAAGGGTAGTATTCCTCTCCCATTTTGTCCGCGAGTTGTGTTTCCCCCTTCACCCGTTCGTTCGCGGACTAATGTTCTACTATGGGCTGGACTTCCATGATTTGGCCCCCAACTCCATTCTCAACATCTCGGCGTTTATCGTCGTGTGCGAGGCCTTTCTCTGCATCACACCTCACTTCGGCCTATGGCTGAAGACCTTTGATGTCTACTACACAACCTTCTTCTTGTAGACGTTGTTGGGCCTACAAGTGCATAGGTTTTTAGGACAGTAGCAAGTTTCCCTCAAGTAGATGACCTAAGGTTTATCAATCTGTGGGAGGCGTAGGATGAAGATGGTCCCTCTCAAACAACCCTGCAACCAAATAACAAAGAGTCTCATGTGTCCCCAACGCACCCAATACAATGGTAAATTGTATAGGTGCACTAGTTCGGAGAAGAGATGGTGATACAAGTGCAATATGGATGGTAGATATAGGTTTTTGTAATCTGAAATTATAAAAACGGCAAGGTAACTAATGATAAAAGTGAGTGTAAACGATATTGCAATGCTAGGAAACAAGGCATATGGTTCATACTTTCACTAGTGCAAGTTCTCTCAACAATAATAACATAATTGGATCATATAACTATCCCTCAACATGCAACAAAGAGTCACTCCAAAGCCACTAATAGCGGAGAACAAACAAAGAGATTATGGTAGGGTACGAAACCACCTCAAAGTTATTCTTTCGGATCAGTCAATTCAAGAGTTCGTACTAGAATAACACCTTAAGACACAAATCAACCAAAACCCTAATGTCACCTAGATACTCCATTGTCACCTCAAGTATCCGTGGGCATGATTATACGATATGCATCACACAATCTCAGATTCATCTATTCAACCAACACAAAGTACTTCAAAGAGTGCCCCAAAGTTTCTACCGGAGAGTCAAGACGAAAACATGTGCCAACCCCTATGAATAGGTTCATGGGCGGAACCCGCAAGTTGATCAACAAAACATACATCAAGTGGATCACGTGAATATCCCATTGTCACCATAGATAAGCACGGCAGAACATACATCAAGTGTTCTCAAATCCTCAAAGACTCAGTCCGATAAGATAACTTCAAAGGGAAAACTCAATCCATTACAAGAGAGTAGAGGGGGAGAAACATCATAAGATCCAACTATAATAGCAAAGCTCGTGATACATCAAGACCGTGCCATAGAGAGAACACGAGAGAGAGAGAGATCAAACACATAGTTACTGGTACATACCCTCAGCCTCGAGGGTGAACTATTCCCTCCTCATCATGGAGAGCGCCGGGATGATGAAGATGGCCACCGGTGAGGGATCCCCCTCCGACAGGGTGCCGGAACAGGCTCCTGAGAGGTTTTTGGTGGCTACAGAGGCTTGCGGCGGCGAAACTCCCGATCTATCTTCCTCTCTGATGTTTTTAGGGTACGTGGACTTATATAGGCGAAAGAAGTAGGTCGGGGGAGCCTCGAGGGGCCCAGGAGACAGGGTGGGTGGGCGCGCCCTCCTATCTCCTGGCTTCCTCGAACCTTCCCTGGCTTGAACTCCAAGTCTCCTGGATCATATCCTTTCCAAAAATCACGCTCCCGAAGGTTTCATTCCGTTTGGACTCCGTTTGATATTCCTTTTCTTCGAAATACTGAAACAGGCAATAAAACAGCAATACGGGCTGGGCCTCCGGTTAATAGGTTAGTCCCAGAAGTAATATAAAAGTGTACAATAAAGCCTGTAATCATTCAAAACAGATAATAAAATAGCATGAATGCTTCATAAATTATAGATACGTTGGAGACGTATCAGCATCCCCAAGCTTAATTCCTACTTGTCCTCGAGTAGGTAAATGATAAAGAAAGAATTTATGAAGTGTGAATGCTAGCAGGTGCACAAGTTTGATCAATGATAATTTCAATCACCTTTTCTAGCATGATTATATGTCATAACAGTAGTCCATCTCATAAAAATCTTCACGATCAAGTAACAAGCTATTCACATGTTAAAGCATAGACCATAAACTTTCTTGAAAACTAGCAAACTTCATTCTTAGTCATCAAACAATTGCAATTCATCTTATTTATAGGAGGGTCTATGTCAGAGGTTTGATTTAGCAAACTTCACATACTCAACTATCATATAGTCTTCTACAATTGCTAACACTCACGCAATACTTGTGGTTATGAAGTCTTAATCGAACACTGAGAAATATAGGGGCTTATAGTGTTGCCTCCCAGCGTATTTTCTCCGCACTAATAAGTCATGCATATTTAGAGAGCAATTTTTATTGCTTGCACCGATGACACTTACTTGAAGGATCTTACTCAATCCATAGGTAGGTATGGTGGACTCTCATGGCAAAAACTGGGTTTAAGGATATTTGGAAGCACAAGTAGTATCTCTACTTGGTGCAAGGAATTTTGGCTAGCATGAGGGGGAAAGGCAAGCTCAACATGTTTGAATGATCCATGATAATATACTTTAACTGAGATGTGAGAAAACATAACCCATTACGTTGTCTTCCTTGTCCAACATCAACTCTTTAGCATGTCATACTTAATGAGTGCTCACAATTATAAAAGATGTCTAAGATAGTATATTTATATGTGAAATCTCTCTTCCTTCAATATTGTTTCATGAATTGTTCAAATGACCAATACAATGCTTGCTAACCTTCAATAAATTTACAACCTCTACTTCTTAGATGTGAAGTCATTACTCCCCATGGGATAAGCAAATGAAACATATATAATTTCAGATTTATGACATTCAACTCATTCAACCATTTACTCATAGGGTATGAGTGAAGCACACAAGTAAATGATAAACTACTCCAAAAATATAAGTGAAGATCAATGAGTAGCTAAATAATTATGTAACTATGTGAAGACTCTCTCTCATTTAACAATTTCAGATCTTGGTATTTTATTCAAACAACAAACAAAACAAAATAAAACGACATTGCAAGGATAGCACAACTCATATGAAGAAGCAAAAACTTAGGCTCAACCGAAACTAACCGATAGTTGTTGAACAAGAGAGGTGAGATGCCTAACGGGGCATCCCCAAGCTTAGATGCTTGAGACTTCTTGAAATATTATCTTGGGGTGCCTTGGGCATCCCCAAGCTTGAACTTTTGTGTCTCCTTAATTCCTCTCATATCATGGTTTCTCTTTCTATCAAAAGCTTCATCCACACCAAACTCAACAAGAACTTGTGAGATAGGTTAGTATAAACCAATGCAAAACCTTATCATTTTCTACTGTAACAAATCACTAAGATTATTATTAAACATTTCATACTAAATGCCTCTGCATATTTAACACTCCTATCCTTAAATAGAATCATTAAACAAGCAAACATATGCCAACAATGCAAACATAACAGCAATCTGCCAAAATAGTACAGTCTGTAAAGAATGCAAGATTCATCATACTTCACTAACTCCAAAAATTATGAGAAAAATACTATGCTGTAGAAGATTTATCATATCTCAATATGCAAAAAGTTTCAACATTATATCATTCTCTGACTTTTCTCGGGAATTTTTGCAACAGCGGTAAACTTTCTGTTTTCAAACAGCAACATGTATACTAGCAAAATAAGCATGGTAAAGGCTATCCTTGACATTTTTATTGAAAATATAGATGCAAAACATTATTCTAAATAACAGAAAGCAAATACTAATAAAATAAAATGACGCTCCAAGCAAAACACATATCATGTGGTGAATAAAAATATAGCTCCAAGTAAAGTCACCGATGAACGAAGACGAAAGAGGGGATGCCTTCCGGGGCATCCCCAAGCTAAGTTGCTTGGTTGTCCTTGAATATTACCTTGGGGTGCCTTGGGAATACCCAAGCTTATGCTCTTGCCACTCCTTATTCAATAGCCCATCGAATCTTTACCCAAAACTTGAAAACTTCAACCACACCAAACTTAACAGAAAACTCGTAAGCTCCGTTAGTAAAAGAAAACAAACCACCACTTTAATGTACTGTAATTAACTCATTATAAATTCATATTGGTGTTAAACCTACTGTATTCCAACTTCTCTATGGTTCACACCCTCCGATGCTACTCATAGATTCATCAAAATAAGCAAACAACACATAGAAAACAGAATCTGTCAAAAACAGAACAGTCTGTAGTAATCTGTATCAAACGTATACTTCTGGAAGCCCAAAAATTCTGAAATAATTTTTTAGACCTGAGAAATTTGTCTATTAACCATATTAAAAAAGAATCAACCTAAAATCACTCTCCAGTAAAAAATGGCAGCTAATATCATGAGCGCTAAAGTTTCTGTTTTTTACAGCAAGATCATAAAGACTTCACCCAAGTCTTCCCAAAGGTTCTACTTGGCACAAACACTAATTAAAACATAAAAACACATCTAACCAGAGGCTAGATGAATTATTTATTACTAAACAGGAACAAAAAGCAAGGAACAAAAATAAGGTCGGGTTGCCTCCCAACAAGCGCTTTTCTTTAATGCCTTTCTAGCTAGGCATGATGATGGCAATGATGCTCACATAAAAGATAAGAATTGAAACATAAGGAGAGCATCATGAAGAATATGAATAGCACATTTAAGTCTAACACACTTCCTATGCATAGGGATTTTGTGAGCAAATAACCTATGGGAACAATAATCAACTAGCATAGGAAGGTAAAACAAGCATAGCTTCAAAATTTTCAACACATAGAGAGGGAACTTGACATTATTGCAACTCACAAGCATATGTTCCTCCCTCATAATAATTTTCAGTAGCACCATGAATGAATTCAACAATATAACCAGCACCTAAAGCATTCTTTTCATGATCTACAAGCATAGAAAATTTCCTACTCTCCACATAAGCAAAATTCTTCTCATTCGGAATGGTGGGAGTATCATAAGAGACTCGAATTGATACGACCAGTTTCGCCTATAGTCGGACAAACGACAACGACGACGTACAAGATACCCACCAGGAGGATCTATGTCAGAGGTTTGATTTAGCAAACTCCACATAGTTATTATTGCTCCATTAGTTACTGTTAATGATGTATATGTGCCAAACTATACTAGCGTTGATAAAAAATACACGGAAAAGATTGCAAAATTAGTTGAAGTTACATGCATGCATACTATGGTATTGGCGGAGATGCACTCGCTTAAGAAAGAGGAAAAATAAGATGTTGGACGTGCATGCATTACGTGGGGAGAGATACATGTGTGTACATGGAAAGAAGGATTACACTAGCATGTTTGATCAAGGTGTGCATCAATCTGGTTATTTTTTTTGGTTGCTACATCCGAAACATGTCCAAGTTATATATGTCCAGGAGATTTGTTTTCTTGAGATTAATCACGGAATCATAAGCTGCTATTATTTCTCACGATTAAGGCCGGCGGAGCTAGAGGTGCAGGTCAGCAGGTTTAAATGGTGGAGATTATTTTCCTTGTGCGATCAGGGTTGGGGTCCACCAGACCGGCAGTTCACGTATGGCACGGAGATGGCGCACAATATGAGTCGTTTGTTAGTTTTAGAAATAAAAGAAAACTGCCGAGATGTAAAAGGCTATTACGTTTATATTTTAGGAGAGTCCAAATTTTATTTGAGTTAGAGATAGAAGGTCGGTTTGCTTTTCAAGGTAAGTTAGATGGTCGGCTACTATATAAATCCATGATGTGTTCAACTTAAGGAGGTTATTTTTGGATAAAATAGACACGATGTGTTTTTAAGGATAGACACCCGTATCAAGTTTTAGAGGGATCTTTAAAAAACCTCTGTGTTGCGATTTCTTTGTAGAAATTGTTTTTGAGCGTGAGTACCTTCATCGAGATTGGTTTTCTCGTGTTGGGCCGCAAGGTTCAAACCTTCTACTTCGTGTACATCGCGTGCACGGGCGAGAGGTTGCTATTGGTGGTGGTGGAGTGTCGTGAAAGATCGGGCCGCAACAACCGATCGGATCTCACTACGAGGTTCGGTCGACATCAGGTGGTATTCAGAGTATCAAGTTGTTCACGACACTATGGAGTAAGGAAGTTAAGCTATGGATTTGAGTTAGAGGAGGAAGGCCGCTGGACCGGACTTTTTCATACTCGTGTTGTGGTGAGAGAAAGATCATGTGCCATGACGATCGACCACATGAGTTTGATGAACGCTGCAAGCATTGAGATGGTGGAGAAGTTGGAGCTACGGACAACACCACTACCACGTCCATACTTATTGCGCTGGGGTGATGGAGATCTCGCTGTCACTCAACAAACGAAGGTACCGTTTTTGTTGGGAATTTTTTTTGTGACGTTTTGTGTGACGTGATACCCGTGTCGATGATTTCGTGTCACTTGCTATTGGGAGAGCCATGGTACAAGGAATATCGTGCTACATATGACCATCTCACATACATGTATCATATCATTGGGGGTAAAAAGTGTGATCTTGTGTGTATGCCGCAACAGTTTTTTATTGCCTGGAGGAAAGATCACCTGGAGAGGTTAAAAGAAAAGGAAGAAATAACGGAAAAGCAGGTCGAAGCTACTGAACTTTGAACCTCAAAAATCAAGATAGATGTAATTGCTCAAGATGAGGACCCGAAACCGAGGACGGTATTGTTTCAAGGCGGAGAGGAAGATACGACCAGTTTCGCCTGTAGTCGGACAAACGACAACAACGACGTACAAGCTTCCCACCAGGATCAAGTTATTATTGCTCCATTAGTTACTGTTAATGATGTATATGTGCCAAACTATACTAGCGTTGATAAAAAATACACGGAAAAGGTTGCAAAATTAGTTGAAGTTACATGCATGCATACTATGGTATTGGCGGAGATGCACTCGCTTAAGAAAAAGGAAAATAAGATGTTGGACGTGCATGCATTACGTGGGGAGAGATACATGTGTGTACATGGAAAGAAGGATTACACTAGCATGTTTGATCAAGGTGTGCATCAATCTGGTTATTTCTTTTGGTTGCTACATCCGAAACATGTCCACGTTATATACGTCCAGGAGATTTGTTTTCTTGAGATTAATCACGGAATCATAAGCTGCTATTATTTCTCACGATTAAGGCCGGCGGAGCTAGAGGTGCAGGTCAGCAGGTTTAAATGGTGGAGATTATTTTCCTTGTGCGATCAGGGTTGGGGTCCACCAGACCGGCAGTTCACGTATGGCACGGAGATGGCGCACAGTATGAGCCGTTTGTTAGTTTTAGGAATAAAAGGAAACTGCCGAGATGTAAAAGGCTATTACGTTTATATTTTAGGAGAGTCCAAATTTTAATTGAGTTAGAGATAGAAGGTCGGTTTGCTTTTCAAGGTAAGTTAGATGGTCGGCTACTATATAAAGCCATGATGCGTTCAATGTAAGGAGGTTATTCTTGGATAAAATAGACACGATGTGTTTTTAAGGGTAGACACCCGTATCAAGTTTTAGAGGGATCTTTAGAAAACCTCTGTGTTGCGATTTGTTTGTAGAAATTGTTTTTGCGCGTGAGTACCTTCGTCGAGATTGGTTTTCTCGTGCTGGGCCGCAAGGTTCAAACCCTCTACTTCGTGTACATCGCGTGCACGGGCGAGAGGTTGCTATTGGTGGTGGTGGAGTGTCGTGAAAGATCGGGCCGCAACAACCGATCGGATCTCACTACGAGGTTCGGTCGACATCAGGTGGTATTCAGAGCATCAAGTTGTTCACGACACTATGGAGAAGATGGCGAACACGCCGTCATTAAGGAAGTTAAGCTATGGATTTGAGTTAGAGGAGGAAGGCCGCTGGACCGGAGTTTTTCATACTCGTGTTGTGGTGAGAGAAAGATCATGTGCCATGACGATCGACCACATGAGTTTGATGAACGCTGCAAGCATTGAGATGATGGAGAAGTTGGAGCTACGGACAACACCACTACCACGTCCATACTTATTGCGCTGGGGTGATGGAGATCTCGCTGTCACTCAACAAACGAAGGTACCGTTTTTGTTGGGAATTTTTTTTGTGACGTTTTGTGTGACATGATACCCGTGTCGATGATTTCATGTCACTTGCTATTGGGAGAGCCATGGTACAAGGAATATCGTGCTACATATGACCATCTCACATACATGTATCATATCATTGGGGGTAAAAAGTGTGATCTTGTGTGTATGCCGCAACAGTTTTTTATTGCTTGGAGGAAAGATCACCTGGAGAGGTTAAAAGAAAAGGAAGAAACAACGGAAAAGCAGGTCGAAGCTACTGAACTTTTAACCTCAAAAATCAAGATAGATGTAATTGCTCAAGATGAGGACCCGAAACCGAGGACGGTTTTGTTTCAAGGCGGAGAGGATGATACGACCAGTTTCGCCTGTAGTCGGACAAACGACAACGACGACGTACAAGCTACCCACCAGGATCAAGTTATTATTGCTCCATTAGTTACTGTTAATGATGTATATGTGCCAAACTATACTAGCGTTGATAAAAAATACACGGAAAAGGTTGCAAAATTAGTTGAAGTTACATGCATGCATACTATGGTATTGGCGGAGATGCACTCGCTTAAGAAAGAGGAAAATAAGATGTTGGACGTGCATGCATTACGTGGGGAGAGATACATGTGTGTACATGGAAAGAAGGATTACACTAGCATGTTTGATCAAGGTGTGCATCAATCTGGTTATTTCTTTTGGTTGCTACATCCGAAACATGTCCAAGTTATATACGTCCAGGAGATTTGTTTTCTTGAGATTAATCACGGAATCGTAAGCTGCTATTATTTCTCACGATTAAGGCCGGCGGAGCTAGAGGTGCAGGTCAGCAGGTTTAAATGGTGGAGATTATTTTCCTTGTGCGATCAGGGTTGGGGTCCACCAGACCGGCAGTTCACGTATGGCACGGAGATGGCGCACAGTATGAGCCGTTTGTTAGTTTTAGGAATAAAAGGAAACTGCCGAGATGTAAAAGGCTATTACGTTTATATTTTAGGAGAGTCCCAATTTTAATTGAGTTAGAGATAGAAGGTCGGTTTGCTTTTCAAGGTAAGTTAGATGGTCGGCTACTATATAAAGCCATGATGCGTTCAATGTAAGGAGGTTAGTTTTGGATAAAATAGACACGATATGTTTTTAAGGGTAGGCACCCGTATCAAGTTTTAGAGGGATCTTTAGAAAACCTCTGTGTTGCGATTTGTTTGTAGAAATTGTTTTTGCGCGTGAGTACCTTCGTCGAGATTGGTTTTCTCGTGCTGGGCCGCAAGGTTCAAACCCTCTACTTCGTGTACATCGCGTGCGCGGGCGAGAGGTTGCTATTGGTGGTGGTGGAGTGTCGTGAAAGATCGGGCCGCAACAACCGATCGGATCTCACTACGAGGTTCGGTCGACATCAGGTGGTATTCAGAGCATCAAATTGTCCACGACACTATGGAGAAGATGGCGAACACGCCGTCATTAAGGAAGTTAAGCTATGGATTTGAGTTAGAGGAGGAAGGCCGCTGGACCGGACTTTTTCATACTCGTGTTGTGGTGAGAGAAAGATCATGTGCCATGACGATCGACCACATGAGTTTGATGAACGCTGCAAGCATTGAGATGGTGGAGAAGTTGGAGCTATGGACAACACCACTACCACGTCCATACTTATTGCGCTGGGGTGATGGAGATCTCGCTGTCACTCATCAAACGAAGGTACCGTTTTTGTTGGGAATTTCTTTTGTGACATTTTGTGTGACGTGATACCCGTGTCGATGATTTCATGTCACTTGCTATTGGGAGAGCCATGGTACAAGGAATATCGTGCTACATATGACCATCTCACATACATGTATCATATCATTGGGGGTAAAAAGTGTGATCTTGTGTGTATGCCGCAACAGTTTTTTATTGCCTGGAGGAAAGATCACCTGGAGAGGTTAAAAGAAAAGGAAGAAACAACGGAAAAGCAGGTCGAAGCTACTGAACTTTTAACCTCAAAAATCAAGATAGATATAATTGCTCAAGATGAGGACCCGAAACCGAGGACGGTTTTGTTTCAAGGCAGAGAGGATGATACGACCAGTTTCGCCTGTAGTCGGACGAACGACAACGACGAAGTACAAGCTACCCACCAGGATCAAGTTATTATTGCTCCATTAGTTACTGTTAATGATGTAGATGTGCCAAACTATACTAGCATTGATAAAAAATACACGGAAAAGATTGCAAAATTAGTTGAAGTTACATGCATGCATACTATGGTATTGGCGGAGATGCACTCGCTTAAGAAAGAGGAAAATAAGATGTTGGACGTGCATGCATTACGTGGGGAGAGATACATGTGTGTACATGGAAAGAAGGATTACACTAGCATGTTTGATCAAGGTGTGCATCAATCTGGTTATTTCTTTTGGTTGCTACATCCGAAACATGTCCAAGTTATATATGTCCAGGAGATTTGTTTTCTTGAGATTAATCACCGAATCATAAGCTGCTATTATTTCTCACGATTAAGGCCGGCGGAGCTAGAGGTGCAGGTCAGCAGGTTTAAATGGTTGAGATTATTTTCCTTGTGCGATCAGGGTTGGGGTCCACCAGACCGGCAGTTCACGTATGGCACGGAGATGGCACACAGTATGAGTCGTTTGTTAGTTTTAGGAATAAAAGGAAACTGCCGAGATGTAAAAGGCAATTACGTTTATATTTTAGGAGTGTCCAGATTTTATTTGAGTTAGAGATAGAAGGTCGGTTTGCTTTTCAAGGTAAGTTAGATGGTCGGCTACTATATAAAGCCATGATGCGTTCAATGTAAGGAGGTTATTTTTGGATAAAATAGACACAATGTGTTTTTAAGGGTAGGCACCCGTATCAAGTTTTAGAGGGATCTTTAGAAAACCTCTGTGTTGCGATTTCTTTGTAGAAATTGTTTTTGCGCGTGAGTACCTTCGTCGAGATTGGTTTTCTCGTGCTGGGCCGCAAGGTTCAAACCCTCTACTTCGTGTACATCGCATGCGCGGGCGAGAGGTTGCTATTGGTGGTGGTGAAGTGTCGTGAAAGATCGGGCCGCAACAACCGATCGGATCTCACTACGAGGTTCGGTCGACATTAGGTGGTATTCAGAGCATCAAGTTGTTCACGACACTATGGAGAAGATGGCGAACACGCCGTCATTAAGGAAGTTAAGCTATGGATTTCAGTTAGAGGAGGAAGGCCGCTAGACCAGACTTTTTCATACTCGTGTTGTGGTGAGAGAAAGATCATGTGCCATGACGATCGACCACATGAGTTTGATAAATGCTGCAAGCATTGAGATGGTGGAGAAGTTGGAGCTACGGACAACACCACTACCACGTCCGTACTTATTGTGCTGGGGTGATGGAGATCTCGCTGTCACTCAACAAACGAAGGTACCGTTTTTGTTGGGAAATTTTTTTGTGAGGTTTTGTGTGACGTGATACCGATGTCGATGATTTCATGTTACTTGTTATTGGGAGATCCATGGTACAAGGAATATCGTGCTACATATGACCATCTCACATACATGTATCATATCATTGGGGGTAAGAAATATGATCTTGTGTGTATGCCGCAACAGTTTTTTATTGCCTGGAGGAAAGATCACCTGGAGAGGTTAAAAGAGAAGGAAGAAGCAATGGAAAAGGAGGTCGAAGCTACTGAACTTTTAACCTCAAAAATCAAGATAGATGTAATTGCTCAGAATGAGGACCCGAAACCGAGGACGGTTTTGTTTCAAGGCGGAGAGGATGATACGACCAGTTTCGCATATAGTCGGACCAACGACAATGACGATGTACAAGCTACCCACCAGGATCAAGTTATCATTGCTCCATTAGTTACTGTTAATGATGTATATGTGCCAAACTATACTAGCGTTGATAAACAGTACACGGAAAAGATTGCAAAACTTAGTTAAAGTTACATGCATGCATACTATGGTATTGGCGGAGACGCACTCACTTAAGAAAGAGGAAAATAAGATGTTGGACGTGCAAGCATTACGTGGGGAGAGATACATGTGTGTACATGGAAAGAAGGATTACACTAGCACGTTTGATCAAGGTGTGCATCAATCCGGTTATTTCTTTTGGTTGGTACATCCGAAACATGTCCAAGTTATATACGTCCAGAAGATTTGTTTTCTTGAGATTAATCACGGAATCATAAGCTGCTATTATTTCTCACGATTAAGGCCGCTGGAGCTAGAGGTGCAGGTCAGCAGGTTTAAATGGTGGAGATTATTTTCCTTGTGCGATCAGGGTTAGGGTCCACCAGACCGGCAGTTCACGTATGGCACGGAGATGGCGCACAATATGAGTCGTTTGTTAGTTTTAGGAATAAAAGGAAACTGCCGAGATGTAAAAGGTAATTATGTTTATATTTTAGGAGAGTCCAGATTTTATTTGAGTTAGAGATAGAAGGTCGGTTTGCTTTTCAAGGTAAGTTAGATGGTCGGCTACTATATAAAGCCATGATGCATTCAATGTAAGGAGGTTATTTTTGGATAAAATAGACACGGTGTGTTTTTAAGGGTAGACACCCGTATCAAGTTTTAGAGGGATCTTTAGAAAACCTCTGTGTTGCGATTTCTTTGTAGAAATTGTTTTTGCGCGTGAGTACCTTCGTCGAGATTGGTTTTCTCGTGCTGGGCCGCAAGGTTCAAACATTCTACTTCGTGTACATCGCGTGCGCGGGCGAGAGGTTGCTATTGGTGGTGGTGGAGTGTCGTGAAAGATCGGGCCGCAACAACCGATCGGATCTCACTACGAGGTTCGGTCGACATCACGAATACTATAAATTGTTTCCACATTAAAAGAGTAATGTTCAGAAAAAGGGTAATCATAATCATGACATGTTTTATAAATATAATCATCACTATTTTTTATAGCATAAGTTTCATCACAATAATCATCATATGTAGCAACTTCGTTCTCATCATAATCGATTGAAACCTCTCCCAAGATAGTGGAATCATCACTAAATAAAGCTGACACTCTTCCAAATCCACTTTCATATTCATCATAATAAAATTCAACATCCTCCAAAATAGTGGGATGACTACTTACTAAAGTTGACACTCTTCCAAACCCACTTTCATCAATATAATCATCATAGGTAAGAGGCATGCTATCATCATAACAACTTTGCATATCAAAACTTGGGATGCTAAAAATATCATCTTCATTAAACATAGCCTCCCCAAGCTTGGGATAAATGTTAATTTCAGCAAATATATTCTCAAATATGTCATCCTCATCAAGCATAGCTTCCCCAAGCTTGGGCCTTTTCATATCATAAGCGTAATCACTCTCATCATTAAAAATATGGATAACACCAATAGCATAGCAATTATCATCGTCACAATGAGTAGTAGGAGCAACATCATTTGGGAGGGATACCTTTTTACTTTTGTTGCTTCTTATTTTCTTTTTCTTCTTCACATTATGTGTGGGTTTAAACTTCTTTATTTATGGGATTGGTTGAATAGAAAGCTCCTCCTCGTTACCTGATTCATCATAAGAAATAATAGGAGGATATTGGGAGGAACCTAAGCCTCCACGCCAATATTTCAGGCCTGGGTAATGGTAGCGGAGCGGATTAACTGTCCAGCTCCGCTTCCTGAAGATCCAGAATTGCCTCTTCTAATGAAGATGTTGTTTCCGGCACCCTATGATGTGCCGGAGAAGAAGGCCAAGAAGATGGCCACGGGGACCAGAGATGGCCTCCGGCGCAAGGTGATATCGGACTCGACGTCCGAAGACACCAAGTCACACTCCTCCTCCGAAGACGAGGAGGAGGAAGAGGAAATCCACCCCCTACCGGGGGAGCAAGAAGAGGAAGGCCACCCCTCAGGGGAAGGCCAAGATGTCCAAGAAGGGGAAAACCTTCCTTCCGGACTATTCCACCGCCGCCACCTACAGCGGCGAGGAGTGGGAACCTAGGGTCAAGCCCCTGGCCAAGTCGTAAGTATTCGAACACGATAGTATTTCTGGTGTATTTACTATATCGCTTCTCATCACGCAAAACGTGCATCTGCAGCCCGACCAAATCCAACATCGAGATATCCTCCTCTTCGGAGGGGTGTCTAGACCCGACGGCAATGGACAGCGATTCGCTTCCAACGGCCTCCTCCCCCAAGACCGCGGACAACATCGAGGTGTTGTCCCGAAGGATACCCGGCCAAGGGGAGACAGTTCCGGAGACGCCTTCAGGCGAGATCCCGGTCACCGGACACGTGGGGAGAAAGACCCCCACAGACTCCAATAATGGGGACTGCAGCCAGTTTGGCCCCCAGCCGAATACGGCTCCGAAAACTCGAGTGGTTCCGGATTCAGGCAAGCCACCTCTCCCTAAGGGGGCGAGCCGCCTGTACCGATGACCTCTGTCCATCCAGAGGAATCGGACAGTTTATTGGGAGCGCTTTGCGGCACTTCCCTTTATGAAGAACACCGTACTCTTGATTGAGAAAGTTCGGTCCACCAAAAGCAGATTAACCGAAGCCTACACTAGCCTTCTAACAGGCTTTGAGGTAAGTAATAGAATTGTGAGAAAATATCACAACATAGATAGTAGCCCTTGATGCTCTGTTAGGTGTTCGGAAGGAAAAGCCGAACAGAGGATCAAATAATGTTCGCAGGAGTCTAATAGAAGATGTTTTTATGTGAATAAGCAGGCATCGCTGCTGGCCGCTGCCACTCGTACTGCGGAGGTCTATGGACTAAAGCAGGACCTGGAGTGGACCGAGGGAGAGCTTGGCCTCGTGAAGAGGCAGCTCGAGGAAAGTCAAGGTACGCAATGCCTCATCTGTATATATATATATGTATAAAGGATAGATGGTTTTACTTGATAGAAGTGTCTTGAACTTTTATAGGGGCCATGACCGAAGTGGCGGCCCTGAAGAAGGCGTTGTCCGAGGCCGAAGACAAAGCGGACAAGGTACGCACTGAGCGCGAGAAGCAAGAGGCCCGGGTCAACGAGGTCCAACAAGAGCTCCAGGATTTCGTCCAGAAATACAAGTCCTTGGAGCATGACTCTAAGACTCAAGAGTCCGAGCTTGCTAAAGCCCTCCAGAGCGCGCAAGGTGCCAAGGCCAAATCCTAGAAGGCCCTCCAGGAGATCCAGGCGGCCGAGAAGATTGTGGTGGGTAAGGCATTCATTATGCAAAGCAAGCATGTGAAGGAGACGTTCCTTTTACTTACCCGAATTTGGAGTTCTCTAGGAGCGTTTGCAGATCTGCCGCGCAACATATCTGATGCCGCGGAATTCTACCGAGCCGAGGAAGGGAGCTCAACGGAGAAGCTGTTCTGGTCTCAATATATTGGGACGGAACATCTGATGCCCTTAAGCGACCAGCTGAAGCAACTGGTGGAGCTGCACAAGGCAGCCGAACTGGCCATGAAGGACTTCATAGTCCAGCTGTGGCCTGCCAAGCCAATGCCCAACAGCTACTTCAGTCTCATGAAGCGGCTCGTGAGTGCCTGCCCCCGACTGGAGGTCATAAAGTGGTTGGTTTGCATTGAAGGTGCACGGATGGCTTTCTCCCGCGCAAAAGTGCACTGGGCGAAGATGGATGCCGAAAAGCTGATGACCGAGGGGCCACCGGAGGGCAAGGAGCACCGCCGACCCGAAAAATATTATGACAGCGTCTTGAAGGGCTCCCGCCTTGTGGCGGAGCAATGTACAAAGGATGTAATATTTGAATGAATACATTCATTTTATCCTGTAATATGAAACAAGTTCATTTGCGCAATATAATGCTTGTTGATTTAAAATTTTACCTCATGTGCGGCCATTTACAAAATCTAAGAGTTGGCAAGTCGTCGGCTTCTGCCCCCCATGTAACTAGCACAGAGGTGTTCGGGATAAATCTAAACACTCTTTATCCAAGTCTTTGGTCCTTTAAGGAGGTGTTTAGCACAAAGAACAAGGCAATCAGACTTATAAAGCTTTATCACCCTCACTTGGCCATAGAAGTTCTATAATTTTAAATTTTGGCGCAACCCCTGGTATTCGAAAGGCCGAACTTGGGGCGCTATACATGCCTAAACCGGACAAAGACCGATTCCTCGCATAAAGCGGAAAGAATCTTTAAGGATTTGAGACCTCTCGAACAACGACCAACTCTCGCCGCATCATGACAGTCAGTTTTCGGCTTTCTCTACTGAGGTGCTCGTCCTAAAAAACTGGGACACAATCGCAGTAGTTCTCCCTGTGCCGCCTTAGCCGATATAGCAGAACGTAAGGTAGCAAAACATGGGAGCTGGGCAATCCCAACATTTTACCCAAGACATGATTCGGAGCTGATGCATATAATGCTATAAATTTGGGGTGCCGCACTGTCAAAAGTGTTCGGACTTTCCTGCCGTGTTATGGGGTACACTGAAGCCCCTGGCGAACTAAACGTACCAGAATGTACAGGTGCAATTTTGTAATAAATACGCAGTCAACGAAAATGAATGAAATAATAAGCTGATGTTGTAAATTGTTTTCCATTGTTATTTGAATGATACGTCAAGGCGTATGTATACAAGTAGTGTGATAAGCAAGTAGGGCTATTTGACATGCCTTTACCAAGAGCGAGCTGCATGCGGATATGTAAAACAGGTATAATGATCGTTAGCAAAGACCACCTGGGGATTCCCTTGTATCTACAAGCTCCTTGATTCTTTGGTATGTCCGTCCTGCGATGGGTCCGATGATCAGGTTACCAGAAGAGCCTCACGAAGATAAGAACCTGAAAGAGAGAAAAAGGGGAAGGTATGCCGATCCTGGGGCGGTTGAACCGCATTGTGGACCGCTGTCTAGATGTGCCTCCATCTGTGCCCATGGTATTTTGAGTGCGTAATTATGTACGCGCGGCACAATCTTCACCGCTTAACTGGGACTAGGACGGAGGCCGAATTGCTAGACGAGCTCTAGACGGGCCGGACGATCCTGTTGCAGAGTACTCCAAACACGCTTGATAGTGTCTGGGGGCTTTATCGCCAAATTGGAGGTCTGCCTAAGGAGGCTGCTCTGTACTTCTGCTACAAGGGCCACGGTGTGCTCTTCCGTATGGAGAGAGCGCTCTATATTTCCATTGACTGTTATAACACCACGGGGTCCGGGCATCTTGAGCTTGAGATAGGCATAGTGTGGCACCGCATTGAATCGAGTGAATGCGGTTCATCCAAGCAGTGCATGATAACCACTGCGGAAGGGGACGATGTCGAAGATTAACTCCTCGCTTCAGAAGTTATCTGGGGATCCGAAGAGCACTTCCAGTGTGATTGAGCCTATGCAACATGCCTCTACACCTGGTATGACACCTTTGAAGGTGGTTTTGGTGGGTTTGATCCTTGAGAGATCGTTACCCATTTTACGCACTGTATCCTGATAAAGCAGGTTCAGGCTGCTGCCACTGTCCATGAGGGCTCTTATGAGGTGGAATCCGTCGATGATGGGGTCAAGGACTAGTGCGACTGAGCCGCCATGACGAATACTGGTTGGATGGTCCCTGCGAACAAAGGTGATCGGACAGGAATACCATGGGTTGAACTTTGGGGCGACTGGCTCCATCGCGTAGACGTCCCTTAGTGCGCGCTTCTGCTCCTATTTGGGAATATGGGTGGCATATATCATATTTATCGTTTTCACTTGGGGAGGAAATTTCTTCTGTCCCCCTATGCTTAGCGGCCGGGGTTCCTCATCGTCATCACTATGCGACCCTTTTTCCTTGTTTTCGACATTTAGCTTGCCGGCCTATTTAAATACCCAACATTCTCTGTTGGTGTGGTTGGCTAGTTTATTGGGGTGCCGTGGATTTGACATGAACGATCGAGTATGCGGTCCAGACTGGACGAACCCGGATTGTTTCTTTTAAATGGTTTTTTCCATTGACCGGGTTTGGAGCCACTGAATCTGGCATTGACGGCCGTGTCTTCGGCATTATCACCATTATTACGACGCTTCTGTCTGTTGCGTCGGGGCTTGCCGTTGCTATCCCTGGTATCTGAAGTGCCAAGATTTCTTGACGTGCTGTTGCTATGAGCCAACTAGCTATCCTCGCTCGCACAAAAGCGGGCCATGAGTGTCGTGAGGGCTGCCATGGACTTCGGCTTCTCTTGGCCGAGGTGTCGGGCAAGCCACTCGTCACAGATGTTATGCTTAAAGGCCGCTAGGGCTTTGGCGTCCGGACAATCAACAATTTTATTCTTTTTAGTTAAGAACCTAGTCTAGAATTTCCTGGCTGACTCTCCGGGCTGTTGGGTTATGTGACTTAAGTCATCAGCATCCGGTGGTCGCACATAAGTGCCCTGGAAGTTGTCAAGGAATGCGTCTTCCAGGTTCTCCCAACTGCCAATGGAGTTAGCTGGCAGGCTATTTAGCCAATGCCGAGCTGGTCCTTTGAGTTTTAGTGGGAGGTACTTGATGGCGTGTAGATCATCGCCACGGGCCATGTGAATGTGGAGAAGGAAATCTTCAATCCACACCGCGGGATCTGTTGTCCCATCATATGGTTCTATGTTTACGGGTTTAAACCCTTCTGGGAATTCATGTTCCATTACTTCGTACATGGAGCATAGGGGGTGTGCAGCGCCTCTGTGCCGAGCTACATCGCGACGCAGTTCAGATGAATATGGTCTGCTGTATTCGGCCCGAACGGGTTTGTATTTAGTATATACGGCGTGGCGGTCATTGTCACGCGTTGGGGCGCGCCCCCGTGATCCGTAGATCGATCTTGACTGTCCTGCTTTGTTTTCCAGTTCGTCTCGCATGTCATGCGTGTAGCTCCGGGCCTTGGTGTTTTTAGTTGTTCGGCGACGTGGTGCGGGCCGGGGTTCGGGCTGACACGCCACTTTGTCTCGGCCACGGGGTGGTCGGTCAGCCGCATCCTGCGCTGGTAGTATGTGGTCTAGTGCCTCATCCTCGAATTGAGGTAACAACCTACGCCTCGGGTAGCTTTTGTTTGGGCGCTCGAGTCCGTATTCCTCGGCTGCCAGGACTTCAGTCCATTTGTCAGTGAGCAGATCTTGATCAGCTTGAAGCTGCTGTTATTTTTTCTTCAGGCTCTTCGCAGTGGCTATAAGCCGGTGCTTGAAGCGCTCCTGCTCGACGGGATCCTCAGGCACGATAAATTCTTCATCGCCGAGGCTCACCTCGTCTTCGGAGAGGGGCATGTAATTGTCATCCTCCGAATCTTCGTCCATTTCCTCTTCCTCGGGGCCAGCTTGCCCGTTCTCCTGTCCGGTCTGCGTGAAGCTTGGCTCGGTGGGATTGTTTTCATCTTCGGCATCATCCGGAGTGCTATTGTCTCTGGTGTCGGTATCGCTATTTTTGCTATGGCGGGGTTTAGAGCGGCGCCGCTGACGTTGGCGCTTAGGTTGCTTCTCCAGAGGGTCACCCTCTGTTGCTTCCTTTTGATCCTTGCCATTGTTTTCTTTGGGCGTATCCACCATATATAAGTCATATGATGAGGTTGCCGTCCAGCGCCTTGTGGGCGGTGGTTCATGTTCTTCTCCGGCATCGTCATCCATACCATCGATATCTTCGGAGTCGAAATCAAGCATGTCGGTTAAGTCGTCGACAGTGGCTATTAAGTGGGTGGTGGGTGGGCAACGAATTCCTTCGTCGTCCGCTTCCCACTCAAGCCGGACATAGTTTGGCGGAGAGTTCTCTGACAGGGAGAGAGACTTTAATGAATTTAGCATGTCACCCAAGGGCGAGTGCTGAAAGATATCCGCGGAGCTAAACTCCATGATCAGCGCCCAGATCGGCGCCTAGTTAGGTACGATGAGCGCGGATGTACACGGTTCGGAACCCATGGCCGGAGACGAGTCTGAGGGTCCAACGACACAGCCCTCCTTGGAAGTGAGATCGGTGTTCGGCTCTATAGCCGCTGAGTGTGCGGCCTTCGTGGCGGGGTCTATCCACCCGTCCTCGGATGGCACGATCTGCTCCGGGTTTAGAGCCGGTGCAGCCGCAGGTGTGATCTCCTGATCGCCGTCCGATGGCAGATCTAAGTCATGCTCACTGCGGCTATAGGAAGCACCTGTCATGGGCTCGAATCCGTCGAAGATCAAGTCTTCGCGGATGTCGGCAGTGGAGTTCAGGCTTCCAAACCTGACCTGATGGCCAGGGGCGTAGATATCGATCTGCTCCAGATGGCCAAGCGAGCTGGCCCGTAGTGTGAAGCCGCCGAATATGAAGATCTGTCCGGGGAGGAAAACCTCACTCTGGATCGCATCGCTGTAGATGATTGAAGGAGCCATCAAGCCTTATGGTGACGACACAGTGGAACTCTCAATGAAAGCACCAATGTCAGTGTCAAAACAGGCGGATCTCGGGTAGGGGGTCCCGAACTGTGCGTCTAAGGCTAATGGTAACAGGAGGCGGGGGACACGATATTTACCCAGGTTCGGGCCCTCTCGATGGAGGTAATACCCTACTTCCTGCTTGATTGATCTTGATGATATGAGTATTACAAGAGTTGATCTACCACGAGATCGTAGAGGCTAACCCTAGAAGCTAGCCTATGATTATGATTGTTCTTGTCCTACGGACTAAACCCTCCAGTTTATATAGACACCGGAGGGGGTTAGGGTTACATTAGGTCGGTTACAGAGAAGGGAATCTACATATTTGAATCGCCTAGCTTGCCTTCCACGCAAAGGAGAGTCACACCCGGACACGGGACGAAGTCTTCAATCTTGTATCTTCATAGTCCAACAGTCCAGCATAAGCATATAGTCCGGCTGTCTGAGGACCCCCTAATCCAGGACTCCCTTCGTGAAGAAGAAAAAATATAGAATATTTCTATTTCTTTTTCTTCATCTCTATTCCTTTCTTCTTCTTCTCTTTTTTCTTCTTTTTTTCTCTTATTTGTTTCTCCTCTTCTTCCTCTCCTCTTCTTCTCCTTTCTTCTTCTCCTTCTTCCTCTTCTTATTTTCCTTTTTTCCACTCCTTCTTTTTCTTCTTCTTCTTCCTCTTTTCTTCCTTTTCCTTATTTTACTTTTTCCTCTACACTAACCTATGCACTAACTTAAAATCGATATCTACTAATTAATAACCTAAATAAAAAAATTAATACATATATGAAAAAAACATCGTATGCACAAAAAACATCATATGAACCTCCACCCCCTCATGTCGAAGTTATCGGGGAGGGGGTATATCGACCCCCACCCCCCCTCCGTTTTTTTATTTTTTTACTCTTCTTATTTATTTTCCTCTTCTTCCTCTCCTCTTCTTCTCCTTCTTCCTATTCTTATTATTTTCCTTTTTCTTCTCCTTCTTTTTCTTCTTCTTCCTTCTTCCTTCTTCCTAGATAAAACTTTTCTAAAAGGTAACTTTTGCATATATAAAACTTTTTCTTCTTCTTCTTCTTCTTCTTCCTTCATCCTAGCTTCTATTCCTTCTTCCTAAATATATAAAACTTTTTAAAAAATGAAACTAACCTAAAATGCACTAAATCAGAGAACATACATAGATAAAACTTTTCAAAAAATCTAATTTTTGCATATATGAACATATATACACAGAGAACTTACATACATATATACATTTTTATAAAAATGCAAAAAACAAATCATCATATATATGAACAAAAAATCTGGGAAAAAACAGGACATATAATCATATATACACACATACATATAATCCAAAAAAATCATATATATGAAAAAAAATGAGAGGAAGGCCGGCCGGTGAACGTGGCGGCGGCGTGTGGTCGAGGCAGGTCGTGGTCGGGGCGATGGCGACGGGGTCATGGAAAAGGCGGCGTGCGCGGCGGCGGCGACGGGGTCGGGGCAGGATTGGCGCGCATGGCGACGTCGACGGTGTCGGGGCAAGGGCGGCGCACGTGGCGATGACGACGGTGTCGGGGCAGGGGCGGCGTGATGATGGCATGGCACGGGGCGGCGTGTCAGGGCAGGGCAGGGACACGGGGTGACGTCGACGATGACCTCGGGACGGCGATGGCGTCGAGGAGCAGCAGCAGCCTGGCGGCGTTCGATCGAGAGAAGAATGGCGGATGGGGGAAAATTCCTAAGTGTTGGCTTATATAGCAACCACCTTTGGTCCCGGTTCGTGGCACAAACCGGGACTAAGACACCCTGTAGTCCCGGTTGGTGCCACCAACCGGGACCAAAGGTCTCTTTTCAGGAGCCCAATGTGCGGGAAGCAGAGGCCTTTGGTCCCGGTTGGTGGCACCAACCGGGACTAAAGGGTAGCATTGGTCCCGGTTGGTGCGACCAACCGGAACCAATGCTTCCCCTTTAGTCCCGGTTGGTGCCACCAACCGGGACCAAAGGCCTGGTGCTGCCTGCGTCGCAGCCAAAAGTTTAGTCCCACCTCCCTAGTTGAGAGGGGCTCGGAGAGGTTTATAGACCCCACTGCCGCTGCCCTCTCGAGCTCCTCTCTAATGCAGGCTTACAAGCCTAATATGTGTCACGCTATGCCTGTGGGCCTACTAGGCCTGCTGCGGGCCTGAGTCCTGGCCCATGGTTGGATTTCTAGTCGTATTCAGGCCGTGGTGGCCCAGTAGGTGACACTTTTTTTCTTTTTCTTTTTTGCTTTATTTATTTTATTTTGTTTATACTTACAGCAAAATACTTACTAGTTTTTCATGTAATTCTTTTTGCTTTTAGGTAATAAAAATTATAAACTTTCTTATAGTGCCATTTATTTTCCAATTTGATTAGTTTAAATTTTAATTTTTTAAATTTGTGTGAACCACCAGTTTTTGAATAACTTTACTATAAAAATAGATTTTTGAGTGATTCTTTTTCCTGCTATTTAATATTACTGTGTTTTATCATTATATTCAAAAACATATTTTGTTATTTTAGTTTCTAACAAAAAATTGTTTATGATTATTATTTTTGCTATTAAAGTTTCTAACAAAACATTTCTTTATGAAAATTCTTTTTTCTTTTAATATTTTGAACAGAAAATACTTTGATAATTTTAGTTGCATAAATTTTTATCTAATTTTAGTTTCAATAATACTGGAGGTTTATAAAAGTTTATTTTATTTTTACTTATTTATTAAAGTTTATTTTGTTTCTAGTTATTTATTTTGTTTTCTTTTTTGCTTTTTTATTTATTTTATGAAAATTATTTGTTTTTTGCTTTATTTATTTTATTATGTTTCTACTTACTGTTGCTATTTTTATTTATTTTATTAAAGATTACTTATTTTACTTTATTAAAGTTTATTTTGTTTCTACTTATTTATTAAAGTTTTTTTGTTTCTACTTATTTATTTTATTTTGTTTCTACTTATTTATTTTCTTTTCTTTTTTGCTTTTTTATTTATTTTATGAAAATTCTTTTTTGCTTTTAATGTTTTACACACAAAAGCCTTCTCCCCTGGCCGGTTCATTGGTCCCGGTTCAAGCCACCAACCGGGGGCAATGGTGGTGCGCCAGGAGCGAGGCCCATTGGTCTCAGTTCGTCCCACCAACCGGGACCAAAGGGGCCAGACGAACCGGACCAAAGCCCCCACAAGCACTACAAGAAATATGTCAACTAGTGACCTTTTGTCAGTGACCCTGGAAGAATTGGTCATAGATCTATGACCATTTGAGACCAATTGGTCAAAAGCTGTTCGGGGGGCTCCAAACCCTAAACCATTGCGACCATTTTGGTCAAAAAGGTCGTAGTTTCCTTACACCAAATGGTCACAAAGCAAACAGGGCTAGCCGCTGCCTTATTTCTAGTTGTTAACAACCAAAATAGATGGTCATAGCCTTGTAGATTTTGGTTGGTTGAGATGACTAGGCGCCACCTCATCAGTTTTGCCTATGTGTCATGTCCATGTGGCAGTTTTTGCCCTAGGTTGTGAAGCAACCTATATTTCTGTCATTCCAAAAATTTCCAAAAAAATCTCATAAATTGTTTGGATCATATCTTCATCAAATATGTCAAAAACCTTCCTTGCCTAGTTCAAAAATAACTCAACAATATTCATTTTCCTATTCTGTTCAGAGTAGCACTTTGTGAAGGAAGTGTTATTTATATATTCTTGATTTCCCTAAAATTTGTGAAGACGGTCTTCTTAGTAACTGATCATCCTCAGCCAAAACTCATGCCCATTAGCCATGTGCATTTCCCGTACCGCAAATCAAACACTTGGCTTCTTATTCATGTTTGAGCATCGATCGGTCTCCTCGTGAGAATCTTATGTTATAATTTTCTTCCTAGCATCTACCTGGGGAGTGAACAACCCACTAGACATGCCTAGGCTTCCCAGAATGCATGACAACACCACGGTCACGCGGTGACCACGCGGCGGGCATGCGAGCTTATGTGCTCTAGAGTTGGGGCCCTCAGCCACCGTCCAAACCTCGATGTCTCGCCATCAAACCATGTATTTATGATTAAATAGATACTTATTTACCTAGAAATGATTTTTGGAAAAAATAAATAGCAAACTATGAGGCACATGTAGTTCAAATTTGACCCGCTTCCAGTTGAATCAGCGGGAATTTGTCTTTTTCACCAGAGGTAGATCAAAACTTTTTTCACCCAACCATTTTGTCAATTGTGCATTATATATGGCCTAGTATTTTAGAAAAATGATTTGGTCCAATTTTACAACAATTATTTGGTAGTTCCTTCACAAAAAAACCTCCTTTTGGGCACTCAGAAAATGAAAAATGAATTTTCCGTGCAAAGAAAATGAAAAATTACTTAGGCAATATTGTTTGGAATTACAAGATGCACCCTTGTGCACAATATGAGATCATTTGAACAAACTATGCCATGAATGTAGCCATAAGATTGATCATTTGGCTTGAAAGCCATGAATCTTCACGCATGATAGCTCATTTCTGAGAACACTTTTTTAAAATAATTACCGTATTACAAGTTTATTATTTTTCCTGGAAACTTGGTCACATATAATGACACAATGGGAAGGTTTTCCAATTTTTTGATTTTTTTTGAATTTTTTGTGCCCGTTTCAAAATGCGGTCAAAACGGCGGGCTTGACCGTTCCTAGCTAGTGGTTGAATCTTGGAATTTTTTTTGGTGTTTCTATGATTAAATAGATATTTATGTACCTAGAAATGATTTTTGGAAAAAATAAAGAGCAAACTATGAGGCAGCTACAGTTCAAATTTGACCCATTTCTAACTGAATCGACGACAATTTGTCTTTTTTACCAGAGGTGGATCAAAACTTTTTTCACCCAACCATTTTGTAAATTGTGCTTTATATATGGCCTAGTATTTTAGAAAAATGATTTGGTCCAATTTTGCAACAAATATATGGGAGGTCCTTCACAAAAAACCTCCTTTTGGGCACTTGGAAAATGGAAAATGGTTTTTTTGTACAAAGAAAATGAAAACTTCCTTAGGCAACATTGTTTGCCATTCCAATATGCACCCTTGTGCACAATATGAGATCATTTGAACAAACTATGCCATGAATGTGGCCATAAGATTGATCATTTGGCTTGAAAGCCATGAATCTTCACGCATGATAGCTCATTTCTGAGAACACTTTTTTAAAATAATTACTGTATTATAAGTTTATTATTTTTTCTGGAAACTTGGTCACATATAATGACACAATGCGAAGGTTTTCCAATTTTTTGATTTTTTTTGAATTTTTTATGCCCGTTTCAAAATGCGGTCAAAACGGCGGGCTTGACCGTTCCTAGCTAGTGGTTGAATCTTGGAATTTTTTTGGTGTTTATATGATTAAATAGATACTTATGTATCTAGAAATGATTTTTGGAAAAAAATAAAGAGCAAACTATGAGGCAGCTACAGTTCAAATTTGACCCGTTTCCAACTGAATCGGCGGGAATTTGTCTTTTTCACGAGAGGTGGCTCAAAACTTTTTACACCCAACCATTTGGTCAATTGTCCATTAAATATGGCCTAGTATTTTATAAAAATGATTTGGTCCAATTTTGCAACAATTATTTGGGAGGTCCTTCACAAAAAACCTCCTTTTGGGCACTCGAAAAATGGAAAATGGTTTTTTCGTCCAAAGAAAAATGAAAACTTCCTTAGACAACATTGTTTGCCATTCCAAGATGCATCCTTGTAGATGTATAATCACACAATGCGAATGTTTTTCATTTTTTGTGAATTTCCTATGCCGATTTCAAAATGTGATCAAATTTGCCCGCATGACCCTTCTTAGTTAGGTGGTTAATAATGCAAAACTATTGGTTTGTCTATGATGAAATAGCTACTTTTGGATCTAAAAATGATTTTTTTAGAAAATAAATAGCAAACTATAAGATACCTGTAGTTCAAATTTGACTCGTTTCTTGCCGAATTGGCTGTTTCTCAAAATAGCTAGAAAGATCAGAAATGCAATCAAATTGATGATCATCGATGAAAGGTGGTCTAACTTAAGTGAAAATTTTAGTGATGCCATTTTGCAAAATATTTTTGGTAGCTGCCTCACAAACCTCCCTTGTTTTTAACACTAAGAAGAGTAATTTTTAATAGCTCATTTTCGAACCAATCAGGACGCAGCACACGGATCACCCCACTGTATTCGATCTGAGCCGTCCGACTCCTACTAATCCAGCGTCTCTCCCTTCCTCCCTCGACCCCCTCCTTCCCGAGAAACCCTAGGTCAAGCGCTGCCGTCTCCCTCTCCCCGATCCAGACCCCTCCCGCGCCGCCCCTCTCCCCGATCCAGATCCGTCCTCCTCCGATGCCCTCCCCTCCGTTCCATCCTCCCCTTGGACAAGATCTACAGCTCGCTGGGGTCTTCGTGATGTCCGTGCTGAGGCTCTAGTCGCTCATCAAGCCCCCTGCTCCGCTGCGTCCTCGCCTACCCGGCCCTCCGCACTGCCGTGATCTTCGGCCTGGCCGCGCCCCCCGACGTGCCCGCGGCCGCGGGCCCCCGACCACCGTCGCCGTTGTTGTCCAGGTAGGCCCTTCCCCTCCTTCCTCGCCCAGATCCACCCGCTCCTCCTCACCTTCTCCTCCTATCTGTCCCTTTGCTGCAGGTCATCATGGCGTGGAGATGGCGATGACGGCAGGAGGGCGCCGACCTTGCCCTGCTCGAGATGGATGAGGGCTGCGCCTAGCTTCGGCCCTGCTCTGCTCGAGGAGGAGGGGCAGGAGGAGAGGTTTCATTCCATCGAGGTAGGCACTGTCCGTTCCCTGTTCCCCCATCCCTCGCCCGGTTCTTCTTGTTCTGTACTCGACGATGTGATCTTCTTCATGGATGTGCTAATCTGCTTCATGGCTCTGGAAATCTGTCTGCAGGTGAAGGGCTTCGTCGGGGACGACCCGCTTGGGGAGGCGCTGGATCAACGCATGCATCGTCAAGATCAACGCAGGCATCGTCAAGGGCCTCTGCACCGGCATCACCATGCACTGCCCCAACGTAAGCCCTCATCACTCACTTTGTCTGCTGCCACACAGCTCTAGATCTGCACTTCAGCGGATGCCACACAGCTAGATTTGGTTGCCACGTGCGGTAATCCAACGTTTCCCTGCTCGGAATTGCTTCTACTACTTGCTGACGGTTGTAGTATGTATGTTTTGCGTTCATTCTGATCCGAGGCATAGGGACAGAGCAGTCAAATTTGTTGCATAGGATTAATAGACAGAATATACTTGTGTTTGAGTACCGATGTTTTTTCTAGAACCTATGTTTTTTTAGTCCATGAATCTATGATACTGATGGTTCCCTAGCTAATAATATGATGATTTAATCCCCTAAGCATTGACGCATCCCATATCACCATGGTTGTTGTTTGCTGTCAAGATTTGCTTAGCCTGAATACATGGTTATGTTTTTGTGTACTGCTATCCTGTTGTCTTTGTTGGATGGATAGCATCCCAGTACAAGTACTTGCTAGGTTTTACCTGTTCATGCAAATCTTGTTGGGTGTTGCAAGTTGCAACACTTGGATTATTTATTAATATAACCCAGCAGCGACACTTCCATTTTAACACATGTATTAGTGTGCTAAAACTACTAAAGTACATGCTTCTTCTTACCCAGAGTAGTACATCAGGCTTTTATTAACTTGTATCAATTGTATTAACTTGTAGCCTAGTCACTGCAGTCATCTTGTGCTTTTATCTTCTCTGTGATGTCATGTGCCTTTGAGTCATATATCTTTTTAGTCCCTCTATTTCCATAAATGTGACACTATTTTGTTTCTAAATACTTGACACATACAAGTTTGAGGGCATTATCCTAAACCCCTGCTATGATTGATCCATCTCCTCTATTTTGTTACTTGTGCTTAATTGAGATGTTACTCAAGGGTAGTGTTTGGGACAGCATATATAAATGATATGGTTGCTTACTTTAATATGTGTGTTGGCTCAAAACTGTCAAAATATCTAGAAAGAGAGTGAACTCACTTCACAGATTCTTTCAATCTTCAATGGTTATGGTTTTTGCATTATGGATTCTTAATCTCGTCTGATTCCAGATTCTTCCAAGTGCGCTTTTCGGGCTGCTCGGAGCCATGCTGTCAGAGCTCTTCATCAACTGGATCATCTACACTAACAAGTCGCCGTACATACACCGAGCCATAATTCTTTTGTGTCGTTGTTCCATGTGTCAAGTTAAATGCTACTCTTATTATAGTGCCGCGATGCAAGTTTCTGAATTATGCCTCTTGAACTTGCGAGTTGGGATATCTTGCAAATGCTTTAACTTTTAAACTCGAAACTGTTCTCTTTTCTGTTTGATTCAAGCTTACTCTCGTTATAATGTATTGTGTAGTTGTTGTTTCAAACTGTTTTGCTACAAGTACCATAATTTGCATTGAAGATATTGTATTCTGTTGATGTATCATTGTTTAATAAAACCACAACATGATGCTCACATGAGATATCCACATGTTTCTGTGCTATTTGATTCAAGCTTACTCTTGTTATTATGTATTCTGTTGCTGTTTTGCTACAAGCTGTGTGTTGATTTGATAACAGGAGTTTCCTTGTCCTGGTCCTATACTGCATTTTGACTCCTATGTTTCTGTGCGCGTGTGTTTAATTGATGTTGTTTCAACTTTGAACTGCTTTTGCATGTGGCCTATACTGCAATTGAGATTTAAATTTGTGGTTGTTCCTCTTTTACAGATGCTCAAGTGTGAAGTGTGAAGCAAGTGTGAAGCCGTGAAGTGTGAAGCCGTCAAGTTCTACTTAGTGAAGAGTAGCATATTGTAGCATATATGTGTTGTAAAGATTGTAATAGATTTATTTAGTGGTATATTTGATGAAATTTATGTGTTCTTTTTGATTATGTATGTGATCTGAAAACTTGTGAAATGGAAACTTGACCAATGGGTCCACTTATGAAAATGATCTATCAAATTTGTACATTTCTGACATGAGGGACCAATTTTAGAGATGATCATGACAAGTGGGACCCATCTGACTAGTGGGACCAGCTTGAATATATAATGGCTGAAAATAGAAAAGCAATAAATAATAAAAGGCCACGGGCCAACAATAAAAAAAGCTACAACGTTGGGCTTGGCCCATGAAGCCGACCAGAATTACCAAGGAAAAAATAATAAAAGGCTGAATTAATGGGCTCGGCCCATGTAAAACACCTAATTGGACCGGGCTGAATCTTGTGCCACATCAGCTTGCCACGCTGGATGCCTACGTGGACTGGGGAGGCTGCTAGTGACCAAAATGTCATAGTAGGCATATTTTTGTCATAAACGTCCACGACCTTCTCATAAAGAAGGTCGCTATAGTCAGTTTACGACCCTCAGCTTTTGACCTTCTATTTTTGGTCACAGAAAGGTCACAAATGAAAAACTATGACCTTTCAGTGACCAATAGTGGAGGTCACAAGATAGCATATTTCTTGTAGTGGAGGCCCGACAGGCCTCCTGGCCTCACGAACCGGGACCAATGGGCCCATGGGTCCCAGTTTGTGACTGAACTGGGACTAATGGGCTTATTTGGCCCGAACGTAAGCCATGTTTTCTACTAGTGCCAACACATCATCTGATAATAGGAGAAGCTCCGAAATGGGCCGTGGAGAGGGTGAATAAGGGATGTCGTGCATTCTTCTGGGCTGGTTCCGACGAGATACATGGAGGGAAATGTGTGGTTGCATGGCAACGTGTGTGCAAACCAAAAAATCTTGGCGGGTTGGGCGTGACAGATCTTCACAAGCATGGCATCGCCCTGAGATTGAGATGGGAATGGCTGAAGAGAATGGATCCGTCAAGGTCATGACAGGGGTTGTGCAACATGATTGACAAGCAGGCCCAGGAGGCATTCACGAGTCAGGGTGGACGTAGCGAGCGAGCTTTTCGGCCCGCTCGTGGCCCGCTAAGGACCGGACCGATCGGTCCTGGCCCGCTGAAGAAAAGGGGCGGTCCGGTCCCTGAATAACGGCCCGAAAATCTTTCGGTCCGGTCCGGATTTTGACCGAGCCGACCGAGCGGACCGAGAAGAAAACACAGTCGCCGCCGCCGCGTTAGTCGTCGTCGCAGCCACCGGCGACCCTCAGGTGAACCACCATGTCTCCGAGAACCACGGCATCGTCATCGTCCTCCCTGCGCACTGAATTAGTCAAGATCGCAACAAAGACGACGCACACATCAAATTCGTCGACCACGGCCGTTGTCTGCCGCCATCAAATTTGTCGCCGTTGTCGTGTCCCTGGCCACCTGCACCAGTAAAAGAGGGTGCGGCCTTCCTCCTGCGTGCGCACGCTATGGTCTCCTTGTGCCTCTCCCCGTGATGTTCGGTTGCGTCGGTGACCACAGAAGCACGGTGGCCATGGCGAGCTGTAGAAGGACACACGCTGCACATGCATCTTGAGCACAAGAGTAATAAAGGGCACCAGCAGACGATCGAGTTGCAAACGCACGCGCGCTAAGAAGCAGTACATGAGCACGGAAGTAAGTGTCAAACTCGTCGTGGTTCAGTTTCGTCAGAATCTTCAGTTTCGTCACTATTTTCAGAATCTGCAGTATTTTCAGTTTCGTCAGTATTTTTAGCAGCGGCACAAGCCCACTGGTTGCACGCGGGGGTGATCGTGGCTGCCCCGCCCGCACACAGAAAATCGTGGGCCGTTTTCCTTTCCTTTCTTTCCATCGAACAGAAAATAGAAATAACTAGACAAACGAGGTTCGATCCATTAATTACGGCGTCATCCCACGACTGAATCCACATAAAAACTGATCCTCTAATTACGGCAGTCCCCTATGCACAAAATCGTGGGCTCATGCATGCATTAAATTGTTCCCATGTGTCCTGTTTGTTCCCATGTGTGAACCGTCGCCGTTCTCGATCATGCAGTTGTCTCCATCGTGTCTAGAAGCTCGCCGGAGTCGTCTCTCGACGCCGCCGTAGTCACAACCTCGCCGCCGCGGCCGGTCCTGTCGGTCCGGCCCGAGCTTTACCTCTGCCGGTCCGGTCCAGGAAAAGAGGACCGCTGTGCTGCTCGGTTCGGTCCGGTCCGGTCCGCCGTCGGCCGGTCCAAACGGCGGCTCGGTCAGGGACCGGACCGGCCTGGACCATGTCCACCCTGATTCACGAGTCTGGTTAGCTGGCAGATCGGGGATGGATCGCAGATTCTGTTTTGGAAGGATAGATAGCTACATGGCTACACGGTCAAGGAGATTGCGCCTTTACTTGCGGGGAAAGTGAGGACACAAGTGGCCAACAGGAGGCTGGTGAGAGATGGGCTTTTTATGCACGCAGAGACAAACGACATTGGAGGACAGCTAGATACTAAGGG
Organism: Triticum aestivum; assembly: GCF_018294505.1. Taxonomy (NCBI): domain Eukaryota; kingdom Viridiplantae; phylum Streptophyta; class Magnoliopsida; order Poales; family Poaceae; genus Triticum; species Triticum aestivum. The sequence continues at coordinate 728,268,986 of NC_057801.1, forward strand.
GCTGGCTCAATTCACCAGATTATGGGACACATCGATCGAAGTTTAGTTGAAGCAGGATGTGGAAGATAGGCCGATCTGGGCGTGGAGCCCCACTGGGAAGTACACAACCGCCTTGGCTTACAAGATGATGTGTGAAGGGGGGATCAGGTTCTAGGCAACCACAGCAATATGGAAGTGTTGGGCGCCGCTAGGGTGCAAAATTTTCATGTGGCTCGCCATACTGCACAGGCTCTGGACGTCTGACCGACATTTGCGTCACAGGTTGCAAGATACGACCTCACCCTGCTATCTTTGCGACCAGGAGGAGGACATAGTTGAACACATTCTAATGCAATGTGTGTTCGCCAGGCAGGTCTGGCATCAATGCTACGTGGATACTAGGACATGCCTACTGGGCAAGAACCGCTATAGGATTGGTGGACCACTACTAGGAAGCCGGTTACAAAAGCTCGGCGCAAGGATTTCGATGATCTTGTGATGCTAGTGTGTTGGTGCCTCTGGAAGCAAAGGAATGGGAGTCTTTGGTAGAAATGATATTTGTAATGAGCGAGACACGGTCCAGTTCATTATGAGAGAGCGACACCTTTGGGCAATCGCCAGAGGGGGTGGAGTCCAACCTAGTCGCGAGTAGTCCACTAGGTGGGCTGGAGTACGGGTGAGTAGGCTTGCCGTGCGTGAGGTCTGCGTCTGTAAATCTCTTGTAATTATCCTTCTATCTTCTATAAAGCTAAGGTACGCCATTGACGTATTCTTCAAAAAAAATTGGAAACATAATGCATGGAAGCATTTTTATCTAAAAAATGTAGAAAGCACGCCACTTGATAGTGCTGCGATTTACTACAGATTATGAAGAATGGCTGTAGTGTTGGAAGCATGACTTCCGTATACCAGAAATAAACATACAGTTATGAACCATGTTTTGCAATGCTTGAAGCAGAAATATTGATGTTTGTTGAGGGAAATCAATGGGAAGCATTAGCAGAAGAGAATTATTTAGATACGGAAACTGGTGCATGGAAAGTATTGGTCGTGCGTGATTCATGGAGCAGTTTTTTTGGATAACGCTAACGCCCACACGTGTGGTGGGAGTCAAACCCGCCCACACGCCCTATAACACACAGACTGTGCCACATCACCGCATGCATGCATGTGAGAATCTTTTTGGATTTTCAGTTTTTAAAATGTTTTATCTCTTAAATAAAAAATTCGATTGAAGATCCGTTTTCACCATTAAACCCCTCGCGACGAGATCTTCAAAACTAGATCTCATATCAATATATTTCAAAGAATTGTTTTGGGTTAAAAGTTGCCATGTCTGTTGTACATGAAGTGCCATGATGTTTGCACTAAAATTGCCATGATATGTTTCAGCTATTTTCTTCTACATCTAAAAGTAAATTTTGACATATTATAAATTGGAGAATTAAGAAACTGGACTTGCCATGAACCATAAACTAAAATTGCCATGATACATGCACTTAAAATTGCCATGATTCATACAAAAAATAATTTTCATGGTCAAAGTACTGAAATTGCCTTCATAAAAAAACTAAAATTGTCATGCTCTATAAACTAAAATTTCCACATGGCAACTTTAGTTTAAGCACTATGGCAACTACAGTGTAAACATCATGTCAACTTTAGGACAATTTTTTTTCGTCGAAACATATCAACATGGGGTTTAGTTTTGAAGATTTCGCCGAGACGGATTTAATGGTGAAAACAGATTTTTAATTTGATTTTTTTAATTAAGAGATAAACCATTTTTAAGCCGAAAATCGAAAAAATTCCTGCTAATGTTATTTGTTCATACGTGGTAAAATGAGTGGTGATAGAGACGTGTGGGCGATACGCAAGATGCCACACGTGTGGGTGTTTGTTTTTTCGTTTACTTTTAGATCAAAGCCCCCTTAAATACCAAAGGCCCACGTCCAGCTAGCCTATTAGATCGGACACTCAGATCAATCCCAATCGTACGTCAGTGGACTAGTCTGATCAGTAGTCTAATCGTAAATGTGGAGAATTCTTCGGGGGGACCCATGTCCCAACACCTGGCGGAATCGTGTCCGGCCGGTGGGCGGTGCTAGCTCTATTATCAGGCAATCAGATGACTAGCTATGTTTTGTAACTACACCCTCATAGGCGGTTTTGTTTTCAGCTTATTTGATGCTTGATGTTTTCTTATTTGTTGGATGTAACTTGGTTTCTCTTACATGGAAATTTGGGACGTATTCCTTTTCTTCAAAAAGAAAAAGATGACTCAGCTAAATAAATCTTCATCGGTGACAAGCTATATGTAGTGAAATCCACCCTCCGCCTAAACAAAATATCCAGTGACATTTATGAGGAAAACCCTGTAAATTTGATTATGGTTAAATAAGGGACCCGGATATCCAACGGAAGTCAGATTTTTAGGCATGCCGAATCTTTTTTTGGCAAATTATGTTTGTCGAGGATGGCAAATTAAGTTGGCGAGCAAGGCAAATCAGTTTCAGTTTATTTCTTTGCCAGGAAATTACCATTGTTCCCGACTAAATTTCCCATCCCTATACCAACATAAATTGCCAATATTTTTTTATTTGCCATGCCTAAAACTCTGAGTATCCGACGTCAGATTTTTAGCATTTCCGTAAATAAGAGGTGCTTCATCTAAACCGGTGGAGTTGGATTGTAACATGACGATTATTTATTTTTACAGTTTCAAGCAAACACAAGATGAAATGTTTCCAACTATTTTGAAACGACACTTGTAGAGAGGTTCTCCACATCCAAAAAAGGAACTGCAATTTAAAAATTCTCGGTCAAGATGAGTGTTGGACCAAAACAAGAATGAACGGTGGAGATCTCACAAACTCCACTTAGATGGAAGATCGTATTCACATCCCAGCATGACTTCAGAAATGAGATTTATATTAGGTCCCTTTATATTATCATCCCTACTTCCACACTCTTATGGTCAAACTGAAGTTCACAAAAAAGAGAGAGAACAGAAAAAGAAGTACACGGTGTACTACTACTACCTAGACATGTATACTGTATGTATCCATGGCTGCATAGAAGATGCTTCCATCAAATATGTAATCTCTCCTGAAGCCTGGACTGACCGGCCACGACGGAGCTCAACTAGCTCATCATCTTCTGCTCGTTGTTGAAGCGCTCTCGGACGGACAGTATGAAGGCCGTGGCCCTCTCGTCGACGTCACCGGTGGCGGCATAGGCGGCGCTTGCCCTCGCGTCGATGGAAGAAGGATACCTGGGCTGATAGGCGTGCGCCGTAGTGACGCTCGGTGCAGGCTTGGCCTGCCCTTTCCCGGTGTACTTGGAATACACCATAGCCACTTTCCCTTTGATCCCCCTGGTGCCGCTCTTCATGGTTCCCTCCATTGCACTGTGTTTGATTCTGCCTAAGCTTTGTGGCTGTGCACTTGTGTTGTGTGCGCCTTGCTTTGCGATGCTGGAATGTGTGGAATGCCGAAGAGGTAGCTACCCTCTTTTATACTAGAATGACCAAGTGGTAGCTAGGAAGGCCATAGACATTCCATGTAACATTCTGGCCTTTCGGTGCCAGTGGATAATGAACATGCGTGCACCTAACGGGATGCAGCTCTGGCAAAGTGAATCTGGGACGTGTCACTGACAGGAGATTCTCATGCTTTGGGAGGGTCCAGTGGTAAGCGACACGAAGAGATGTAGTGAATCTGGTTTGTGGTTTGCATGATTGTATCTAGTGGGCCATGATAATATACGGTTGGTACTGTGATAAAAATCCATGTATGCACGAGCACATGCTTGCCAAGGTTCTTTGCCTCTCTCTCGCCCTTTCCAGATCAGAAAAAAAAGATCATCCCTTTGGATATCCAAATGTATTATCCTCGGCAGATTCCTGATTCCTCCCTATCCCTTGTGAATCATACCTTTTGGACGGGAGCAGACAAGATGACCGGAGCCAAGTGCAAGGTTAATTGGGCTACCGTGTGTCGGCCAAAGCATCTAGGGGATTTGGTGTACTCAACCTCGGTAGGTTTGCTTGGGCATTGAGGGTTACATTGACTTTGGTATGAGTGGAAGGTTCCAGGAAATATTTGGGTGAGTTCGGGGAACCCCTGTGACAAGGTGGACCTCAACCTCCTCCGTGCATCTACCATCTTTTCTATTGGCAATGGTGCCATTGCCCCTTTTGGGGGTTCCCTTTGGCTCAATGGCAAGAAACCGAAGGACTTTACCCCGCTCATATACTTTTCCTCCTCGCGGAAAAATTGGAAAGTTAAGGAGGCCTTGACGGATGACGCTTGCATTCACAAGATTAAGCTCAATAAGATTCTCACCATGGAGCACCTTAGGCAATTTGTCACGTAGTAGGAGCACATTCGCCACACCCACCTCCATGTGGATGCCGCAAACGAGATAGTTTGGAAGCACTCGACGAATGGGCATTATTCATCGGCCTCGGCTTACAACGCGTAATTCATTGGATCTACTGGCACCACCTTCCGCTGCTACATCTGGGGCGTCTGGACTCGACCGAAGTTGATTTTTTTGCATGGCTTGCAACATGTAATAGGATTTGGACGACCAATAGGCTGGCTAAGAGGGGTTGTCAACAGGTGCAAGAGAGTGGAGCCCATCTTTTCTTCAAATGTCGCCCCACCATTAGGATTTGGAACCTCATCATAGATTGGCTCGGCCTCTATCTCTCTCTCATTGGTGGAGAAATATGTCCGAAAGCAACATCCCCAATAAGAAAGTCATGTCATCCCTCACCATGCTACACTAGTAGAAAACATGGCTTTGGTCCAGGCCAGATAAGGGCCTTAATCCTGGTTCTCTTACGAACCAGGACCAAAGGGTGCATCAGTCCCTGTTCATGATGCCAGGGCGCCGGCCGGGCCTCGGGGGGCCATTGGTCCCGGTTCGTCTGACCCCTTTGGTCCCGGTTCCAGAAACGAACCGGGACCAATGGGCCTCGCTCCTTGCGCGGCACCTTTACTCCCGGTTGGTGGCTGGAACCGGGACTAAAGATTAATCTTCTGTCCCGGTTCTGGCCACCAAACGGGACTAAAGAGATGCCTATATATACCTCGCCCCTGCCCACCCTCTCCTCTGTTTTTGGCCGTGTGGGAGGTGTGCATGCGCTGCTCTGTTCTCCCTTCTATGCATGCAGATGAGGTGTTTGATGAAATGCCTGAGCCACACTTGGGCCTTCTCCTCTCCAAGCTCAACCTTCAAGCTCCATTTTCCTCAAGATTTGTCTAGGTTTGGCGGTCCATCCCGTCCCGTCCCCGTCCTCACCGCCGTCGATTGCCCGCGCCGATCTCATCGCCGGCACCACCGTGGTGAGCCTCTTGTTCTTATCTTCTTTCTAAAAGAAAAAATTCTTGTATGATTTAGATAGATACTTGTATGATTTTCTTACTTTTATTATTGTTTGTTATTATATAGTGCCATGGTTTTGGTATCCGCTCCCGTTGGCCCTCGTGCTTTTTATGATTCAGATGTGGAATATTATGTTTTATAACTATTTGTTTCATTTAGTGTGTATGACAATTATGCCGACCAACGTGACATCGATGTTTTGATCTAGGAGGTATGTGAACCGGAAATTCCAACCGACCATCTTGTCGAGAGGTTAAATTTAGTTGAAAAAGACAACAACTACTTGACGAAATATTGAAAAGAATTGAGGACGAGAAGATGCAATTGGAGTTGCATGTTGCGGATGTTGTCGATGATCACAAGATCAAGATGGATGCAATTCACTTGAAGATTAGAAAGATTAGAAAATATGCCATTGATACTAAGGCTTGGTATCATTATGCCATTGGATCAATTGTTACCTTAGTTGCGATTATGATCGCATTTGTTATTGAATTGAAATGTTTTACATAGTTTCAATGTATGTTTTAATTAGATGCTCTAGAGAGCTATATGTTGTTCTATGAGAACTATGTATGAACTTTATGTATTTATTTTTTCAGTAATAACATTTGATCACTATTGTACTTTGGTTTTAATGTGATGATGAACTTGTATTAATTTGGTCACTTCTCTATTCATGATGTTCTATAATGATTTTTGATACACTTAATTATGTAAAGCATGCAGATGAACCAGCAATGGATATACGGTGATAGACGCACCTCCGAGTAAATCGAGGGCCTACATAATTTTCTCGAAGTGGCTGAGGCAAACAAGAAGAATGATTTTATGTATTGTCCATGCCTGTTTGTGCGAATACGAAGGATTACTCTGACTCAAAAACCTTTCACGTCCACCTTCTTGAGAAGGTTTCCATGCCACACTATAATGTTTGGACCAAGCACGAAGAAAGAGGGGTTATGATGGAAGACAACCAAGAAGAAGAGGATGATAACATCTATCCCGCTGAATACGGTGATACTACAATGGAGGAAGCTGAAGATCAAGAGGACCCAAACGATGTACCCGATGATGATCTTCGCTGGGTCATTGTTGATGCAAAGAGACAATGCCAAAGTGAAAGGATAAGTTGAAGTTCGATCGCATGTTAGAGGATCACAAAAAAGGGGTGTACCCAAATTGCAAAGATGACAACACAAAGCTCGGTACCACACTGGAATTACTACAATGGAAGGTGGACAATGGTGTATCTGACAACAGATTAGGGAAGCTACTGAAAATAATGAAGAAGAAGCTTCCAAAGGATAACGAATTGTACGACAGTATGTATGAAGGTAAGAAGGTTCTATGCCCTCTAGGATTGGAGGTGCAGAACATACATGCATGCCCTAATGACTGCATCCTCTACCGTGGTGAGTACGAGGATTTGAACGCATGCCTGGTATGCGGTGCATTGCAGTATAAGATCAGACGAGATGACCTTGGTGATGTTGAGGGCGAGCGCCCTAGGAAGAGGGTTCCTGCCAAGGTGATGTGGTATGCTCCTATAATACCATAGTTGAAACATCTGTTCAAAAACAAAGAGCATGCCAAGTTGATGCGATAGCACAAAGAGGACCATAAGAACGATGGGAAGTTGAGAGCACCCGCTGACGGGTCGCAGTGGAGAATAATCGAGAGAAGGTGGGGACTTTGCAGGTGATGCAAGGAACGTATGGTTTGTTTTAAGAGCATATGGCATTAATCCTTTTGGGGAGTAGAGCAGCAATCATAGCACCTGGCCCGTGACTCTATATATGTATCTATAACCCTCCTCCTTGCTTGTGCATGAAGCGGAAGTTCATTATGATGCCAGTGCTCATTCAAGGCCCTAAGTAACCCGGCAACGACTTTGATGTGTACCTAAGGCCATTAGTTGAAGAACTTTTACAGTTGTGTAATGGAAAAGGTGTACGTGTGTGGGATCAGCACGAACAGGAGGAATTTTACCTACATGCATTGCTGTTTGTAATCATCAATGATTGGCCTACTCTCAGTAACCTTTCAGGACAGACAAACAAGGGATACCACGCATGCACGCACTGTTTAGATGAGACCGAAAGTATATATTTAGAAAAATGCAGGAAGAATGTGTATCTGGGACATCTTCGATTTCTTCCGACCAACCATCAATGATAAAAGGAAGGCAAGCATTTCAATGGTGAGGTAGATCACCGGAAGAAGCCCGTCCTCCATACTGGTGATCACATACTTGCTATGGTCAAGGATTTACAAGTAATCTTTGGAAAGGGTCCTGGCGGATAATCTGTTCCGAATGACGCTGAGGGACGCACACCCATGTGCAAGAAAAATATATATATTTTGGGACCTACCCTATTGAAAAGACCTAGAGGTCCGCTCTTCAATCGATGTGATACAAGTGACGAAGAATCTTTGTGTGAACCTGCTAGGCTTCTTGCGCGTGTATGGGAAGACAAAAGATACACTAGAGGCACGGGAGGACCAGCAACGTGTGCGCGAAAAAGACGGCATGCATCCAAAGCAGTATGAAGGTCCTGCCAGCTACACTCTTACCAAAGAAGAGATGGAAATCTTATTTGAATGCCTGCTCAGTATCAAGGTCCTGTCTGGCTTCTAGTCCAATATAAAGGGAATAATAAATATCCCAGAGAAAAAGTTCCAGAACCTAAAGTCTCATGACTACCACGTGATTATGACGCAACTGCTTCCGGTTGCATTGAGGGGGCTTCTACCGAAAAATGTTCGATTAGCCATTATGAAGCTATGTGCATTCCTCAATGCAATCTCTCAGAAGGTAATCGATATAGAAATCCTACCAAGGTTAAAGAATGATTTGGTGCAATGTCTTGTAAGTTTTGAGCCAGTGTTCCCACAATCCTTCTTCAATATCCTGACTCACGTCCTAGTTCATGTAGTCGACGAGATTGCCATTCTGGGTCATGTATTTCTACACAATATGTTCCCCTTTGAGAGGTTCATGGGAGTCTCAAATAAATATGTTCGTAGCTGTGCTAGGCCAGAAGGAAGCATCTCCATGGGCCGACAAACAGAGGAGGTCATTGGCTGTTGTGCTGACTTCATTCCTAACCATAAGCCGATTGGTGTCCCTCAATTGTGGTATGAGGGGAGACTGACTAGAAAAGGCACACTAGGAGCAGACTCAATAATACGTAGGGACGGGAATTCTTGGGCTCAAGCACACTACACAGTTCTACAGAATTCCATCTTGGTGACCCCGTATGTCAATGAACACAAGAATATTCTGCACTCCGAACACCCGGAGTAGTGTGACGACTAGATTACATGTGACTTTTGGCAGTTGCTTGCAAGCACATCTCATGGGTAACACCGCAGTTGGAGATGAGCTGTACTCGTTGGCCAGGACACCATCTTCGTCTGTATTGACTTACAAAGGGTACGAGATAAATGGGAATACATTTTACACGATCGCCCAATCTCAAAAGAGCCCAAACCAAAACAATAGTTTCCACTGCTGCAACCAACAGGGGAAAGGACACATATTATGGTTACATAGTGGACATATGCAAACTTGACTATGGACATGATTTTAAGGTCCCTTTGTTTCGGTGCAAATGGGTCAATCTGTCAGGAGGCGGGGTACTGGTAGACCCACAATACGGAATGACAACAGTGGATCTAAACAATCTTGGGTACACAGATGAACCATTCGTCCTAGCCAATGATGTGGCACATATTTTCTATGTGAAGGACATGTCTACCAAACTGAGAAAAAGAAAAGATGAGGAAGCGAATACATCATACGATGAGCCAAAGCGCCACATAGTTCTTTTAGAGAAAAGAGACATCATGGGAGTGGAGGGAAAGACAGATATGTCTGAAGATTATGAAAAATTTCATGAAATTCCTCCCTTCAAAGTGAAGGCTGGCTCAAGCACCTTGTTAAATGATGAAAATTATCCATGGTTATGGCGCAATAAGAAAGGGACACACGCGAAGAAAAAGTGAAAGACTTTCTCTCCACAACTATTCTGATGATGGCTTTTATCTAGAATATCACTGTAGTTACATGACAAGAAATCAAATGCCTTTTGTAACAGATGAGTTTTCGTCCGACACCTTGATACTTCGAAAGAGATTGTCTATTTTGTACACGAAGTGCATCCAGTTTTTTCTGTAACCCTCTCAACTTTTTAGCACATGCTATGTGGGTGAAATGATGATGCCATGCCAACTTTCAACCTTTTCAGAGTTCACTTGTACTGCTTTCCTATTTCAGGGTCATTTAGCTCAAAAATATCAGTAAATGCATGAAAAATAGCAAATGAAGTCAGAAAGGGTTGAAATTAATGATGTGGCTTTGAATGGTGCATGTTGAACGTACAAAAATTTTGGAGTTTAAATAAGTAAAAAAAATGAAATGCCTTTATAACAGATGAGTTTTCGCCCGAAACTGTGATACTTCGAAAGAGATTGTCCATTTTGTACATGAAGTGCATCCAGTTTTTGTTGTAACCCTCTCAATGTTTTAGCACATGCTATATATGTGGGTAAAATGATGCTACCATGCCAACTTTCAACCTTTTTAGAGCTCATTTGTACTGCTTTTCAGTTTCAGGGTCATTTAGCTCAAAAAATCAGTAAATGCATGAAAAATAGCAAATGAAGTCAGAAAGGGTTGAAAATTTATGATGTTGCTTTGAATGGTGCATGTTGAACGCACAAAAGTATGGCGTTGAAATAAGTTGAAAAATAAAATGCCTTTGTAACAGATGAGTTGTCGTCCGAACCACTAATACTTCGAAAGAGATTGTCCATTTTGTACCCAAAGTGCATCCAATTTATGCCGTAACCCTATCAACTTTTTAGCACATGATATGTGGGTGAAATGATGATACCATGCCAACTTTCAACTTTTTGAGAGTTCATTTGTGCTTCTTTTCAATTTCAGGGCCATTTAGCTCAAAGAATGAACTAATAGCAAAAAGAATGAATAAAAAAGCTTTTATAAAACTCTAATAGCAAAAAGAATGAACTAATAGCAAAAAGAATGAACTAATAGAAAAAATGAATTAAAAAGCTTTTATAAAACTCTAATAGCAAATAGATTGAACTAAAAAGAATCAATTAAATATAATATTCTTCAATAGCAAAAAGAATCAACTAAAAAGAATCAAAATAATATTAGCTAAAATTATCAAAGTATTTATTTGTTAAAAACTTTAATAGTAAAACGAATTTTCATGAAGTATTTTTTGTTACAATCTTCAATAGAAAACTAAAAATCTTTTAGAAAATTCGAATAACAAAAGGAATCAACTAAAAAGAAAAAAAAGAAAACTTTTGCAACTAAAATTATATAAAATTTATGCAACTAAAATTATATAACTAAAAATAACATATGCAAAAAATAACATTAAAAATTTAAAAACATAACTAATGCAAAAAAGGCCCACCTACTTGCCACTACGGGTAGCATACGACTAGAAGCCATATAAATGGGCCAGGATGCAGCCCTAACAGGTCGTCAAATAGGCATGTACTGCCTGCAGTTGAGAGGAGCTTGAGAGGGTAGTGGCAGCAGTGCTTAGAAACCACTTCGAGCCCCTCTCAACTAGCGAGGAGGGACTAAACTTGTGGATGCGGCAGCAGAGACCTTTGGTCCCGGTTGGTGGCTCGAACCGGGACGAAAGGCCCCCTTTCGTCCCGGTTTGGGCCACCAACCGGGACCAAAGGTCTCTGTTTCCCGCCCTTTGGGCTGCTGAAATTGACCTTTAGTCCCGGTTGGTGCCACCAACCGGTACTAAAGGTTGGGGTATATAAGCCAACACTTAGGAAATTTCCAGAGTTCATCTGCAGTTTCCCCGATGACGCCGAGCACCTCGACGCCGCGAGGCTGCCCCGACGCCGTCCCCCACTCCCCTTGTCGCGCCCTGCCTCGACGCGGTCACCCTCGCCCCTGCCCCGCCATCATCGTCGCCGTTGCCGCCCCCGAGCCCACGCCCCTCGTCGCGCCCTGCCTCGACGCGGTCACCCTCGCCCCTGCCCCGCCATCGTCGTCGCCGTTGACGCCCCCGAGCCCACGCCCCCTGCCCCCCCTCCGAGCCCGCGCCCCTGCCCCGCCCCCGTCGTCGAAGCCCCCGAGCCCACGCGCTCTCCCTCCTCCCCGAGCTCTCGCCGCCCCTGCTGTGAGCCACCGCCATGCCTGCTCGCTGTCCATTTTTTGTTTATTAATTCTGTTTATGTATTTTTGTTCATATATAATGTAGATGTATATGTATGTATGGATGGATGGATGAAAATATTGATATGATGATTTTTTTTGTCCATAGACTTTTTTATGTTCATAGATTTAATATATTTTTTGTTTATTAAATTTTTTGTTCATATATACTGTAGATGTATATGTATGTGTATGTATGGATTGAAGGATGTATGTATATACAAAATGTTGATAGGATGAATTTTTTTGTTCATAGAATTTTCTATGTTCATATAGAACTAATATCATGTGGCACTTTTGTTCGTTGAAAATTAACCGTAAATCCGATGAAAATAATTTCTATATGAAAATCGATCAGAAAAATATGACGAATCCGAATATGGCCTCCGATTGTCTGTCACAAGCAGCATAGAAAACCTGGAACCGTCCCCCTCCAGTTCATCCTCCGAAAATGAATACTTTGGGAAAACATTCCTGGATGTTATCTCCCTTCACCTATAATATATATATATATATATATATATATATATATATATATATATATATATATATAGTGTAGTGCACCATGTTAGAACATACCTAACTCTCTCGAGAATTCGACATGTCCCTGATAACTTCGACATGAGGAGGGTCCGCAAATCATCGACGACCATGGGAGAGGCATTCCGCAAAGTATCCTCTCTCAAAAGATAGGAAGACTCATCAGACATGAGGGGGGAGGAGTCCTCCACGATCGTCTGAAACTGATTGTCACAAACAACTAGCATAGCGAACCTGGAACCATCCCCCTCTGGTTCATCTGTCTGAAAATACAGACTTCGGGAAAACATTCCCGGATGTTATCCCCCTTCACCTATATATATCGTGTAGTGTGCCGCGTTAGAACACCCCTAACTCTCTTGGGAATTTAACATATCCCCGATAACTCAGACATGTGGGGAGAGGAATCCCCGATGATTGTTTGAAACCGACTGTTATAAAACTTGTGAACTTTGCATGATGTTTTCCACTAATCCGTTGCTCATATGCATATGATTCCTTGTTGTGATTAAGTCCATGTTTGCCACTAATCCATCTCTCATGTTTGTATATTGCCATATTGTAATATCTGCAGAAACTATGGACAACGACTTAGAAAAAGAAGAGTTGTTGGGGGATATAATCCGCGACGGAGTTGATATCACCTTGTCGTTTCTCAACGACATCGATGGTCAAGAAAGGGAGGATGACGGCTCCGGCAATCCAATGGAGGAGGAAGGAGATCATGACGGCTCTGGTGATCCAATGGAGGAGGAAGGAGATCATGATGGCTCCGGTGATCCAAAGTCCGGAGAGGTATATATATTAATTAAGCCTGTGCTGACTTGATGCATTAATTGTTTTGTATGTACACATATTAATGCTTCTTTCTTGTTTTAGCCCTCCGGATCGAGCAAAACTTCCGTAAAGAGACGAGGCCCGAAGAAAAGGTTGCACCACGATGAAAGTTTCACTATCACAGAGGTCGCTCAAAATGGCCAACCGGTTGCTCCCAAGTGGACGAAGGACACATTTGTACATCAGTGCGGAGTTGTTGTTAGGGACAGTGTCCTGATCATCATCCAAGAATGGAATAATAAGAAGGACCCTGAAGTTTATTATGTCTAGGATAGACTCAAAGATGGTCTTTGGACCGCGCTGATGACAAATTTCAGCCTACCGCCAGAGGAAGATCCGAATAACCCAGTTATAGAGCGAAAGGTCAAAGCGTTTGCTCTTAATAAGATGGCAGAACTATTCAAGAACTAGAAGAAAGAGTTGAACAAAAAGTTTGTCGAGAAAGACGAGACTCCAGAACACATCGGTCAATATGAGAAGATAAGAGATCATTGGCCCACATTTGTGGCCTACAAGAAATCGGACAAGGGTAAGCAAAGGTCATTGCAACAAGCAAAATGCTTTAGGGAAGAAGTATCACCGTACCACGGGGTTAGGTGGCTACAGCAAAGCCCGGCCGTTGTGGGACAAAGCTGAGCATGATCTGCTTGCTAAAGGGGTCGAACCAATGACATTGCACTAAACAGATCAGGCAAGGACTTGGTTCTTCAGGGTTGGGGGAACTTTGGACGCAGAATCAGGAAAGTTTGTGACGAACGATCAACTTGCAATACCCGTCAAGAAGCTTGAGGAAGCAATCAAGGTAGCGCAGGAAGGGACATTCATTCCTGACAGAGAGAAGGACGAGCTAACAGAGGCCCTCGGGAATCCTGAACACCCTGGTCGAACACAAGGCACATCAGGCTCTGTTCTGTGGGTGCATGGGTTTCCCGACATCGGTGGTTATACAAGCCGATAGAGAAAGAATAAAGAGGAAGCAAGCGAAATGCAAAATCTTAGTGCAAGATTAGCGAAACTAGAGGACCTTGAGAGCCAACAAGCTACCGGCCAACCATCTCAGTGGCACAAAGATCCCTCCTTCAACATTGCCCCAGAAGCTACCCCACCATGTTAGTGGAGAAGCAACGTGGCTTCCATGGAGCTTGTTCAGCCTGATTTCACGGCTCCTCCCTACCCCATGGATAGTATCACGGGGACTGAACATTGTGTGCTAATGACGAAATGGCAGAACCTGAACTTGAAGGCGGCGGTCGCCTCTGTTATACCTCCTCGAGTTGAGGGAACTTTCAATTGCCGTCCGATTCCACATGGCTATGCTATTGTGATGGTGGATGAAATAATGGAGGGATTTGAGGGACTGGAGCTTGACCACCCTTCAGATGAAGGGGACATTCTTCTGGAAAATGCTTTAAGTAGTACCTATCTATGGAGAAAGGAAAACATCAAGCTTCCAAACTGGATGTTGCCTTAGCAAACTCAGCCGGTTGAGGCCCCAAAGCAGACTCAGCCAGACAAGGCCCCTCAGCAGAGTCCTCTTCCTCCTTAGATGTCTCCAACGCGTTAGCAGACTCCGCCTCCTCCGCCGCGTCAGTGGACTCCGCCTCCTCCAGCGCATTAGCGGACTCCATCGACTCAGCAACAGCGGAAGAGAGGCGCTGCCACTCCAGTGGCTAGCAGTACAACAGGCGGGAAGAAATTCAAATTTGGTCCAAGCCTCAAGGCTCCTCCGAAGTTACCATATGAGAGGACTGACGAGGAAAACGTGAACATCGTGGAAGCCAAAGTGCATGCCCATTTTGAATGGAAACGTCCACCTCCGAAGGAAAAATAGATCCGATGAAAGCGAAGCGTACACTGGATGCCCTTAAGCAATCAGCACCACCTCCGCTGCAATCCAGCTATGGCTGCTGTATCAAAGAGACATATGGTGAAGCACGGCGGTCGGAAAGTACTGCCAGTGTTGCAAGACGAAGAAGTGGGAAAACAATTCCCTACCTCAATGAACAGGAGAAGCAATCATGCCCCCCGCTGTAGGTGTCTAGCGATATTGCTAATCATCCGAGGCTACTGCCTGGTACCACTCTTGGTGATTACGTGGGCAATGATGTACATTTTGAAATGGCTGAGGTAGTAGATCTTTAGATACGAGCACGAGAAGCCTCTCGTCAAACTTGATCATCCTCATCTAACAACGATGATGCAAATATTGCATGACTGGTACATGGAAAGCTGCAGGAAGAATGGGACTGATAGTTTGATGGTCAGAATTAAAGATGAGCACAACTTCATTGGAGTTTAGGGATGCCTATTGAATTTGTGGAATTATTTCAGTTATTCAATCAAGAGGACCTCAACAAACAACTCATGACTTGCCACTGTCTATAAGTATTACTGATACGTCTTGAGTTTGTGTTGGTTTTCCTTGAAGAGGAAAGGGTGATGCAGCAATAGTAGCGTAAGTATTTCCCTCAGTTTTTGAGAACCAAGGTATCAATCCAGTAGGAGGCTCCTCAGAAGTCCCACGCACCTACACAAACAAACAAAGAACTCGCAACCAACGAAATAAAGGGGTTGTCAATCCCTTCACGGCCACTTACGAAAGTGAGATCTGATAGATATAGTATGATAAGGTAAATATATTTTTGGTATTTTATAATATAGATTTGAAAAGTAAAGATTCAGATAAAAGTAGATTGAAAGCTTATATGATAAAAAGATAGACCCAGGGGCCATAGGTTTCACTAGTGGCTTCTCTCAAGATAGCATAAGTATTATGGTGGGTGGACAAATTACTGTCGAGCAATTGATAGAAAAGAGAATAATTATGAGATTATCTAGGCATGATCATGTATATAGACATCACGTCCGTGACAAGTAGACCGACTCCTGCCTGCAACTACTACTATTACTCCACACATCGACCGCTATCCAGCATGCATCTAGAGTATTAAGTTCATAAGAACAGAGTAACGCATTAAGAAAGATGGCATGATGTAGAGGGATAAACTCAAGCAATATGATATAAACCCCACCTTTTTATCCTCGATGGCAACAATACAATACGTGCCTTGCAACCCCTATTGTCACTGGGTAAGGACACCACAAGATTGAACCCAAAGCTAAGCACTTCTCCCATGGCAAGAAAGATCAATCTAGTAGGCAAACCAAACTGATAATTAGAAGAGACTTGCAAAGATAACTCAATCATACATAAAAGAATTGAGAGGATATTCAAATATTTCTCATAGATAAACTTGATCATAAACCCACAATTCATCGGATCTCGACAAACACAGCGCAAAAAGATTTACATCGAATAGATCTCCACAAGAGAGGGGGATAACATGGTATTGAGATCCAAAAAGAGAGAAGAAGCCATCTAGCTAAAAACTATGGACCCGAAGGTCTGTGGTAAACTACTCACAAGTCATCGGAGAGGCCTTGGGGTTGATGTAGAGGCCCTCCGTGGTGGATTCCCCCTCCGACAGAATGCCGGTGACGGCTCCAAGATGGGATCTCGCGGATACAGAAGCTTACGGTGCCGGAAATAGTCTTTCGGTTGCTCCCTCGATGGTTTCGGGGTATATGGGTATATATAGGAGGAAGAAGTACATCGGTGGACGCCCGAGGGGCCCATGAGATAGGGGCGCGCCCTGTAGGAGCGGGGGCACGCCCTCCATCCTCGTGGCCGCCTCGGGAGCTTCTTCACTTGCACTCCAAGTCCTCTGGATCAGGTTCGTTCCAAAAATCACGCTCCCGAAGGTTTCATTCCGTTTGGACTCTGTTTGATATTCCTTTTCTTCGAAACACTGAAATAGGCAAAAAAACAGCAATACGGGCTGGGCCTCTGGTTAGTAGGTTAGTCCCAAAAATGATATACAACTGTAAAATAAAGCCCATAAACATCCAAAACAGGTAATATAATAGCCTGGAACAATCAAAAATTGTAGATACGTTGGATACGTATCAAGCATCCCCAAGCTTAATTCCTGCTCGTCCTCGAGTAGGTAAATGATAAAAAACAGAATTTTTGATGTGGAATGCTACCTAGCATAATTCTCAATTTATTTCTCTTTATTGTGGCATGAATGTTCAGATCCAAATGATTCTAAATAAAAGTTCATATTGACATAAGAAACAGTAATACTTTAAGCATACTAATCAAATCAATCATGTCTTCTCAAAATAACATGGCTAAAGAAAGTTCATCCCTGCAAAATCATATAGTTAGGCTATGCTTCATTTTCGTCACACAAAGATGCTCCCATCTTATACACCCCCGATGACAAGCCAAGCAATTGTTTCGTACTTAAATAATCTCAAACTTTTTCAACTTTCACGCAATACATGAGCGTGAGCCATGGATATAGAACTATGGGTGGAACAGAATAATGATGGGGATTGTGTGGAGAAGACAAAAAAGGAGAAAGTCTCACATTGACGAGGATAATCAACGGGCTATGGAGATGCCCATCGATTGATGTCAATATGAGGAGTAGGGGTTGCCATGCAACGGATGCACTAGAGCTATAAATGTATGAAAGCTCAACAAAAGAAACTAGTGGGTGTGCATCCAACTTGCTTGCTCACGAAGACCTAGGGCATTTGAGGAAGCCCATCGTAGGAATATACAAGCCAAGTTCTATAATGAAAAATTCCCACTAGTATATGAAAGTGACAACATATGAGACTCGCTACATGAAGAACATGGTGCTACTTTGAAGCACAAGTGTGGAAAAGAGATAGTAACATTGCCCCCTTTTTCTTTTCTTTTTTCTTTTTTTTCTTTTTTTGGCCTTTCCTTTTTTTCTTTTTGGCCTTTCTTCTTTTTTTCTTTGGCCTTTTTTTTCTTTGGCCTTTCTTATTTTTTCTTTAGGGACAATGCTCTAATAATGATGATCATCACACTTCTATATATTCACAACTCATGAATTACAACTCGAAACTAGAACAAGATATGACTCTATATGAATGCCTCCGGCGGTGTACCGGGATGGGCAATGAATCCAGAGTGACATGCGTGAAAATTTATGCATGGTGGCTTTGCCACAAATACGATGTCAACTACATGATCATGCAAGGCAATATGACAATAGTAATGTATGTCATGATGAGAAACGGAACGGTGGAAAGTTGCATGGCAATATATCTCGGAATGGCTATGGAAATGCCATAAATAGGTAGGTATGGTGGCTGTTTTGAGGAAGATATAAGGAGGTTTATGTGTGATAGAGCGTATCGTATCACGGGGTTTGGATGCACCGGCGAAGTTTGCACCAACTCTCAAGGTGAGAAAGGGCAATGCATGGTACCGAAGAGGCTAGCAATGATGGAAAGATAAAAGTGCGTATAATCCATGGACTCAACATTAGTCAAAATAACTCATATACTTATTTCAAAAATCTACAAGAAATCAAAAACCAAGCACTACGCGCATGCTCCTAGAGGGATAGATTGGTAGGAAAATACCATCGCTCGTCCCCGATCGCCACTCATAAGGATGCACAATCTAAGAACACCTCATGTTTCAAATTTGTTACACAACTTTAACCATACGTGCATGCTACGGGACTTGCTAACTTCAACACAAGCATTCTTTAAATTCATAATCACCCAACTAGCATGACTCTAATATCACTACCTCCATATCTCAAAACAATTATCAAGTATCAAATTGATCATAGCATCCAATTCACTTCCTATGATAGTTTTTATTATACCCAACTTGGATGCCTACCATTCTATGACCAATTTTATAACCATAGCAAATATCATGCTCTTCTAAGAGACTCTCAAAATAATATAAGTGAAGCATGAGAGATTAACGATTTCTTCAAAATTAAACCACCGCCATGCTCCCAAAGATATAAGTGAAACACTAGAGCAAAAATTATCTAGCTCAAAAGATATAAGTGAAGCACATAGAGTATTCTAATAAATTCCAAAAGATGTGTACAGCAAGGATGATTTTGGTAAACTGAAAAGCAAAGACTAATATCATACATGACGCTCCAAGCAAAACACATATCATGTGGCGAATAAAAATATGGCTCCAAGTAAAGTTACCAATGAACGAAGACAAAAGAGGGGATGCCTTCCCGGGGCATCCCCAAGCTTAGGCTTTTGGATATTCTTGAATATCTTGGGGTGCCATGGGCATCCCCAAGCTTAGTCTCTTGCCACTCCTTATTCCATAGTCCATCAAAGCTTTACCCAAAACTTGAAAACTTCACAACACAAAACTCAACAGGAAATCTCATAAGCTTCGTTAGTGCAAGAAAGAAAAACCACTACATAAGGTACTGTAATGAACTCATTCTTTGTTTATATTGGTGTTAAACCTAATGTATTCCAAGTTCTCTATGGTTCATACCCTTACATACTAGCCATAGATGCATCAAAATAAGCAAACAACACACGAAAGGTAGAATCTGTCAAAAACAGAACAGTCTGTAGCAATCTGTAACTTTTGGTTACTTCTGGAACTCCAAAAATCCTACCACAATAGGACGTCCTAGGAAATTTGTCTATTGATCTACAACAAAAAGAATCAACGTAAAAGCACGTTTTTGTGATTTATTTACTTTTTTCTTGTCAGTGCAAAGTTTCTGTTTTTCAGTAGAATCAAGTTAACTCATACCATAGGTTATCCTATAGGTTCTACTTGGCACAAACAGTAAATAAAACATGAAAACACATATAAACAGAAAGTAGATGCAAATTTTATTACTAAACAGTAACAAAAACAAAAAACACAAAGAAAATTGGGTTGCCTCCCAACTAGCGCTATCGTTTTAACGCCCCTAGCTAGGCATAAAAGCGAGGATAGATCTAAGTAGTGCCATCTTTGGCACTTGATTCATAAGTAGAGCACTTGTAATCCTTAGGAATTTCTTTATTTTTAGTAGTGATTAAACTTCTAGGCAAGGAATCAAGAAATTTACTTGTATCAAAGGGTTCCTTAATGATAGTGGAAAAACTGGGGTGAACACTTATGGATTTGAGATCTGCATTTTCCTTACTAGAAGATTCACCCTTATTTTTAGGAACATATATTACTTTGCCAAATTTAATAGGAGGAGTTGGTGTATTTTTCATAGATGAAAAGGCAGACCCTAAATTGGTAATTATATCCTCAAGTTTCCCAATTCTTGTAGAATCTTGTTCTATTCTTTCATTAACTATAGGTTACTTTTCTTTAAGATTTTTCAGAGTAGTCCCAACCTTAGATCCATATTGGGTAATTTGGTTGTGGATCTTTTTATCCAAATTTTCAATTAACTCAACAGTGGCAATTTTATTTTCAATAATTTCAAGCCTTTGCATCACATGTTCTAAAGTTAAAATAGTTCCATTAACCAAAAGAGGTGGTGGGCCAAATAAATCTAACATAGCATTATAAGCATCAAACATATGGCTACTCAAGAAATCCCCTCCGGTAATGGTATCAAGAATGCATATATTCCAAGGAGTAATGCCTACATAAAAATTGCAAAGAAGAACGGGAGTAGAAAGCTTCCAAGTAGATTTATTTTGAGCATTGCAAATTCTATGCCAAGCATCTTTTAAATTTTCTCCCTCCCTTTGTTTAAAATTAAGAATTTAATGTTCGGGAGTAACAACAAGGATAGGAGGACTAGCCATTAAGACAAGGTAAACGATCTAACACATGAGCAAACAGGAAAAATGCAAGCGGGAGAGAGAGGAAGAAGAAGGCAAACAGAAAAGGGAGGAGATTGGGAAAGAGAGGGCGAATAAAACGGCAAGGGTGAAGTGGGGGAGAGGAAAACGAGAGGCAAATGGAAAATAATGTAAATGCGAGGGAGATGCATTTTTGATGGGTACTTGGTATGTCTTGACTTGAGCGAAGACCTCCCCGGCAACGGCGCCAGAAATCCTTCTTAACACGTCTTGAGCTTGCGTTGGTTTTCCTTGAAGAGGAAAGGGTGATGCAGCACAGTAGCGTAAGTATTTCCCTCAGTTTTTCAGAACCAAGGTACCAATCCAGTAGGAGGCTTCTCACAAGTCCCACGCGCCTACACAAACAAACAAAGAACTCGCAACCAATGCAATAAAGGGGTTGTCAATCCCTTCACGGCCACTTGCGAAAGTGAGATCTGATAGAGATAATATGATAAGATAAATATATTTTTGGTATTTTATGATATAGATTGGAAAAGTAAAGATGCAAATAAAAGTAGATTGAAAACTTAGATGATAAAAGATAGACCCGAGGGCCATAGGTTTCACTAGAGGCTTCTCTCAAGATAGCATAAGTATTACGTTGGGTGAACAAATTACTGTCGAGCAATTGATAGAAAAGCGAATAATTATGAGATTATCTAGGCATGATCATGTATATAGGCATCACGTCCATGACAAGTAGACCGACTCCTGCCTGCATCTACTACTATTACTTCACACATCGACCGCTATCCACCATGCATCTAGAGTATTAAGTTCATAAGAACAGAGTAACACTTTAAGAAAGATGACATGATGTAGCCGGATAAACCCATAGAATATGATATAAACCCCATCTTTTTATCCTCGATGGCAACAATACAATACGTGCCTTGCTGCCCCTGCTGTCACTGGGAAAGGACACCGCAAGATTGAACCCAAAGCTAAGCACTTCTCCCATGGCAAGAAAGATCAATCTAGTAGGCCAAATCAAACCGATAATTCAAAGAGACTTGCAAAGATAACTCAATCATACATAAAAGAATTCAGAGGAGATTCAAATATTTCTCATAGATAAACTTGATCATAAACCCACAATTCATCGGATCTCGACAAACACACCACAAAAAGAGTTACATCTAATAGATCTCCACAAGAGAGGGGGAGAACATGGTATTGAGATCCAAAAAGAGAGAAGAAGCCATCTAGCTAATAACTATGGACCCGAAGGTCTGTGGTAAACTACTCACAACGCAGCAGAGAGGCCTTGAGGTTGATGTAGAGGCCCTCCATGGTGGATTCCCCCTCCGGCAGAACACCGGCGACTGCTCCAAGATGCGATCTCATGGATACAGAAGGTTACGGTGGCGGAAATAGTCTTTTGGTTGCTCCCTCGATGGTTTCGGGGTATATGGGTATATATAGGAGGAAGAAGTACGTCGGTGGATGCCCGAGGGGCCCACGAGATAGGGGGCGCGCCCTATAGGGGGGGCGCCATCCACCCTCGTGGCCGCCTCGGGAGCTTCTTGACTTGCACTCCAAGTCCTCTGGATCACGTTTGTTCCAAAAATCACGCTCCCGAAGGTTTCATTCCGTTTGGACTCCGTTTGATATTCCTTTTCTTCAAAACACTAAAATAGGCAAAAAAACAGTAATATGGGCTGGGCCTCCGGTTAGTAGGTTAGTCCCAAAAATGATATAAAAGTGTAAAGTAAAGCCCATAAACATCCGAAACAGGTAATATAATAGCATGGAACAATCAAAAATTATAGATACGTTGGAGATGTATCAATTACTTCTATAATTAAGTCTCTAGCTCAGCTCGTTCATTGCATGTATATATAAGGGATTTTTATTTCTATGCCCCTGGTTCATTAGTTGTTCTCATTCATCCCCACTATGTTAACTTTTTCTCACTTTTCGGCACTCCCTTGCCCGAAACCCTCAAAACAGGTTACAACGGACGTTGCCGTCGGGTCAATGCCGTTGACCGTTAACTCTGACGAGTGGGGCCACGTATACGTGGGTGCATGCAACTGACCGCGGTCGTGGGGTAGCATGTATCCATGGACATGCCCGAAACATCCCATCGTATGAAGAGGGGCAACCACCTCCATTGCCCCCACCATTTCCCCCAAATCCCCTCCCTGTCGCATCGTCTTCCTCTCGCCCACTGGCGTCATCTCGCTCTCCTCCACTGCCTCCACCGCACCGTCTCGCTCTCCCCCACCGCATCCTCTTCCTCACCTTCATCGCCTCCAACTGTCAGATGGACGAAGCGCGTGGCGATGCCGACGCAATGGCCGAAGATGTGGTGGAGCTGCAAGGCACGGTGACCACGGATGTCGGCGGCGTCCACAGCGGTGCGGGAAAACTCGCAACCGCTGCGGATGTGGAGAAGGATGTGGCGGGCTCCGCCTCAGCGCTGCAGAAGGTGACGGCATCGAGCGGCGCAGTCCATCCCGATACCCCTGATGTCTAGCCTGTCGTGGAGCAGCAGGTATTTGCACTTGCTTAGCTTGTAGACTTAGTTGCTCCCTAGTTGCATTGGTTAGATTGTGATTCATACGGTAGTTTAGATGGTTAGAGTAGTTGGTTTGACGGATGGGCCGGGGTTTATTGTATTGGGGGGATGGGGTTTTTTGACTAGGGTTTGTTGGATAAATTCGTTGCAAAAATGCTAGATAGATCTGTATGAGAGATAGGGATCTTCGTGCTTCAATGCTACACAGCTTATTAGATTTGTTTTTAATGCTCACATATTGGGGGTTTTAATGCTACTCAGATTCGTTGCCTTAGATTGGGTCCCTATTAGATTTGTTTTTGAATGCTACTCAGATTGGGGTTTTGAATGTCATATGCCCAAATGGAATCCATTGATTAAGAAGTTATTCGATTCATTAGTATATAAATTTGTCCATGATATGTAGTTATATTAGCTTTGTTGTTCAATTTGTGTGCATGACAATGGAAAATGCAAAACAATGATCATAGTATATTGGGAGAATATTGGCCCTATGATCAATGTGTCATGTGTGCATATCTTAATTTTCAATTGGCTTCTGTATTTACTAGTGATGGGTGTAATTGTATATTCAGGAGGATGATGGTTGGGGGGAGGGGTAGAAAGAGGAAGCTGGCCCAGTACAACCCGTATGATCCGGAGGAAAGTGATGACGAAGAATATAAGGTAAGCCTACTTGAAATTTAGATTGTTCATTTAATTCCTTTGACATGGTGTCTCCATGAATCTATAATGTATTAATGTAACTCATTCATGTGTGCAGTATGATTTTGGAGAAGAAGTGTACAAGGGCAACATCGCGTCCTTCACAACCAATGAGGTGGTGAAGATCAAGGCCAAGGAAGTTGCTTCCTTCTACAACCGCAAGACCAAGAAGTGGCACTGCCCCTACTGCACCATCAAACCAAAGCCAAGGGATGGCCGCTTCGATCACCTTCTGTCTCATGCAGAGGATGTAGCGATTCGCGGGGAGGACTACATGATCAGGGGGGAGCATGTCGCCCTCGCGAAGGCCCTGACTCCGGCGTGATGTGATGATGTGATGATGTGATGTTGTGATGAACTGAATCTTTATCTTTATCTGTTGGATTACTTTTGGTAAACTGAATCTGGCTGTTTTTGGTTTGTTGAACTGAATCTATGGTGATGCTAGTAATGTATTATGCTATCTATATTTGTCTATCCTAAAATTTGCCTGTGGTGTATGGTTAGTTATGTTTAGATGTATGTTGTGAACTATGATTTTAGCTGATGAATGATCAGACATGTTGTTTCAGTGTTGCTTCACTGATCACACATGCTGCTTTTTCACTGATCATAAAGGAGTATTATCCTAATTATTTGTCTCATGTTTATTAATCAAATCAAATGCATGCTTTTTCCCACGAGCATGTTTCATTATCCGATGTTTTCAACTGACATTCGATTGTACAGTATAAATTAAAGAAAATGCAAAAACAAATAAAACCTTGGCAAACTACCTATGTTTGTGTAGGAGATCATGTGTGCAAAATTTGAAGTGATTTAGAGGAGGTCAAATAAATTTGAATTTGAGAGATGTGCTCCAAATGAGCTCCTAGGCTAGGGTAAACAACCCATTTGTAATCAATTTTTTTGACCTAATCTAAATGAGCCAAATGTTTTTTTATTAACACCTATTCACTTTCCATAGTGTAGATTCGAAGTCTCACTATTTTTTGAATTAATATTCATATTTTTACATTTTCTTTCAAAAAATATGCTTTAATCTAAAAACTATTAAAAACACGTTTAAAATATGAAAATGGAAAACTAAGTTTAGATCCTTCTTATTCACTTTGAAATAAAGCTTTGGTGATTTTTTTTGATTTTTTTAAATTTTTCAAAAACAGAAGGTAACCCTACCTCCCCTCCTTGAACTCTATGAAATCATGTACGTGATAGCTCATATGTGTGAAGGTTTTCTCATGAAAATGACCATAGACCAAGTTTATGGTTTTTCGTTGGTAACATGTCACATAAGACAACATTGTGCACAGGTTTTATATTTTTCGATTTTTAAAAAATTAATTGTGCTCATTTGACCTCGATCGTGCCAGCTAGGGTTTTTTCACGAAAATGACCATAGACCAAAAGTGTGTCTTATAAAACGTGAACGGCGAAGGTTTCATATATTTTTTATTTTTTTAAAATTAGTTATGCTCAGTCAAAGCCTTCGAAACCCCGCTGGCCAGCTCAAAATCCCTCTAAACACCGCGGGATTTCGCTTAACCCTAGCTCCGAACGTCAGTCGTCCGATCATACCCTGGCGCCAAGCAACAACCCTGAGATCTGGTCTTCTAGAAGGAATTAGGTGGGCAGGCATCGTACAGGCTCCGCGCCGTTGGATCACAAGGACGGCTCCGCATTGTTGGATCGTGGGGTGATCCGCGAGAGGCAATCCTATTTCTTGTGCTCGGCTGCTCGCCCACCACTGACTCCGCGAAAGAAAACATTGTTATTGGGCCCAAAAGGAAACCAAGCTCTGGTTGGGCCGTCGAATTGCGTCGTTTTTTTGCATCGTTTTCTCTATTCTTTGTGAACATGTTGGCTTTGTTTTTTTTTGCATCGTTTGAAATCAATTGACATGGCATAGCATAGTTCTTTTTGTTCTATACAAATGCAAAATGACCAAATTTTTAAGGGCCAAATTTATTTTTATCATGAAAAATGGCCACAAACTATTCAACAATTGTCTCTTTTTGTTCAAATAATATATATGACCACGGATTCCCACACATGCAGTTAGCTTCTTTTTCTTCTGCTTTTCAAACCACCATTTCTCACGAGTGTACACTCCCGATGCTGCAGTGGGTTTGAAAACGGGTTACTTCACATTTGACCCCGTTATTGCCACGGCCAAATAACACGCATCACTATGTTTATTTAAGCCACCCTCTGCCTCTGCCATCCCTCATCAATCTCCCATCCTCTCTGCCATCTGCCCTTCTTGCTCTTCGACCACTTCTCCTTGTTCTAGCACATCCTCAGCCATGCAATACACCGGACCAACCTACCACTTCCCACCCACTATGTCGAAGAGGCTCTACCCTCCTGGCGTGTACGTTGAGCGCACACTACGTGTGTGGGCGATATCAAGGTGGAGGACCGCAAGTAACTTCACCGAGTTCTTCCTCGCGTCCGACTACCACCACCTCCCACGGGGATCCGCAAGGATGTTCCGTGTCAAGGAGGTCATCCAAAATGGGGTGGTGGTTGCTCTCCTTACCCACTTCAGCAACACATTCGACGCTTTCTACCTCCTCGGACGGGTGTTTTGGTGTGGCTGTGAGTTCATTGTTTTCACCACCCAGAATATGTTCACGGAGTACAACAACATCTTCCCCAACGCATCGCACATGCACACTCTTCCATACCCCATCGACAACTCCCCGGAGGAGCAGTGAAGGGCGCCCGGAGGAGGAGCAAGGTGGAGAAGGCGGCGGCTAGGGTTCTAAACCCTCTATCTTTGAGTCTATGTTATGTTAAGTTGTAGGGATTGAACTATGTTGGAGATGCTATGGGCTTGTTGGCCCTGTTATTAAGTTCTAGGGATAAGTTCTATTATTAAGTTTTCTATCTATTCTATTATTATCCCTAAGTTCTTCCTAGTTTGAACTATGTGATCGTGCTATGGGCTTGTTGGCCATATCTACATATTGGGACTACGTATTTGTTGATTGTTTTCTTAGAGAGCTCGATCGCTTTGCTAGTAACCACGTAGTGCATGCAGCCACAACGAACCCTTGTCTTTTTTTACACAAGCCACAAATATGTAGCCACCTAGCTATCTAGAAGAAGGAACCAACGGCAGCGACCATCGCTGGATCCGTGGCGGCTAGCGTGCAAGAAAGCTTCCCGGTCAATGCATCATGGCGGAACGCATCGGTGCATGCAGGCTCGGTCAGCGCATCGTGGCGGCACACATCGACACATGCAGGCAGGCTTTGCTGTGTGCATGCATAGCAGGTTTCTATCATGGCGGCGTGCGCATGCGTTTAATGCAAGGGACGACCCAATGAAACCATGGACCAACGGTCCAACAATGACACCACCCAACGCAGCCCCACTTGTCAGGTCCAATAGATGACACAGTCCAGCACGGCCCCACTCGCCAGAGTTAACGGTCGAGCCATTGACCCGGCGGAAACATCCATTGTGACCAGTTCTGAGGGTTTCGGGCAAGGGAGTAGGGAAAACTGAGCAAAAGTTAAGAGCTCGGGGATGAATGAGTAGAGCTAAGGAACTAGGGACACAGATATAAAAATTCCT
Organism: Triticum aestivum; assembly: GCF_018294505.1. NCBI lineage: Eukaryota > Viridiplantae > Streptophyta > Magnoliopsida > Poales > Poaceae > Triticum > Triticum aestivum. The sequence continues at coordinate 728,296,459 of NC_057801.1, forward strand.
ATATATAATTATCCTCACTATATTATGTAGATTGAAGATCGTCAGATGCAAAAAAGGACAAATCTATGACATTGGGTTCATTAGCCCAAATACCGTAAATGAATGGACGGTAGAAAACAGAGCCAAAGATACTGAGAAAAACTTGCTAAAAGCGTTCCTTCGACATCAAAACAAAAGGGAAATACTCTTTCCTTACAACTTCAAGTGAGTGTTACTGTCTTTTGCATATTCGGTTTCGCTTACTCGAGGTTAAGTACTCCAATTGATGAGTTATGCGTGCACAGGTTCCACTTTATTCTGCTATCCATTAAGCTTGACGGGGTAGTAGTAACTGTCTTAGACCCGAGATGTAAAGATCCCAAGGATTATGCGGACATGACTGCAATGCTCTAGAAGTAAGTTTGATCATTAGCGCACCATATCAGCAACTTTTGTTCATTTCCTGATATCAAGTAATCATTTTCTTTGCCTGGCAGGGTTTGGAAACAGTTCACCAAAATGGTTCCGGGTCTGAAGAACGAGCTGCAATTTACACAACCCAAAGTAAGTAGTACTAGCTAGTTCCATGCATCTCTCTATGATTCTAATTTCATCAATACCATTATCATGCTTGATTATTAGTTTAATTGAATTCTATTCTCATAAAGTGCTTGTGGCAGGAAGGATGGAATAATTTATGTGGATACTACGTTTGCGAGTTTGTTCGCCACTTGTCTTCTGAGCGGGGCTACTGTGACAAACAATATGAAGTATGTAAACAATATTCACAATTGTATTATATTACCATCAATTGTGTTGAGTTTCATTCATATATATGTATTTACCCCCTTCTTTAAATTAGATCTAGTAGATGTGGGATGAACTTCTACCACATGATCGCATACGAGCAATTCAAGAGGAATTAGCGGGATTCTTTCTTGACCAAGTCATAAATGAAAAGGGAGAATACCATACACAAATGCAATGGGAGTTTGGCGCTTGATGATGTTAGGGATGTTATATTGTATATATGTAGTAGCGTCGGTAGATATACGATAACTTGTTGTTCGACCAAGCACAGAGAAAGAGAGGTCACTACTCTCTATATATGTTCATGATGATCTTGTGTAATTAATGCTTTCCTTCATTTCCTTACTAGCTAGCATCGAGTTCTCTCTATATGTATAGTATCTAGCATCGACCAAGCATGGTGAAAGAGTGGTCACTTCTCTCTATTAGCTAGCCAACACAATATGAAACCCGTAAACCCTCCAAAACCCCTAACCCCCATACCCCCTCAAAAAAACAAAAAAACCCAGCACCGGCGAGCTGCTAACGCGTGGCTGCCTTTTAGTCCCGGTTGGTGTTACCAACCGGCACTAATGGTCCTCCTGCCTGGGCACCCCGCAGTGGCCATGTGGAGCTCCTTTAGTCCCAGTTCGTAAGCCAACTAGAACTAAAACGTTGTAGGCATTAGTCCCGACCGTTTTGTCCCGATTGCAGAACCAGGACTAAAGGCCCTCTGGAACCGGGACAAGTGCCCTGATTTGTACTAGTGCTAGTTGGTTGGACCATTTGGAATGAGAGAAACACTTGTGTGTTCCATCACAAGTCAACATCAGCACCAACCATCTTCGACGTCATCAAAAGGGAAGCTAGGCTACGGGTTATTGTGGGTGCAACAAAATCGGGTAACATAATGCCGGAAGAGTAATAGCTTTTGTAGTAGTGGTGATGTGTAACAAACTCTATTCTCTCTCTTAATTAATGGATGAGGAAAAGCTTATGCCTCCGTTCGGACAAAAATACATCAACTCGTCGTGTAGTTCTTGCAAGTTCTGTACATATATTTGTCTAATCATTTACACGTAGCAGTTGCATTACTTACAACCTCTATGGTGTTTTCCCTTAAGGCATATGCAGGAGTAGCATGTACTATCCCGAACCTAACGCTAGTTATGATTGTCGGGTTAATTACATCTTGTAACCTATAGGGCTGGACCATAGGCCGGGCAAAAGGGGCAACCACCTCGAGTCCCAAGACGGGAGGGACCCAACAACAAATTATACTACACTAGTAGATAAAGGGACAATTGTCCCGGTTCGTAAGGGCCTCTTGTCCCGGTTTAGGAACCGGGACTAAAAGGTCATTACTAATGCCCTTGACCTTTAGTTCCGGTTCTTACACAAACGGGGACAGATGGGCCTCCACGTGGCTGGTGCGGCGAGCCCAGGCAGGAGGCCCTTTGGTCCCGGTTGGTCGCACCAACTGGGACCAATAGCCATCCACCCGTCAGCATTTCAGGTGCTGGGGTTTTTGTTTTTTTTTGAAGGGGGGGGGTTAGGGGGTTTTGGGGGGTTAATTTAGGTGTTTCATATATTGCGTTAGCTAGCTAATTAATAGAGAGAAGTGTCCTCTCTTATCTCCGTGCTTGGTCGACGCTACGCACTATACGTATAGACATGACTAGACATGCTAGCTAGTAAGCAAATGAAGGAAACAGAAGATCGTCATGAACATATGCATACAGAGAGAAGTGATATCGACCCCCTCTCCTTCTCTGAGAGATTGGTCGAACAACAAGTTCTCGTATATCTATCCGACGCTACTGGCTACATATATACAATATAATTATCTCTTACAATATAATCTCCTAATTAAAAACCAACTGATTAGGGTCCACATGGTATTCTCCGTCTTTAGCGATCACGTGGTCAACAAAGAATGCCGCCAATTCCTCTTGAATTCCTCGCATACGATCTGGTGGTAGGAGTTCATCCCGCATCCGAATATCTAATTTGAAGAAGGGGGTCAATACATATATATGAATAAATGAAATTGAACACAAATGATGGTAATAAAATAAAATTGTGAATATTATTATTTACGCACTTCATATTGTTTGTCAGAGTAGCCCCGCTCATAGGTCGTGTGGCGGATGGACTCGCAAATGTAGTATCCACAGTAATTATTCCCTTGTTCCTGCTACAACCTCTTTACAAGAAATAGAGGTCAATCAAACTGATAATTAGCAAGCATGCTAAATGGTATTGATGAAACTAGCGCTTGAATCACTAGGAGATGCGTGGAACATGCTACTATAGTACTTACTTTCGGGTGTCTAAATTGCAGCTTCTTCGGCAGTCCCGGAGTTTTCGAGGTGAATTTTTTCCAAACCCTGCCAGACAAAGAAAACAATTACTTGATATCAAGAAATGAACAAATTGAAGTTGCAGATATGGTGCGATAATGATCGATTTAACTTACTTCTCTACAATTTCAGTCATGTCCGCATACTCCTTGGGATCTTTTCATCTCGAATCTAAGACGGTTACTAGTCCCTGATCAAGCTTAATCTCTAGGAGAATATAGTGGAGCCTGCGCACGCATGCATAAATCATCAATTACATTACTATAACCTCAACTAATAAGGGAAACCGAATATGCGCAAGACAGTAACACTCACTTGAATTCGTAAGGGAAGAGTATTATAGCTTTGTTTTGATTTAATACAAACGATTGTAGCAGCTTGGCCTCGGTATCTTTGGCCTGAAATTCAACCATATATGCATCTATGAGATTTGTGTTAATGAACCCAATATCACCGATTTGTCTTTTCTTCAATTCGGCGATCTTCAATCTACATAATATAGTAAGGATAATTAAAAATACATGCAATGAAAGAGCTGACCTATATATAGAGACTTAATGACAGAAGTAGTACTACTTACAGGCAGTAGCAAGTTATCATTAATTTATCGAGGGCCTTTAGATTGAAAAACTCGAAGAACTACTCAAATGGAACATTCAACAGTTCAATTCCAACGAGGTCCTGCTCCTCTCTAACTCTCAGCGTCAAAATATTCCTCCCCTCAGACTCTCTGCAGGTTTTCATGTACCAATCATGGAATCTTCGGATCATCATTGTTAGAGATCTTTCATCTTTGACGAGAGGCTTCCCGTACATGTATTTGTGCTTGTCCACCTCCAAGAAATCATAATGTACATCGTCGGGCAGGTAATCTTCAAGATTGTTATAACCGGGCACCATCCCGCCTGGATGATTGCGGGGGAACGATTGGTTCGCTTGTTCGACGAGCTGGGCAACTTTTTTCTCAGCTCGTCGTTCAGCTAACCTTTGACCACTGGTAGTACGTCCCGACCGCTCCGCTTTGATAAATGAATTTTTAAGAATGCGCTCATAGTTGCCTTTCGCCAGAGACTTTGGTGGTTTCTTCAGGGCAGCCAGAGTACGCTTCGCTTTTACCAGATCTATATTCTCCTCCGGAAGTGGATGTTTCTTTGCTTTCACCCCTTCAAAGAAGTTGTTCACTTCGGCTTGCACGATCTTCGTGTTTTCCTCCTGGCGCCTCTTGTATGGTAACTTCTCTGGAGTCTTCAGAGAAGGACCATATCTGTATTGCCTGCCTTTGGCTGTACTGCTAGACGCCGGAGTAGACGGAGCGGCTGTCTTTCCTTTCTTACGAGGCGAAGGAGAAGGACGACGCGCCGGAGTAGCTGGAGCGGCGGCAGGTCTCTTCCACCCTTTTTGACGAGGTGGAGAAGGAGGAGGCTGGCTGCTCGGGCGCGCCGGTGCAGGCGGAGAAGGAGGCAGAGTGCCGCCACGCGCCGGAGAAGGAGGCCGAGTGCCCTGATCACTCACCGGAGAAGGAGGCAAAGGAGGAGGCAGAGTGCCCTGACTCGCCGGAGGAGGAGGAGGCATCCAGTTCGGAAGATTGATGAGCTCCTTCCGTCATAGGCATGGAGTCTTCAGAGAAGAATCCAACCGAATCTCCCCTTCACCCGTAGGGTGGTCAAGCTCAAGGTCCTCAAATCCGTCCGATATTTGATCCACCATCACCCTAGCATATCCTTCTGGAATCGACCGGCCGTGGTAGGTTGTGCCAGGTTCAGTAGGTAAAACAGAGCCAACAGCCGCCTTGACTTTCAATGTCATCCATCGCGCCATAAGGTGGCAATGTTGAGACTCCGTGATAGCATCCACGGGGTAGCTAGCAGGAGCTGTGAAGACAGGCTCTAGCTGCTGAGTCTGCTCGGTGGAAGCCACACTGCTTCTCCACTGAGATGGCGGTGTAGCTTCAAGGGAAGCTTCGGCAGGTCATTTGCTGCGATCTGCTTCTCGTTCCTCTAGCCCTTGTACCCTTTCATGCAGCGCCTGTAGTTGGCTATGCTCCACTTTCTTCCTCCTCTCATGGCTTTTGTAACCCCATGCGTTCGGAAACCCAACCTTCCATGGAACAGAGCCTGGCGTGCCTTGTGTCCGTCCAGGGTGCTTAGGATTCCCGAGGGCCACTGTGAGCTCGTCCTTCTCTCTGTCTGGAACGAACATCCCTTGATGTGCTTTCTCGATATACTCCTGAAGCCTCCCGATGGGTATTCGCAGTTGCTCTTCCGTCCAAACGCACTTCCCTGATACAGGGTCCAAGGTTCCGCCAACCCCGAAGAACCAAGTCCGGCAATGGTCTGGCCAGTTCAATGTCTCTGGTTCGACCCCTTTAGCAATCAGGTCATTCTCATCCTTGTCCCACAAAGGTCGGGCTTTGAGGTAGCCACCTGACCCCGTGCGATCATGATCCTTCTTCTTCGCAGCATTTTTCTTGTTTATCGCTGACATCTTCTTACTCTTTTCTAATGTCTTGTTGGCCACAAATGCGGTCCAGTGATCTCTGATCTTCTCATACTTTCCGGTGAATTCTGGTGTCTTTTCTTCGTCGACAAACTCTGTTGTCAGCTCATTCTTCCACCTCCTGAATAGTTCTGCCATCTTCTTAAGAGCATGAGACTTGATCAATTTCTCTTTAACTGGCTTCTCCGAATCCTCCTATGGCGGTAGGGTGAAATTTGCCTTAAGCATTGTCCAAAGATCATCTTTCTGCATATCGGAGACATAAGACACCTAAGTGTCTTCATTCTTAGGCTTTAACCATTGGTGGATACTGATCGGGATCTTGTCCCTAACAAGAACCCCGCACTGAGCACGAAATGCATCCCTTGTCCGGATGAGTTCAATCGGCTTGCCATCACGCGCGATTGCTGTGATCTCAAACCTTCCATCCGAGCACAACTTTTTCTTCGGGCCTCGTTTCTTTACCGAAGTTGTGCTCTATCCGGAGGGATAGAGAAAAGAAGAAAGACGAGAGTTAATTAATATTGGTACATACGAAAACAATGAATGCATCAATTAGCTAGTCAGCACAGGCTTAACTAATATATATACCTGGCCAGACTCGGTTCGGTCACCGAAGCCGTCATCACGGTCTCCTTCTTGTAGTGGCATTGGGTCACCAGGGCCATCATAATCATAGCCTTCTTCTTGTATCGGCATTAATGGGTCACCGGAGCCATCATAATCATAGCCTTCTTCTTCACTACCCTGTCCTTCCAAACCATCAGTGTCGTTGAGAAACGACGCAACGGCATCACTTCCTTTTGCGATTATGTCCCCCAACATCGCTTCTGTTGCTTCGTCTCGGGGGTGCTCCATAGTTTCTGCAAATATTTACAACATGGCAACTTGGTAAATTTGGGTGGCCTCGAGAGAGTTTGTCTGGTAGGGGCGCGGCGGGAGGGGGTAGGAGACCAACATCTCTTTTTTTAGGGTTTGGGTGTCCTCGAGTGTTTTGGTCGAGCGAGGGGGCGGTGGGGGGGGGTGCTCCCATGGTATAAGTTATCACGGTCGAGAGGGGGTATATATATCGACCGCCCCTCATGTTGAAGTTATCCGAGAGGGGGTTATATCGACAACGACGACATACATACATGGAAAAATAATGTTATCGGGGAGGGGGTATATCGACCCCCCCCCCCTCGTGTTGAAGTTATCGGGAGGGGGTATATCGACAATGACATACCCAAAAAAAATAAGAAGACAAAAGAAGAAATAAAAGAGGAGAATAAGAAAGGAATAGAAGAGAAGCGATCAAAGAAAAAAAAAGAAAAAAAGGAGAAGAAGAAAGGAATAGAGAAGAAGAAGAAAAAAAATAGAAAATATTCTATTTTCTCTTCTTCTCCTCTATTCCTTTCTTCTTCTCTTCTTCTTTTTCTTCTTTTTTCCTCTTCTTATTTATTTCTCCTCTTCTTCCTGTCCTCTTCTTCTCCTTTCTTCCTCTTCTTATTTTCCTTTTTCCTCTCATTCTTTTTCTTCTTCTTCCTTTCCTAGCTAGATATTTAAATTTTTTCTAAAAATTAAACTAACCTAAAATGTTCTAAATCAGACAACATATATAGATAAAACTTATCTAAAAATCTAACTTGCATATATGTATACTTTAAAACATTATTAAAATTGAAAAAAACATACATACATGCAAAAAACATGTAAAAGTACATACATACATATATGAACATACATAAAAAACACATATATCTAAAAAATACATACATACATATGTGAAAATCTAAAAACATGTAAAAAATATAATAAAATTTAATAAAACATAATTAATCTAATAAAAATCAACCGGGGGCGGCTGGCGACGGTGATGGCGGGGGCAGCGAGGGCTCTGGTGTGCGGGGGCGGGCCGCAGGGCAGGGACCGGTGCGGCGCCGATGACGACGTGGTCGAGGGCAGGGCGGCGCGGCGATGGCGTCGGAGGCAGGGACGGCGCGGCGACAGCGTCGGAGGCAGGGCGGCGAGGGCATCGGCGTGCAGGGGCGGCCCGCGGGCAGGGGCTCGGGCGCGGGGCAGAGGCGACGACGGCGACGACGACGAGAAGCAGCGCTGGGGCAGCGGGCGGCGGGGAAGACGAACTGAAAGAAAATTTTCACAAGTGTTTGTTATATACCCAACCCTTTAGTCCCGGTTGGTGGCACCAACCGGTACCAATGCCCCCCTTTGGTACAGGTTGGTGCCAACCGGGACCAAAGGTCTCTTTTTAGCAGCCCAAAGGGCGGGAAGTAGAGGCCTTTGGTCCCGGTTGGTGGCACCAACCGGGACTAAAGGGGGGGAATTGGTACCGGTTGGTGCCACGAACCGGTAACATTGCACCCCTTTAGTCGCGGTTGGTGCCACCAACCGGGACCAAAGGCCCCTGTGCTGCCCGCGTGGCGGCGAAAGTTTAGTCCCACGTCGCTAGCTGAAGAGGGGTCGCACTTGTTTATAAGCGCGACTCTGCCCACCCATTTGAACTCCTCACTATTGCAGGCCTACTGGCCTAAACTTGTGTCTCTGCCTGTGGGCCTGCTAGGCCGTTTGCGGGCTTGAATCCTGGCCCAATAGGGTTTCTAGTCGTATTCATGCCGTGGTGGCCCAGTAGGTGGCAATTTTTTTATTTTTTCCCAGTTTTTTGTTTTCTTTTTTGCTTTATTTATTTTATTTTATTTTATTTTGTTTTATTTTATTTTGTTTTGTTTATAATTACTTATTCATTTTTTGACTTCATTTGTTATTTTGCATGCATTTATATAAGACCATGAAATTTAAAAGCAATTGAAATGAACTCTGAAAACGTTGAAAGTTGGCATGGTATCATCATTTCACCCACATAGCATGTGCAAGAATGTAGAGAGGGTTACGGCAAAAACTGGATGCACTTCATGTACAAAGCGGACAATCTCTTTCGAAGTATCAGGGTTTCATACGAAATCTCGTCTGTTATAAAGGGATTTCATTTTTTTGAACTTATTTGAACTCCATAGTTTTTCTGTGTTCAAAATGCATCATTCAAAGCCACATCATCAATTTACAACCCTTTTTGACTTCATTTGTTATTTTTTCATGCACTTACTGATTATTTTGAGCTATAAGACCATGAAATTGAAAAACGTTTGAAATGAACTCTGAAAAGATTCCAAGTTGGCATGGTATCATCATTTCACCCACATAGCATGTGCGAGAAAGTAGAGAGGGTTACGGCAAAACCTGGATGCACTTCGTGTACAAAACGGACAATCTCTTTTGAAGTATCAGGGTTTCATATGGAAACTCGTCTGTTACAAAGGGATTTCATTTTTTTGAACTTATTTGAACTCCTTAGTTTCTCTGTGTTCAAATTGCACCATTCAAAGCCACATCATCAATTTATAACCCTTTCTGACTTCATTTGTTATTTTTCATGCATTTACTTATTATTTTGAGCTATAAGACCATGAAATTAAAAAGCATTTGAAATGAACTCTGAAAAGGTTCCAAGTTAGCATGGTATCATCATTTCACCCACATAGAATGTGCAAGAAAGTAGAGAGGGTTACGGCAAAAACTGGATGCACTTCGTGTATAAAATGGACAATCTCTTTCGAAGTATCAAGGTTTCATACGGAAACTCGTCTGTTACAAAGGAATTTCATTTTTTGAACTTATTTGAACTCCATTGTTTTTCTGTGTTCAAAATGCACCATTCAAAGCCACATCATCAATTTACAACCCTTTCTAACTTCATTTGTTATTTTTCATGCATTTATTGATTATTTTGAGCTATAAGACCATGAAATTGAAAAGCATTTGAAATGAACTCTGAAAAGGTTACAAGTTGGCATGGTATCATCATTTCACCCACATAGCATGTGCGAGAAAGTATAGAGGGTTACGGCAAAATCTGGATGCACTTCATGTACAAAACGGACAATCTCTTCCGAAGTATCACAGTTTCATAAGGAAACTCGTCTGTTACAAAGGGATTTCATTTTTTTGAACTTATTTGAACTCCATAGTTTTTCTGTGTTCAAAATGCACCATTCAAAGCCACATCATCAATTTACAACCCTTTCTGACTTCATTTGTTATTTTTCATGCATTTACTGATTATTTTGAGCTATAAGACCATGAAATTGAAAAGCATTTGAAATGAACTCTGAAAAGGTTGAAAGTTGGCATGGTATCATGATTTCACCCATATAGCATGTGCAAGAAAGTACAGAGTGTTATGGCAAAAACTGGATGCACTTCGTGTACAAAACAGCCAATCTCTTTCGAAGTATCAGTGTTTCATACGGAAACTCGTCTGTTACAAAGGGATTTCACCCACATAGCATGTGCAACATATAGCTCTCTGGAGCATCTAATTAAACCATACATTGAAATTATGTAAAACATTTAAATGCAAAAACAAATGCGATCATAATCGCAACCAAGGTAACAACTGATCCAACTGCATAATGATACCAAGCCTCGGCATGAATGACTATTTTCTAATCTTTCTAATCTTCAACCGCATTGCATCCATCTTGATCTTGTGATCATCGACAACATCCACAACATGCAACTCCAGTATCATCTTCTCCTCCTTAATTTTTCTTATTTTTTCCTTCAAGTAATTGTTTCTTCTTCAACTAAATTTAACCTGTCGACAATAGGGTCGGTTGGAATTTCCGGTTCAACCACCTCCTAGATAAATAAAATCTATGTCACGTTGGTCGGCATAATTGTCATAAACAATAAATGAAGCAAATAGTTATCAAAAGATAATATATATCACATTCGAATCATAGACAGGACGAGGGCCGACGGGGGCGGATACCAAAACCATCGCACTATATAATAACAAGAAATAATAAAAGTAAGAAAATTTGACAAGTATCTATCTGAAGTAAGAATTTTTTTTCTTTCAGAAAGAAGATAAGAACAAGAGGCTCACCACGATGGTGTCGGTGACGAGATCGGCGTGGGCGATCGACGACGGTGAAGACGGGGATAGGACGTGACGGACTGCTAAACCTAGACAAATCTCGGGGAAAATGGAGCTCGGAGGTCAAGTTCCGAGAGGAGAACGATTAACTAGCATGGCTCGGACATTTCATCGAACACCTCATGTGCATAGGAGGTGCGCTAGAGCACCCAAATGCCCTCCCCTCACCGGCCGGAAAGAACAGAGCACTGTGGAGTGCTCTGCTATGGCGATGGGGTATATATAGGCAACTCATTTGTCTCGGTTCGTGATAGAAACCCGGACAAAAGCTCAGCATTCTGTCCCGGTTCAAGCCACGAACTGGGACCAATGGTTGTGGGCCAGGAGCGAGGAGCATTGGTCCCGGTGCGTGCCAGGAACCTGGACAAATGGGTCCATACGAACCGGGACCAATGCCCACGAGGCCCCAGCCGGCCCCCTGAGCCACTACAAGAATCTTGTTAATCCATGACAGTATCTATCCGTCACAGACCTCTACAGGACCGTCATGAATGTGCATCTATGATGGATTCGAACTCCGTCATGTATATCGCGTCATAATTTGACCGTGGTACATTCCATGACGGATCACCCAACCGTCATGGATGACAGTTGACTGGCATACTCAAACGGCGCTAACTTGTTTGCCACATCATCGTCTCACATGAATCTGATGTGGTAGCCCATGTAGTAATCAGCCCATCTAGAATTTTAGCCCACTAAATTTTAGCTCGGTCCAAGAGTGATGGGCCAGATAGTAATCAACCTAATTAGAAATTAAATCCATTAATTTCAGGTAAAGCCCACTAATTTCAGTCAAGGACATTGACCCATCTCTCATTTTTGTTGGTCCATGGAAATTTTAAGCCAACAATAATTTGACAGAAAATATATGCTCCTGTAATTAAAAAAAGTAAATTACATAAACACACCCGAAAATACACAATTGTACAGGAGCAAAAAGAAAAGACGCAGAAAAGCTTAATTTTACAAGCATATCTAGAAGAACACTATGCTCTACTCCACACAACCAGCACCGGCGCCCATAAAGCAAGGCCAAGCGCTTGCCGTACATCAACCATGAGTCATCCTGCCTTTCTAGCCGCATATCTGCCCATCCATGCTAAAGTCATCAGAACGCATGTCGTTGCTATTGAATACTCCCATGCACCAATATCTCCCACATGATGAAAAATATGTCACTTTATATAAGATTATACGGTCAGTAAGTAAACTAGAAGTAGCCACATTATAAGTTCTATATTTTTCACTCCCTACGTGCAAAGTACTGCAAAAAATTGACAGTCACCACCGATGAGGGGGCTAAAACCATAGTTACATGTGCGCCGACGAACCGTAAGACGGGCTTGGAAAATCAGAAGAAGAAGGAAGGGGTAAATCAGAAGCAAAATGGAAGGAGGGGGAACCTCGCCAATTAACTAACGATGAGGATACCTGACGCGTGCCGCGCGCCTGTGAATCGGAGAGAGCATACCTACACAACGCATCCCCCAGCGGGCTGCTGGGCGTAGCACCCCAGTGACAGACGCGTGCCTGGCAGCGATGAAGGGGCGGCGGTCGCCCAGCACGGCGCAGCCCCTGTCCGTCGTAGCACAAATCCACCAGGCCAGACCGGCTCGATGCGGCTACCTCGCAGCTTAGCACATCTCCACGGGACTGATCGGGATAGGCGAGGTAGGGAGAGGCATCCGTTGGGAGATAGGGATAGGTGTGCGGCATGGGGGAAAGAAACCTGGCGGCTGGGAGATAGGGTGAGGCATCTTGGAGGGTTCTGGAAGGGAAAGGAGACAAAGAGACAACCGTTGGATCTGTAAGGAATGTACGGTGAGGATGGGCGATCCGCGTGAAGGGAGGACGGGCCAATCAGATTGCAGGGTCGGTAGGCAGCATTATTCTTCTGTTTAGCACAGCGTTGCACATGTCCGGCCCGAATTTTGACCCTTTTTCTATTCATTTCTATTTTGTTTTCTATTTTCTAATTATGTTTCTTTTTTTTGCTTTTTGGGTGCGCTTTGTTAAACTCAAATCAAAGTTACATAATCCATGTTCATGTGTATGCCACATCAGAGCCGGGGCGCATATCACTTTGACATGTTCGATTTCCCTATGCTACTTAACTTTTTAATTAAAAAATTCATTTTCATGTTCATGTTTGTGCCACGTTAGAGCCAGGGCCCCAAAGCATTTCACAAAAAAGGTCCGGCCACATAGAAGTTTGACATGTAAAGAAAATATCCACTCAGTTTCGGGCCTCGCTGGTCCATGGCGGATCTGGAAACCGTCATGATCCATGACGGATCATAGCCAGCTGGGACCGATGGCACCCTATCTGTGACGGTCTCCGGGAACGTCATGAGAAATTCTTCATGGATTAATAGGTTTCTTGTAGTGGGCTGACGAATCGGGACGAATGCCCCCATGGGTCCCGGTTCTTGACTGAACCGGGACTAATGGGCGCGTCAGGCCCGAACGAAAGCCCTATTTTCTACTAGTGCTACTACACTATATAATTATACATTACATTTGAACGATTATTAAATGCATAAAATAGATCCTCAATTTAAAGGAGCGCAAATACACACCACATAGTAACACTTTATACTAGATCTGTGCATGGGCAGCCCGGCTCAGAGGCTCGAGCCCGAGAGCCCGGCATCCGGGCTTGGCCCAGGCTCCATTTTCCCGTCCGAAGCCCGGACTGAAAGCCTAAAAAAACACGAAATGGCAACAAATGTATGTCTTATTTGAAATATAGGTATATTATATTATTTTAATATCTCGATTATTATTATTATTATTGGAAAATGGCATTGTTCATGTGCCTCGGGTCAGGCTTCGGATTTTTGCTTCGGGCTTTACAAAGTCCTTCCTGAAACTTGGCCCAGCCCGACCCAGGGTTTGAACAGGTTTACTTTATACCATGCGGAGCCAAAACGAACCGACTAGCGAAGTTGAGTTTAAATATGCTAGTCTCACTTTATGATGGGTGTCTTAGTATCATAATGAAATTTACGATAACAAGATTTCAATGTTTGAACCAACGCACAATTTTTTATTTGAGAAACGATTAGGAGATTGCATTTGCACCAAATCAAACCAAGTGAATCTAGATGACCATGTGAGATAATCAAATCATGCGCAAAAGTACAATCCACAACATTTTTTGTTTTTTCGATGATTCTATCATTGAACCCAACTTCCAAGTCAGATTTGCTATACACTAGAAATTTCTATGAATATGGTACTAGAAATCTCCACTAAAATATTTGTTAGTATGTATAATTCAGAAATATCTTACATGTATTCAATAATATTAATATATATATAAACACAAACATATATATGCAAATATATGTCTATACACTATATAGTTTATACAATATTAGAAAATTATTTTGGATGTCTTTTAACGAGAAAGATAATTTTTGGTAACTCATATATTTAAATTTTGTATAATCAATTTTTTTGGATGATATACATTGCAGTTGTGTAAAAATGAATAATATAACTATTATTTAGAAATATTTTTATTTAACTGAGAAATGGGAAATCATACCAATTTAAATTAAAATATGGTACACGTAGTTTAAATAAGTATAAAAGTTTAATATGAAAATTAATTATTTTAAATAAGTATAAACTCAACCATAAGTAAGCTTAAAAGTAAATCGAAATCATATCATCGCGGAATTTCTATCCATCTTCAACCACCAGGTTATACCTTTTGCAAGGGGAAATGCTTCACCACCTGATAACTTCATAGCACCGATCTTGCAACAAAAAACTATGTTAAGACAAGCATACTAATTGTTCTGCACAAATTTCACAATTTTTGAAAGGGTATTGGAAAATGCAAAAAAACTATGTTAAGAGAAGCATATTTGTGGTTTCTCTACTAGGTAGAATTTAAGCATATTATACCCACAGTTTGCAAGTCAATGTCCTTCAAAATTACAATAGATGTCATCCCAAATTCTAGGAAGAATGAGGTCATGGAAGTTATCACAATCCTTGACGAGGCCAACATTCTTAACATCAGGGTAGCGGTTTTATATTGTCAAAGGATAGTAAAAACTGCAAACAAAACACTTATTTAAATGAAACAATTTATAGTACTCTCTATATCAATATTACACACCATAAAAATAGTATTGAACTATGTGGACAATGTTTTTATTGTGCAGTTACTTTTTTTGTGATAAAGAGCTTGCTTTTGTAATTGTTAATGGACTAAAATAATGATCATGGTTCTTTAAAGTGTAGTTTTGATAATAGTCAGCTTGTAATGGATCTTTGTCAAAAGAAAATCAATATGGATATGCAAGGAATCATAGTTCTTACTAGCAAATTATTGCTTCGTTACTATTTTCCAGTACCAGGTATATTGTTCTGCCAAGCATATTCGCACGATGAACTGTAGTACCCCAAATTATGCCACTATCTATGCATGCAGGATTATTTTCTAGCACACATGACACAACATGCAAGAAAGATGAAAAAGTCATACCGGAACATGTAATGCCTTAATTGCTTTTTTTCTTGCTTTAGATTCATATACTCCTGAAAATTAATATGAACCCCCATCTTATGGAAGTACTCATGAGAAGTTAGTTCGCCGCCCGCATTGGCAACACTTTAGTGGTTGCACTTGCAAAATTCCCTCCGGTCCTTACCTGCAACGGAGAATCGTGCATCAAAATAGAGGGATTATATTTTCTGGTATGGTGGGTAGGAAAATCCCCCTGCTAAGCTCTGGGTTCATGATGAGGTGGCCCTTGTTTGAGCTCTAGCCACTGATTTCCGGATTCTGGACCTTACAAAATTAGAAACTCAAACAAACACGCCAGATTCCATTCTAGCTGGCTAGAATCAATTCTAAAAACTGAACTACGGGGCAAGAGAATCTGGAAGCCGCGATTTGGGTGATTTTGCCGATTCTACTGCTTCCCACACAAGAAAACGATTCGGTTTGAACCCTTGCCCTTATTGTTAGTCGAAATTACAACAAAAACTGCCACCACACCCTCGTCGAGGAACAACCCCAGCCACTCGTCTCTCCCGAGCTCCAACCGCCGCCACTCTCACACCATCTGCCGTTGTTGCTCACCCAGTCCTCCCCTCGTTACTCCTCTCGCCTCTATGTTAGTGCATGAGCATGTGATTTCCATGGACACCAGCCTCCCATAGGGCTTCATCGGCGGTCTCCTCCCGTGGTGCCCATGAGCTCCTGTCGAAGCACCAGATCAGGGAAACGACAGGCCGGCCTGGTGAAGGACGGCCAGTCGAAGGACAGGCCGGTCGCGGCCGACCTGGACTGGAAGCGGGGGCGTGTGGGATGGCAGCGGTTCGACCAGATCGAGCCAGAAGAGGAGGGAATCATCCAGTGGCGTGGCGAATTGGGCGGCACGTTGACTCGGAGAGCGGTGGCCTTGGATCAGGAAGCGGGCGAGCATATGCGTTCTGCATGCATGGCTAGAGAAGAGCAGCTGAGGTGCCTGCGAACGCCTGTCTACGGGCATGACTGAAGAAGATCATGGCGCCTGCGAATGCCTGTCTATGCGATGGAGCCATTAGCGCATTTGGGGTGTTCTAGACATTTGACAACACTTCTGATTTCTCTAAAGCCTGGTAAACAAAGAGCCTGCTTATGATTCTCAGAATCTGCAGCTAGAGGTGATTTTAAGAATCCAAGATGCAGTCGATTCTTAGGAATTTGTAACCCAAACAAAAGATGCCTGAATAACTGAGAAGATGGCGAGCGCCAGAACGTCATGACCCATTCCTTGGACTCCAAGGTCATCTTTGATCTAGGCTGGATGGATGTGTGAATTATGGTTTGATCCGCCTTTGTTAAGGATATCAAAGAGTGACTTAGTGCATGTTCACCAGTGACCCATGTCACTGACTGAAGAAAAAGTCATCTTCGGTGTGCTCCCTATCCCTGGTATAAATGTAACGCCCAGACATTGGCACCGAGGATGAGGAAGAACTCAACATGCCAGTTCGCCAGACACCCTTAGCATATGTGCCAGATTCTAGCAACGTGGCCCATAGAGTTTAGGCAATCGATCTGATATCAAATGGCTCTGGACTAGCGATAACGAGTTTTTCATTGCCCAAATGAAGGCACACCCCGAGCATGAAGAGTTGTCAAAAAGAAGTTTTTCACACCACCTCTAGCTGCTATCTTTTCCACGTATTGTTAAGACATTTAATCTAGCAGGGGCGTCAACATATCAATCTATGCGTGAACTAAGCCTGTTAGATTTCTTGCGGTGGAACCAAGACATGTTTAAATCCTAGACTTAGCACTAGTGCTAATATTTTTCTGAATTTATTTCAAGCTTTCCGGCGGTATTCGTTAAGTGGAACGAGATGACCCCATCAACTATGAGGCTGATGTGGTGACTTAGTCAATCTCAAGATATTGTGCCGGTTTAGTATCTTAAAGGTGCTCCAAGCGATACGATATGCGTGTATACGTTCATAGAGATGAGTGTATGTATACTGTGAGTATCTCAGAGTGTACTGTGTTCAAAAAAGTTATCAATCGATTTGTCAATGCAATAGCTAGCACCAGGAAGTTGCACGTACGCGACTCATATGTAAGGAAACAAGATCATCCAGTTTACTGGAAATGACGATAGAGCTGGACAGCCACTAGCAGCAGTAAGTGTATCTTTGCAACAACATACAGAGTATCAATTATAGTTTAAAACGGTGTGTATGTGGTTGGAGTGGGTTGTCAGAGAGATTTTTATCCAACATGGATGACATCATAATCTCTAGATCGGTCCACAACATGGACACAACATTGGTTCTATATGACTTTACTTTTGCTGATATATTGTTTTTTTTCCTTTTTTGGTCAGACTGTTGTTGTTTAGTTGTATACATCTTCGCTATGCAGAGCCTAGGTATTGCTCATCATCCTTATTATCCGCTTGAACAATGCTACAGTATAAGTTAAATAAACCGCCCTTTATCACAAAAAGTAGTAGAAAGTTTATGTTTGCAGTTGATGGTAGTAGCCTTCGGCCCTGTTTATTTGAGCTTCAGGAACCAGATTTAGCTTTGCCAGTGAAGATGAATCTGGAATCTGAAACAAACAACTATTGTGAATTAGCTTAGCCAGTGAAGCCGATTTTGTTAGTGAAGTTGGATCTGGAATCTGAAACAAACAACCATTTCGAATCAGCTTTGCAAGTGAAGTCGAATCTGGATTTAAGTCATTTTTAGTGCAATTTGCTGAAGCACCTCAAAGTGTACTTCGGTGGCGAAGCTGATTCTGTGAATTAGCTTTACCTCTGAAGTGAATCTATAGGTGATTCGAATCCAATCAAAGCTAAAACAAACAGGGTCATCGTCGGTCAAAGATTTGAAATAGATGAGAATCAAAGGAGAAACTTTGTCAAACCATCCTAGCTATTTGACTGCAAGTACTATCTTGGAAGATTATCTTTGGTAAGCACAGGGTTTCTCAGCAGCACCAAAAAGCACATTTAGAACTCCCAGACCATTCTCTTTTCGGAAGATTATCTGTGGTATGCACATTATTTCTCATCAGCAACCACAAAAAGTCTTTAATATTTTTTGAGGCAACTTTATCTTCCAAATAAATAAGGAAAATTTATATCATTCACTATTAGCTGATTATAGAAAGATTTAACAGAAAATCTTTATAACAGATAAGAAAATATTTGCATATATGTTCCTGATTTCATTCCATTGTATCAAAGTATCCCCTTACAGAGTTCTTCTTAAATGAAACCGATCCCAATCATCATTAATCACATCTGCCAGTTCAATATATATTTTTAAAGCAAATATCATATAATCTAGAGTAGAATTGTGTAAGTGTGGTTCATCATCTTGTTGGAAATATTGCAATACATCATGTAACGTGCGTGGTAGCCTTGAGTTTCACGTATAGGATTAGGAGTGTAGTTAGAGGATTCTCTTTTATCTTTTTATCTCTTCTTCTCTCTCATGTAATCCTCCTCCACGGTTGGAGATCCTCAATCACACCATGTACCCTACGAGACTAAACCTCTCGTCACAATCAATAAATACCTCGCGGGCTCTCTGTATGAGACTTGAGACACTTCATCAAATCTAATATGGTATTCAGAGCCATCTTCTTCCTCCACATCTAGCTCTCCTCCCGATCAAAACCAGCCGCCACAGAAACCCTCTGCCGATCAAAACTAGCCGCCACTGAAACCCTCTCCCGAGCAAAACTAGCCGCCACTAAAACCCTCTCCCGATCAAAACTAGCCGCCACTGAAACCCTCTCCCGATCAAAACCAGCCACCACATAAACCTTCTCCCGACCCCCGATCAAAACCAAGTTGTCATCCATGTCTTCCTCCTCCTCCAGCTCGGCCCTCTTCTCTGGCCTAAACAACAACACCAGTGAACCCCTTAGCCTCACCAACTACATCCTATGGCATGCCCAGGCTCGCTCTCAGATCATGGGAGTAGGCCTCTATGGGTACCTCGATCAGTCCATTGTCGAACCTGCCAAGACAATCACATCCAAAAATTCTGAAGGGAAAGATCAGATCGCTCCTAACCCCACCTACAACCCCTGGTTGATCCAAGACCAACATATTGTAACCTATTTGCTGTGAAATCTTTCCAAAGAAATTCTAGTGCAGGTTGCTTTGATGGAAACATCGTATGTGATCTGGACAGCTCTCTCAAATATGTTCGTTGCCCAGTCCAAGTCTCGCGTGAATAACATCCGAATCTCTCTGTCCAATTCCCATAAAGGTTCTCAATCTGCTGCTACATATTTTGGTTATATGAAGTCTCTTTGGATGAACTTGCAGCCACAGGAAATCCCATCAGAGAACCGGAGCTACTGTCTTTCATCATCGCGGGGCTGGACATGGATTACAAGTCCATCATCTCGGCCCTAGATGTTCGCGTCAAGCCCGTCTCTACTGATGAGCTGTTCGTGATGGTGGTGAACTTTGACCAGCGGGTCGAACTTTTCCATGGCTCCGGTGCTGGTTGCTTCAAATCCTCGGCCAACATGGTTGTGAGGAACCGCGGCAGTGGCAAAGGCAACAACCATGGCTCGCCCAAACCCACTAATGGTGGTGGCGGCATGTATAGCAGTGGTGGTGGTGGCAGCAACAGCGGCGGTGGCTACCACAACCCCAACTACAACAAAGGCGGCAATGGTGGTTGTCCTGTCTACCACAACAACAACGGTGGCCGCGGTCACAACTATAACAACAATGACCAAGGGCGCCCCTTCTACAACAACAACCAGGGGCACCAAGGTGGCTACAGAGGTGGCTATGGCGGCGGCAACAATTTTCAAGGTTATGATGAGTATGAGGGCAAATGTCAAATTTGTAAAAAGAACTAACCACATAGCAAAAGATTTTCTTTGGCACTATGAAGAAAATTTGTAGAAAAAGAAAGTTACAACCACCGCAAATGTGTCCTATGGTGTGGACACGAATTGGTATGCCGATGCCGGTGCCAATGAACACATCACCTCTGACATGGAAAGGTTCACTATGCACGAAAAGTACCCTGGCCATGATCAAGTCAACACCGTAGCAAACAGTCAAGGTATGATGACAAGCCACGTTGGTCAATCTACTATTAAAACCCCTCATCATGATATTCGTCTCAATGATGTCCTACTTGTTCCCCATGCATAAAAAAATCTTGCTTATGTTCATAGAATCACTCTTGATAATGGTGTCTTCATCAAATTTCATCCATTTTTTTCTATCAAGGATCAGGCAACGCGTGGATGGTCCTCTATCACGGTAGATGCATGGATGGTCTCTACCCATTAATTTCTACAATTTGCAAGTTCAATAAACAAGCCTTTGGAGCCATTAGAGTTTCTTCAAAGAGGTGGCATAATCGCTTAGGCCATCCATCTTTTTCAATTGTTTATCAAATTCTTAGCAAGAATAAACTCCCATTTGTTGGTAAGCGCAATTGTGAAACTGCTGATTTCGGCCAGCGTGCAAAAAGTCATCAATTACCATATCCTATTTCTACTAGTGTGTCTGTTAAACCTTTGCAATTGATGTTTTCGGATGTGTGGGGTCCAGCATCCTCTTCCATTGGTAGACACACTTATTATGTGAGCTTCTTGATGACTATAGTAAATACACATGGATTTATCACATTAAGAAGTGTTCTGTTGTCTTTCAAGTTTTCCATAATTTTCAAGCTCTTGTTGATAGAAAATTTGATTGTAAAATTAGTGCCATGCAATCGGACTGGGGTGGTGAGTACGAGAAACTCAACTCGTTTTTCCAAAAGATAGGCATCTCTCACCAAGTATGATGCGGGACGCCTCGGAAACGATCTTTCACGGTGCCAAAGAACTCACAAAGAGCAGCAACAAACTCACTCGATACTTGTTTCAACACACTTTGTTTCTCTCAAGTGGCAAGAACAAGAGGAAACACTCTCAGATAAATTGCAGCGGATTACTAGCTTGGTTTACAAGGATGCAACCCAAACCATGAAGTTTGTGAACCTATGAAGAATCACAAGAGGGAACCACAAGGATCCTATATGAATTGAGGACAGGCCCTCCAATCCACACACACGAGCTAACACTCAAAGATACTAGTGCTCACAGCACAATACAACCTCACCGGCTGTCTACAAACATAAACTCAGAAATCTCCCAGAATAGGCACCGGAAGCTTCCCAACTAAGATAATGGTTTTGCCCTTGTCTTCCTTTGGATTCTCTAATGGTTTAGCATTTGTGCTAGCATTAACCTCACTCTTGGATGCCTTGGTCATGATCTGGTCCAGATCATCCTCCCTTCCTTCAAACAGAACCGTCCTCGGTTTTGAGGTATTCTTTTTGGGCTTCTTCACTTGTGGGAATTGCTCAACCTTGAGTACCTGATCCACCATAGGTTCCAAGACATTGTTCACTCCTTGATGCATGAAAGAATACTTGTTAGACCTCCCATGGTGAGTAGCATCATGATCAAACTGCCACGGTCTTCCCAAAAGAAGATGACAAGTTTGCATTGACACCACATCACATACCACTTTGTCCACATAACTTCCCACTGAAAATTGCACCCTAGCACGATGCGTAATCTTCAGCTTACCAACACCATTCAGCCACTTTACATAATATGGCTGGGGCTGCCTCCATGTTGATATCGCAAGAGCATGCACAAGATCACTACTAATGATGTTGTTGTAGCTGCCTCCATCGATGACCACCTTGCAGTTTTTGTCCTTGATCTTGCAAATGGATTGGAACACATTTTGTCGCTGGCCCTTCTCAATAATAGGAGCATCATGATGAGCCACTTTGCGAACCATGAGATTAACACCATCTCCTCCATCTGAACTCAGAGCTGCTCCGGTCTCAAAAGTACAATAATTTGCATCTTTCTTCTCAGATTCAGATTTGTCACTTGAGTCATCGGTGACATATCCATCATTTGTGAGTAAAACCTTCTTCAGATTAGGACAATCCTTCTTGAAGTGACCTCTACCCTTGCATGTATAACACTAAATATTACTAATGCGAGTGGCAGGAGTATAGGAAGATCCAACCTTTGATGCATTAGCTTCTTTTGTAGTCATCTTGTTTTGTAAGCGAAAATCTGCAGCGACACTTCCGTCTACTTCTCGCTGAGCTGAACCTCTCCAAGTGCTTGATGTATAGGTTTGGCTGCGATTTTGGCGACGCTTTAGCTGCTGCTCTACACGAACAACTTGATGCACAAGTTCTTGCAAATCTTGATATGTAACCATCTCTATCCTTTCTTGCACATCTTCATTCAGTCCATGAAAGAATCTTGACATTGTGGCCTCCTCTGGCTCATTCACCGCTGTCCTAATCATCAAAATCTCCATCTCTTTATAGTACTCATCAACACTAGAATTACCTTGGCACAACCGTTGGAGTCGATTGTACAAGGTTCTTGTGAAATGTTCAGGAACAAACCGTCTCCGCAACAGATTTTTCATTTGCACCCATGTCTCCGGACGACCTCCAGCACGACACAATTGGTTGCACCAAATCAAAGCATATCCAGTAAACTCAATGGATGCATATCGTACCTTCTTCTCCTCCGTATAGAGGTGGCTGTCAAAAATCTGATCCACACGCATCTCCCACTCCAAATAATCATCGGGCTCGGTTTTCCCATTGAATGATGGTATGGTAAATTTGAATTTACCAATCCCATCATCTTCATGGTCACGATGAGCACGCCCATGACCTCTTCCTCCCACGGCAAAGCCTTCTTGGCCTTCTCCGCGACGATCATGATGAACACGTCGTGGTCGAGGCTCGTAGTAGTTTCGAGCATCATCGGAGTGGTCGCTCCAATGCTCTCCATGGTGGTCCTACTGTATGGGGAGTTGTCGATGTCGACCCCGTGCAGGAAGCCCATCTCATGGTGGCGACGGTGGCGCCCAAGTAGCACCTCGCTGGTCGTAGCGAGCACACCGAGGTGGTGCAACGGAGTAGCTATGAGTATCACCCGAGTAGACGTGGTTGTGCTCTCCATGCTCCTCCTCAAGGTGGCGTTGGCCCTGTTGTTCGGAGATTTGTCGATGTCGACCCGTGCAGCAAGCCTATCTCGACGGAGTTCCTCGGTGAGGGAGTCGATTCTCCGGCCAAGGTTGGTCTCCACGGCCGATATGCGCCTCTCCACCTTGTTCAACACATACTCTGGTGTATCCTCCAATGCCAGCACATAGGCGGGCTGCAAGCTTGGATCGTACACAGGAAGTGGCATCTCCTCCTCCACGAGGTGCCTACCTCCATGCACACCATCAACACTGCTGGATCTCCTCGAACCCATGGAAGCTTCTCAAGAACAAAATCAGCAAGAGAGAAAATAGCACCGCAAACAACATAAAGCTCTGATGCCAAGATGATGCGCTACGCCTTGTAAACGATCTTTCACGGTGCCAAAGAACTCACAAAGAGCAGCAACAAACTCACTCGATACTTGTTTCAACACACTTTGTTTCTCTCAAGTGGCAAGAACAAGAGGAAACACTCTCAGATAAATTGCAGCGGATAACTAGCTTGGTTTACAAGGATGCAACCCAAACCATGAAGCTTGTGAACCTATGAAGAATCACAAGAGGGAACCACAAGGATCCTATATGAATTGAGGACAGGCCCTCCAATCCACACACACGAGCTAACACTCAAAGATACTAGTGCTCACAGCACAACACAACCTCATCGGCTGTCTACAAACATAAACTCAGAAATCTCCCAAAATAGGCACCGGAAGCTTCCCAACTAAGATAATGGTTTTGCCCTTGTCTTCCTTTGGATGCTCTAATGGTTTAGCATTTGTGCTAGCATTAACCTCACTCTTGGATGCCTTGGTCATGATCTGGTCCACATCAATGTATCTTGTCCACATGCTCACCAACAAAATGGTAGTGCCGAACGCAAGCATCGACATATTGTTGAAGTAGGCCTTGCACTACTAGCTGCTGCATCCATGCCACTGAAGTTTCGGGATGAAGCTTTCTTAACTGCAGTTCATCTCATTAATATCTTGCCGAGCCGTGTCATCAACAATGAAACACCCACAAACGTCTTCTTCATATCAAACCAGACTATGCTCCTCTTCCTGTTTTTGGTTGTGCATGTTGGCCAAATCTCCGTCCATACAACAATCGCAAACTTATGTTTCGCTCCAAGCAATGTGTTTTTATTAGCTATAGCGCTCAACACAAAGGAGTTAAGTGTCTAGATGTAGCTACTGGCCGAGTCTACATCTCCCGAGATGTTGTTTTCGATGAGACTAAATTTCCTTGTGAGAAACTTCACCCCAATGCCGGTGCCCTTCTTCGTCAAGAAATCCATCTCTTGCCATCATCTCTTTCTGGTCTTGATCATGAGAGTGATGATAGTAGTTCTGACCTATTTGTGACTAATCGTCATACTAAGCCAAAGTCTACTACTGCAGGAACAATTATTACTGGTGAAAAATGGTAAAAAATGATGAATTAGGTGGTCATTTTATGTGCCCCCCTCTAGGAGAAAACGCAACCCGAGGAGGATCTGCCTCGGGATCAAACTTGCTATGGACGGCAGCATGCTTCATTTTGGGATTCATCTCCGGTGCCCCTAACACGGATTCTGCTGGGCCTGCCTCGCCCTCCGCGCCCTCACTTGATGACACCAGCAGCGATAACAACGTCGCCTCACCGCGCCAATCCTCAGGTGACACATGGCGTGCCTCCACTCCTGATCGCGGGTGGACAGGTTCGCCCGCCTCGCCTGGGCCCGCCAATGCCTACCACATGCGTTCCTTTGCTCAGGGTTGGCCCGCCTTACCCGGGCCCGCCAATGCATCCCCCGTGTGTTCCCCTGCTCGGGTCACCCCGACCGCTTCTGCCTCGGGATCGGGTGCGACTGCTCCTGGCGCCGAAGTGGCGGGGGGATCAGTTGTCCCTGCTGGATCTTCTGCGCCAGATCCTCCTGTGGTTATTGTCGGTGTCAAAACCGGCAGATCTCGGGTAGGGGGGGCCCAGCTGTGCGTCTAAGGATCAATGGTAACAAGACACCAGGGGACACGGTGTTTACCCAGGTTCGGGCCCTCTCGAGGGAGGTAAAACCCTACTCCTGCTTGATTATATTCGACGAGTATGAAGATTACAAGAGTTGATCTACCTCGAGATCGTAATGGCTAAACCCTATATGTCTAGCCTATGAATATTCCTATGGCGTTAAAGAAGATAGCCTCTAAGGACTAACCCCTCCCGTTTATATGCACACCGGAGGGGCCTAGGGTTTGTACAAGGTCGGTTCATCAGGGAAGGAAGCTTCCAGACTCTAATCTTGCCGTCTATGCATTGAGAAGTCCCATCCGGACACGGAGAATAATCTTCAGCTAGATCTTGCACGGCCCATCCAACCCAACCTATACTCTTGGGACAGACACTAGAGGACCCCCAAATCCAGGACTCCCTCAGTAGCCCCCGAACATGCCTTAAATGACGATGTTGTGTGCAGATGTAAGTCTTCGGCTTTGCAAGGCGGGTTCTCCATCATACTCTGGATTGATGGTAGTTTGGTATCGGTTTCCACATCCAGTTTTTATGATTCCTTCCTGTCGTCGCCTCGATTTCCATGCGTCTGAGTGAATGTGAATGGTCTGTTACCCTTGTATTTTAATATTTCTAATAGGCATAGGCAGCGTCTATATAACGAGGTTAGATCTTCAAAACGCCATCTCGCATCGCCCCAAGAGCAACATAGCAAACCACGGAAAAATCCAAACCATGGCTAGTGTCCCCGGCTCCTCCTCGCGTCCTCATGGCCCTCAAGAGGGGGATTGGCAGAGTTGCTTCATATCCCATCTCCATCTCAAATGGCTCGAGATGCAAGGATATCTCCCCCCTGTGGATCTAGTAACCGTATGGGCAGGGTTAACTTCTATTGGGCGATGATGCATTGGCAGAAAATTTCCCCAACCCCAGCCAAGGAGAGAGGGTGTGCGTCATCTCATTCCTTCTGAGGGGCATGGAATTCCCAATCCACCCCTTCCTCAGGGGTCTACTAGAATATTATAGGATCCAACTGCACAACCTCACACCAGGTTCAGTTTTGCACTTTTCCGGTTTTGTCGCCCTTTGCAAATTATTTTTAGGCTGTGATGCTCATTTTGAATTATGGAAGAAGTTCTTCTGCCTCGTCCCCCGCCACCAGGGCAGAGGGTCCATATTTGAAGTGGGCGGCACTGAAGTATGACGAATAGCCGGATCCGGTTTCCCAGTCGGGATTCCGAAGAGGGGGTCCGACGAATGGTCTTCGAAATGGTTCTATATTGAGGACTTTCCTCTTTCGGACCCTGTTCGGTGTGGGCTCCCCGAATTCTCCAGCTCTCCTTTAAAGGAGCTATTCAGCTGGCTGATGTCTACTACACAACCTTCTTCTTGTAGACGTTGTTGGGCCTCCAAGTGCAGAGGTTTGTAGGACAGTAGCAAATTTCCCTCAAGTGGATGACCTAAGGTTTATCAATCTGTGGGAGGCGTAGGATGAAGATGGTCTCTCTCAAACAACCCTGCAACCAAATAACAAAGATTCTCTTGTGTCCCCAACACACCCAATACAATGGTAAATTGCATAGGTGTACTAGCTCGGCGAAGAGATGGTGATACAAGTGCAATATGGATGGTAGATACAGGTTTTTGTAATTTGAAATTATAAAAACAGCAAGGTAAAAAGTGGTAAAAGTGAGCGAAAACGGTATTGCAATGGTAGGAAACAAGGCCTAAGGTTCATACTTTCACTAGTGCAAGTTCTCTCGACAATACTAACATAACTGGATCATATAACTATCCCTCAACATGCAACAAAGAGTCACTCCAAAGTTACTAATAGCGGAGAACAAACGAAGAGATTATTGTAGGGTACAAAACCACCTCAAAGTTATCCTTTCTGATCGATCTATTCAAGAGTCCTAGCAAAATAACACGAAGCTATTCTTTCCGTTCGATCTATCATAGAGTCCATACTAGAATAACACCTTAAGACACAAATCAACCAAAACCCTAATGTCACCTAGATACTCCAATGTCACCTCAAGTATCCGTGGGTATGATTATATGATATGCATCACACAATCTCAGATTCATCTATTCAACCAACACAAAGAAGTTCAAAGAGTGCCCCAAAGTTTCTACCGGAGAGTCAAGAAAAAAACGTGTGCCAACCCCTATGCATAAGTTCACGAGGTTATGGAACTCGCAAGTTGACCACCAAAACATACATCAAGTGGATCACGTGATATCCAATTGTCACCACAGATAAGCACATGCAAGACATACATCAAGTGTTCTCAAATACTTAAAGACTCAATCCGATAAGATAACTTCAAAGGGAAAACTCAATCCGTTACAAGAGAGTAGAGGGGGAGAAACATCATAAGATCCAACTATAATAGCAAAGCTTGCGATACATCAAGATCGTGCCAAATCAAGAACATGAGAGAGAGAGAGATCGAACATATAGCTACTGGTACATACCCTCAGCCCCGAGGGTGAACTACTCCCTCCTCGTCATGGAGAGCGCCGGGAAGATGAAGATGGCCACCAGTGATGAATCCCCCTCCGGTAGGGTGCTAGAACAGGGCCCCGATTGGTTTTTGGTGGCTACAGAGGCTTGCGGCGGCGGAACTCCGATCTATGGTACCCCTGGTTGTTTTCGGAGTATATTGGTATATATAGGAGGAATAAGTAGGTCGGTGGAGCTGCAAGGGGCCCACGAGGGTGGGGGTGCGCCCATGGGGGGCAGGCGCGCCTCCCTGCCTCGTGGCCTCCTTGCTTCTTTCTTGACGTCCACTCCAAGTCCTCTGGATCACGTTTGTTCCAAAAATCACTCTCCCGAAGGTTTCATTCCGTTTGGACTCCGTTTGATATTCCTTTTCTGCGAAACACTGAAGTAGGCAAGAACAAAACAACAATTTGGACTGGGCCTCCGGTTAATAGGTTAGTCCCAAAAATAAGATAAAAGTGTATAATAAATCCCATTAAACATCCAAAAAGATTATATAATAGCATCGAACAATCAAAAATTATATATACGTTGGAGACCTATCAAGCATCCTCAAGTTTAATTTCTGCTCGTACTCGAGTAGGTAAATGATAAAAATAGAATTTTTGATGTGGAATGCTACCTACCATAATTCTCAATGAAATGTTCTTTATTGTGGCAAGAATATTCAGATCCATAAGATTCAAAACAAAAGTTTAATATTGACATGAAAACAATAATACTTCAAGCATACTAACAAATCAATCATGTTTTCTCAAAATAACAGGGCCAAAGCAAGCTATCCCTACAAAATCATATAGTCTGGCTATGCTCTATCTTCATCACACAAAATATTTAGATCATGCACAACCCCGATGACAAGCCAAGCAATTGTTACATACTTTTGATGTTCTCAAACTTTTTCAATCTTCACACAATACATGAGCGTGAGCCATGGACATAGCACTATAGGTGGAATAGAATGGTGGTTGTGGAGAAGACAAAAGGGAGAAGATAGTCTCACATCAACTAGGCGTATCAATGGGCTATGGAGAGCCCATCAATAGATATCAATGTGAGTGAGTAGGGATTGACAAGCAACGGATGCACTAGAGCTATTAGTGTATGAAAGCTCAACAAAAGAAACTAAGTGGGTGTGCATCCAACTTGCTTGCTCATGAAGATCTAGGGCAATTTGAGGAAGCACATCATTGGAATATGCAAGCCAAGTTCTATAATGAAAGATTCCCACTAGTATATGAAAGTGACAACATAGGAGACTCTCTATCATGAAGATCACGGTGCTACTTTGAAGCACAAGTGTGGTAAAAGGATAGTAAAATTGTCCCTTCTCCCTTTTTATCTTTTTTTATGGCCTCTTTTTTTTCTTTTTTTTTCTTTTCTTCCGGAGTCTCATCCCGACTTGTGGAAGAATCATAGTCTCCATCATCATTTCCTCACTTGGGACCATGCTCTAATAATGATGATCATCACACTTTTATTTACTTACAACTCAATACTTAGAACAAAATATGACTTTATGTGAATGCCTCCGGCGGTGTACCGGGATGTGCAATGGATCAAGAGTGACATGTATGAAAGAATTATGAAGGTGGCTTTGCCACAAATATGATGTCAACTACATGATCATGCAAAGCAATATGACAATGATGGAGCATGTCATAATTAACAAAACGGTGGAAAGTTGCATGGCAATATATCTCGGAGTGGCTATGGAAATGCCATAATAGATAGGTATGGTGGGTATATGATACTGGCGAAAGGTGCGCGGTATTAGAGAGGCTAGCAATGGTGGAAGGGTAAGAGTGCGTATAATCCATGGACTCAATATTAGTCATAAAGAACTCACATACTTATTGCAAAACTCTATTAGTATCGAAACAAAGTACTACGCGCATGCTCCTAGGGGGATAGATTGGTAGAAAAAGACCATCGCTCGTCCCTGACCGCCACTCATAAGGAAGACAGACAATAAATAAATCATGCTCCGACTTCATCACATAACGGTTCACCATACGTGCATGCTACGGGAATCACAAACTTTAACACAAGTATCTCTCAAATTCACAACTACTCAAATAACATGACTCTAATATCACCATCTTCATATCTCAAAACAATCATAAGGAATCAAACTTCTCATAGTATTCAATGCACTTTATATGAAAGTTTTTATTATATCCCTCTTAGATACCCATCATATTAGGACTAAATTCATAACCAAAGAAAATTACCATGCTGTTCTAAAAGACTCTCAAAAGAATATAAGTGAATCATGAGAGATCAACAATTTCTATAAAATATAACCACCGCCGTGCTCTAAAAGGATATAAGTGAAGCACTGAAGCAAATGACAAACTACTCCGAAAGATATAAGTGAAGATTAATGAGTAGTTGAATCATTATGTAACTATGTGAAGACTCTCTAACATTTAAGAATTTCAGATCTTGGGATATTATTCAAACATCAAGCAAAACTAAATAAAATAAAATGACGCTCCAAGCAAAACACATATCATGTGGTGAATAAAAATATAGCTCCAAGTAAGGTTACCGATGAACGAAGACGAAAGAGGGGATGCCATTCGGGACATCCCCAAGCTTAGGATCTTGGTTGTCCTTGAATATTACCTTGGGGTGCCTTGGTCATCCCCAAGCTTAGGCTCTTTCCACTCCTTATTCCATAGTCCATCGAATCTTTACCCAAAACTTGAAAACTTCACAACACAAAATTCAACAGAAAACTCATAAGCTCCGTTAGTATAGGAAAATAAATAACCACTTAGGTATTGTTGTGAACTCATTCTAAATTCATATAGGTGTAATATCTACTATATTCCAACTTCTCTATGGTTCATACTCTCCGGTACTACCCATAGATTCAACAAAATAAGCAAACAAAACAATGAAAACAGAATCTGTCAAAAACAGAATAGTCTGTACTAATCGGTATCATTCGAATACTTCGGTAACTCCACAAATTCTGAAATAAATTGGTGGACCTGGGTAATTTGTCTATTAATCATCTACAAAAAGAATCAACCTAAAATCACTCTCCAGTAAAAAATGGCAGCTAATCTCGTGAGCGCAAAAGTTTCTGTTTTTTACAGCAAGATCGCATGGACATCACCCAAGTCTTCCCAAAGGTTCTACTTGGAAAAAACACTAACTAAGACATAAAACCACATATAAACAGAGGCTAGATGAATTATTTATTACTAACAAAAACAAAAAGCAAAGAACAAAAATAAAATTGGGTTACCTCCCAACAAACGCTAACTTTTAACGCCCCTAGCTAGGCATGATAATTTCAATGATGCTCACATAAAAAATAACAATCTATTATATAATTAAGACAAGAGGTAAATAAGCCATTATGTTCATCCACACAGATTAAATTATCTTGACCACTAAATTTAGATATCAATGGCTGAGATTAAAGATCTAAATGTTACATACAAATATTGTTAGGTAGAAACAATTGAACGTGACACGTACAAAAATAATTTTTCAAGCATAACAAAAAGCGGATATTGCATCCAGCAATAAGTACGACCGGCCTCCCAAGGCCATGCATACTCGAACTCTTCCAAGCCAAGAAGGAAAGAAAAACATTGCGGTCAAAAAAAAGAAGGAAAGAAAAACATACACGGACTCTTCCATGGAAAATAACAGCAAGGAAAAAACAGATTCCTGATTGGCCGGCAAAGCCCAGAACACTCCCAATCCATATCCTTGCCGGCCGTCGTCGACACAGCCTCGCAACTCCCATGCATGTCCTAGGGCGCTAGCATATACACGGCCAGACTTTGATTCAGTGTATGCATGCACAACGGCAGCCTCGGGTTGCACAGCGTCTGAGAGTTACCTCTGGCATGCGACTGCCGCCGACGTCATGCAAGTGGCCGCCGCCGCCGCTGTCCACGCTGCTAAGTACACCTAGATGCCGTCCGCGGGTCAATCAAGCATCTACCATGCGAGTCCACAACTTCATGCTTCAAACCCGCCTCATGCATGCATCCCGATCAGCATGGAGATAGGTAGAGGATAGATGGAAGACTTGCCTTGCAATCAGCAGCAACAAGATCGATCAAAGCAAAAGCTAGCTAGGTACGTATTTTTTATGAGATGGTATAAGATGGATAGAAGACTTACCTTGCAATCAGTAGAAACAAGATCGATCACAGCTAGGTGTACCTACTTTTTTTTTTGAATATATCTAGGTACGTACTGGAACATAATATGTACATGTTTTTTTAACACACCTATTTTAGTATAATACAACGTAGTCTATTCAATTTTTTAACATGTCAACATCAGCATTGTGAAACAAATAGCCGTGTATATATGATGTCTTGACAAGCCTATAAACTTTTATAACTTACTTTTTTTTGCGAATTACTTTTATAACTTACTTAACTATGTCTGGATGTACACCATCATAAAAAGACACCTAGGTATCACATTTATTTTATTGGCATGAATAGGATTGTATCTAGATACGTCAACTATCATTCATGTCAGGTGCGTGTATTATTTAATTTATACCCCTCACTCTTATTATTCCCTAGCACTGATTTTTTAGTATCTCCATGTCTAGCACTTCTTTGTCCTTTCCCTAAAAAAGCACTTCTTTGTCCAAATTTATGGAATTGGTATAAAACTAGAAATTAGCAATTTGGAATTGATACAGGTTCCACATAAATCTATCAAGTGAGCCGAATTCTAAGATTTTTTTTATAGGAACGAGCATATTGAAATATCAACCTGAAACTAAAATGTCAAACTAAAATAAGGTTAGTGAGAGAGATTTTCCCAAGTAGTATAAATATGTCACCCATATTTATTAGACTTCATATTAATCAGAACAATGATCAGTGCAACGGTCAAAAAATGATCAATAGAACGGTCAACTAGGTCATGTATAAGTGATACGTCTCCGTCGTATCTACTTTTCCAAACACTTCTGCCCTTGTTTTGGACTCTAACTTGTATGATTTGAATGGAACTAACCCGGACTGACGCTGTTTTCAGCAGAATTGCCATGGTGTTATTTTATGTGCAAAAAATAGAAGTTCTCGGAATGACCTGAAACTCCACGGAATATCTTAAGATAATTAATAAAAAAATCCGCAAAAGATGAAGACCAGGGGGCCCACACCCTGTCCACAAGGGTGGGGGGCGCGCCCCCCTACCTCGTGGGCTGCCCGGTGGCCCTCCGATGCCAACTCCAACTCCATATATTGGCCTTCGGAGAGAAAAAAATCGGAGAGAAGAAATCATCACGTTTTACGATACCGAGCCGCCGCCAAGCCCTAATCTCTCTCTGCAGGGCTGCTCTGGAGTCCGTTCGGGGCTCCGGAGAGAGGAATTCATCGCCGTTGTCATCATCAACCATCCTCCATCACCAATTTCATGATGCTCACCGACGTGCGTGAGTAATTCCATCGTAGGCTTGCTGGACGGTGATGGGTTGGATGAGATTTATCATGTAATCGAGTTAGTTTTGTTAGGGTTTGATCCCTAGTATCCACTATGTTCTGAGATTGATGTTGCTATGACTTTTCCATGCTTAATGCTTGTCACTAGGGCCCGAGTGCCATGATTTCAAATCTGAACCTATTATGTTTTCATGAATATATGTGAGTTCTTGATCCTATCTTGCAAGTCTATAGTCACCTACTATGTGTTATGATCCAGCAACCCCGAAGTGACAATAATCGGAACCACTCCCGGTGATGACCTTAGTTTGAGGAGTTCATGTATTCACTATGTGCTAATGCTTTGTTCCGGTTCTCTATTAAAAGGAGGCCTTAATATCCCTTAGTTTCCAATAGGACCCCGCTGCCACGGGAGGGTAAGACAAAAGATGTCATGCAAGTTCTTTTCCATAAGCACGTATGACTATATTCGGAATACATGCCTACAATACATTGATGAACTGGAGCTAGTTCTGTGTCACCCTATGTTATGACTGTTACATGATGAACCACATCTGGCATAATTATCCATCATTGATCCGGTGCCTACGAGTTTTCCATATACTGGTTCTCGCTTATTTACTTTTCCGTTGCTACTGTTACAATCACTACAAAAATACCAAAAACATTACTTTTACTGTCTTTACTTTTGTTACTGTTACCATCACTATCATATTACTTTGCTACTAAACACTTTGCTGCAGATACTAAGTTTCCAGGTGTGGTTGAATTGACAACTCAGCTGCTAATACTTGAGAATATTCTTTGGCTCCCCTTGTGTCGAATCAACAAATTTGGGTTGAATACTCTACCCTCGAAAACTGTTGCGATCCCCTATACTTGTGGGTTATCAAGACCTTTTTCTGGCGCCGTTGTCGGGGAGCATAGCTCTATTCTTTGAGTCACTTGGGACTTATATCTGCTGGACACTATGAAGAACTTAAAAGACGCTAAGACCAAGATTTTGCCCTCAACTACGAGGGGAGGTAAGGAACTGCCATCTAGCCTTGCACTAGATTCTCCTTCTGTTATAAGTAAGCTTGCGACACCTAAACCTGCTACTGCTATGAATTCTGATATGTCGCATATTATTGATGATGCCACTTCTGCTATGCACGATACTTATGAGGAAACCACTTCTAGGCTTGATACTACTGTGCCCCTTGGTGAATTTCTTGATGAGCAAATTGCTAGGTCTAGAGAAAGAGAAATTATTACACCTGAATACAATGATGAGAGTGATGATGAAAATATGCCTCCTATTCCTGAAGGTTATCTTTTTTATGCAGAATCTTCTGCTGCTATTCTTGCTTGCCAGGATAGATATGAACTTAAGAGGTTTCTAGTTAAATTGAGTAAAGAATCTTTTAGAGATAGAATGAGACCCGACCCTGCTTTTGCTACTTCACCTATTTGTGTTCCTGATAAGGATTATTATGATTTTTCTGTTGATCCAGATATAATTACTTTGGCTGAATCTGATCCTTTCTATGGCTATGAATCTGAAACTGTTGTGGCACATCTTACTAAGTTGAATGATATAGCTGCC
The DNA here is from genome assembly GCF_018294505.1 of Triticum aestivum. NCBI lineage: Eukaryota > Viridiplantae > Streptophyta > Magnoliopsida > Poales > Poaceae > Triticum > Triticum aestivum. The sequence goes on from NC_057801.1 coordinate 728,331,166, forward strand.
CTATTTACTAATAATGAGAGATTGCGCTACCTTTATTTACTCAAAATATTTCCGTTCTAATTAAAGGGTGATGATAAGATATGGTTTAATTCTCTTGATCATGGTTGTGTGAAAAGTCCCCAGGATATGATTTATTACTTCTCTACTAAATATTTCCCCGCTCATAAGAAACAAGCAGCCTTGAGGGAAATATATAACTTTGTGCAAATTGAAGAAGAGAGTCTCCCACAAGCTTGGGGGAGGCTTCTCAAGTTACTTAATGCTTTGCCTGATCATCCTCTTAAGAAACATGAAATACTTGATATCTTTTATAATGCACTAACTGATGCTTCCAGAGATTACCTGGATAGTTGTGATGGTTCTCTTTTCAGGGAAAGAACGCCGGATGAAGCGGAAATTCTATTGAACAATATGTTGACAAATGAAAATAATTGGGCACCTCCCGAGCCAGCTCCTGAGCCAATTTCTGAGCCAATTATTGAGCCTATTCCTAAACCAACTCCGAAGAAGAGAGGTGTTCTATTTCTCAGTCCTGAAGATATGCAAGAGCCAAAGAAATCTATGAAAGAAAAATGTATTAAAGATGAAGATGTTAAGAATTTACCTCCTATTGAAGAAATACACGGTCTTAATTTACCGCCTGTTGAAGAAGCATATGATCTCAATTACTTATTTACTGAAGAACCTCCCGATATCCCGACACAGGTAGTAAAGGTAAATTCTCTCTATAGATATGATAAAGCTGAAGTCCCTCCTACTAAAATTGCTAGTCAGTGCTTGGATGAGTTTGATAACTTTATGTTTAAGCAAGATGACTTTAATGCTTATTTTGGTAGACAATTAAAACAAGATGCCTATATGATTAAACGCTTGGGTGATTATATGGCTGATATTAGAGGTGAACTTAAACTTGTTAGCAAACATGCTTCTATGGTTACCACTCAAGTAGAACAAGTACTTAAAGCTCAAAAAGAAGCGCTTGATGAAATGAATAGTAAGAAAAATGATTATGTTGTTAGAGTGGCTACTAGAACCGGTAGAATGACTCAGGAACCTTTGTATCCTGAAGGCCACCCTAAGAGAATCGAGCAAGATTCTCAGAGAAATGATATTGATGTACCTAGTTCTTCTAAAAGGAAGAAAAAGAAAAATGATAGGACTTTGCAAACTTCTAGTGAACCTATTGCTGAGCCACCTGAGAATCCGAATGATATTTCTATTTTTGATGCTGAAACACAATCAGGTGATGAACATGAACCCAGTGATAAAGTTAATGATAATGATCATGTTAATGCTCAACCTAGTAATGATAATGATGTAGAAGATGAACCTGCTGTTGATCTTGATAACCCACAATCAAGGAATCAACACTATGATAAAAGAGACTTCATTGCTAGGAAACATGGTAAAGAAAGAGAACCATGGGTTCAGAAACCCATGCCATTTCCTCCGAAACCATCCAAGAAAAAGGATGATGAGGATTTTGAGCGCTTTGCTGAAATGATTAGACCTATCTTTTTGCGTATGCAATTAACTGATGTGCTCAAAACAAATCCTTATTCTAAGTATATGAAGGATATTATTACTAATAAAAGAAAGATACCTGAAGCTGAAATTTCCACCATGCTTGCTAATTATACTTTTAAGGGTGGAATACCAAAGAAACTTGGAGATCCCGGAGTACCTACTATACCATGCTCCATTAAGAGAAATTATGTTAAAACTGCTTTATGTGATCTTGGAGCCGGTGTTAGTGTTATGCCTCTCTCTTTATATCGTAGACTTGACTTGAATAAGTTGACACCTACTGAAATATCTTTGCAAATGGCTGATAAATCAACCGCTATACCTGTCGGTATTTGTGAGGATGTGCCTGTTGTGGTTGCAAACGTTACTATTTTAACGGACTTTGTTATTCTTGATATTCCTGAGGATGATAGTATGTCTATTATTCTTGGAAGACCTTTCCTTAATACTGCAGGGGCTGTTATTGATTGCAACAAAGGCAATGTCACTTTTCATGTTAATGGCAATGAGCACACGGTACAATTTCCGAGGAAACAACCTCAGGTTCACAGTATCAACTCTATTGGAAAAATTCCATCGGTTATATTCGGAGGTTTTGAATTTCCTCTCCCTACTGTCAAGAAAAAGTATGATATACTTATTGTTGGGGATTTTCATATCCCCGTTGAGGTAACTTAGTGCTATTCGAAATTTCTCCGGTTCCGTGTTAATCGGAATGAGCTCGTTAACAAGACTTGATCAACCTTGTTAGTTGATTCTTTTTGATGAACATGAGATGGATGAAACTAGAAGCACAACCTTCTGTACCCTCTTTATATTTTCTGTTATTTAGTAGAAATGAAGTGAAATACTATTTTTCTGTCTGTCTCCCGACTTATCCGTGCAATATAAAATATACCGAAAATAAAAGTCCTCAGAATGCCATGCCAATTTAATATGATTTTTTCAGGAATATTTAAGAATTTACTGTGCAACAATCACCGCGGGGGTAGCTGTCACCTGGTCACGAGGGTGGAGGGCGCGCCCTACCCCCTGGGCGCGCCCCCTGCCTCATGGGCCTACGGTGGCCCTCCTCCACTTATTCCTGCACCCATCTTCTTCCTCTGTCTCACACAATCACGAAAAACCAACTCAAGCACGAGTTCCAGCCCCCGTTGCGGTGATTTTCGATCTCCTTGCTCAAAGCACCTCTCGCAAAACTGCTTGGGGAGATTGTTCCTTGGTATGTGACTCCTCCATTGGTCCAATTAGTTTTTGTTCTAGTGCTTTATTCTTTGCAAATTTGTGCTACATAGGTGACCATGTTCTTGAGCTTGCATGTCAAATTTATATGGTTCCAAGTAGTTCCAATGCTTTATATAGGCTCTAGGCACTTGTAGGAGTTGTTGCTATCAATTTTATTGAAGTTGGTTCACTTTTATTTGAAGCTACTAAAAATTTCAGATTTTTTCAGAAATAATGAAGAGATTTTTGAGGGGCTCATCGAGCCGAAGCTCGAAGGAAAAACAAAAGGAAGAAGAACAAAAGCCCAAATTTAATTTGCCTCGCACCGCGGAGGTCTGGCCGTGTGAATGGCCTTCCGATGACTTCTTGAGGGGAGCCGGGATTTACGAAGATTTCTATATATTAATTGAGAATGTTGGCCTCACCGACTTCCTCCGCGACCAACGTCATCAGTATCTCTTACTCACAAATACTTTTGTGGAAAATTTCTACTTTTTCCCTAAGAGTTCACCTCCATCAGTAGAATTTCATTTATATGACATTGTTAAGAGGATGCCATTAGCTGAATTTTGCAAGGTTTGCAAAATACCTTTTGAGGGCACCTTGGATGAACCACAGCGTAACGAAATAGAAGCTTTTATTAACACTATCACGGTGGGAGAAACCAGGAAGGTTTCTGATGCAAGAATCACTAGCATACATTTTCCTGTTTTACGCTACTTTGCCTTATTTGCTAGTCGTTGATTGATTGGTCGCGGAAACTGTGGAAACCTTAGTATTCCTGATGTTATCATTTTGTTCCATGGTTTATATCGAAATAACTCTGTTAGTATGGGTGGAATTGTTGCTAGGCGGTTAAGTCTGAACCGTACTAAAGGCCCCATCTTTGGAGGCATTTATGCCTCACGCCTAGCTGAACATTTTGAAATACCTATTAGGCATGAGGAGAAAGAGGAAACATCGCTGCCTCGTGCTTATTTAGATTATAGGAGTATGATATCACATGATTTTCTTGTTAAAAGCCGCGAAGGGGAGCTCAAATATAAATTGTACTTTGATAAACATCACCCTGAGACTATTACTTTGCCTGCTCCCTCTTTGTTTAACTTGTCTGCAGGTCCTTACATCATTCTGTGGGCGGCCATTCAAGCCTATCGAAATCCTGCACCCGCCCCGGAACCGGAGCCACAAGATGAGCCTCCACGACTATCTGTTTATTCTTGGGATCCAGAGGAGGCTGCCAGCCAGTGGCAGCCAGAGCCTTCTTCGTCACAGTATGACCCCAGCTTCACCTACGGGTATCCGCCAGGCCATCCCTGGCAATAGACCAACTTAGGCCAAAAGCATAAGCTTGGGGGAGTACGTATTTCCCACCGACATTACATACATGTTCACACACACTCATTTCTAGATGTCGGTGTTCATACTCTTTCACTGTAATATCCATGCTAGTTTATTTTCTTTTTCCTGCTTTCTTCTTGTGTGTTCAATAAACCTTAAGAAAACCAAAAAAAATAGTAGTAGTTTATTTTTTTGATGTAGTAATTAAAAAGGAAAACCCAAAAATATTTTTTGTTCTTCTTTTGCTTGTTGGGAGCTTTCCCGTGTAAATAGTTTTTCTTTTCCTTTCTTTGGGGGTTGAGAAGACCATATTGAAAATGCTTAGTGGCTCTTATATGCATGATTGTCTATTTAACTTAGAGCCCTTATTACTTGTCTTCTCTCTTAAGATGAATGCTTGCAGATTCCAGCTTAGTCCAATACACGTGCACTCTTATTATTATACACTTCATTCGGTCAAGCAAGTGAAAGGCAATAATGATGATATATGATGGACTTATTGGGATGAGAAAAGCTGGTATGAACTCGACCTCTCTTATTTTTGTAAATATGATGATTCATCGTTCCTGAGTTAGCTATTATGAAGTAAGCATATTTGCAATGACATTTAGAGATTATAGTTGCTTGTACCATGCTTGATTAGCTATGAGTTATAATGGTTTACCTTGCGTGCCAACATGCTATTAGAATGATCATGATGTGGTATGATGGGATGGTATCCTCCTTTAAATGAATTGAGTGACTAGACTTGGCACATGTTCACGCATGTAGTTGAATCAAATCAACATAGCCTTCATGATATTTATGTTCATGGTGGATTATATCCTACTCATGCTTGTATTCGGTGTAAATTAATTTTGATGCATGTTTACGACTGTTGTCGCTCTCCCAGTTGGTCGCTTCCCAGTCTTTTGCTAGCCTTCACCTGTACTAAGCGGGAATACTGCTTGTGCATCCAAACTCCTTAAACCCCAAAGTTGTTCCATATGAGTCCACTATACCTTCCTATATGCGGTATTTACCTGCCGTTCCAAGTAAATTTGTATGTGCCAAACTCCAAACCTTCAAATGAAATTCTGCTTTGTATACTCGAGCAGCTCATGTTCCAACTAGGGATGTCCTTATCTTCCATGTTAGGCGGTTATTCTCAAGAGGAGTGGACTCCGCTCCTCATTCACGAGAAAATGGCTGGTCACCGGGATGCCCAGTCCCATGCTTTATGCAAACTAAATCAAAATAACTGCAAACAAAACTCCCCTTGGGACCCGTTGAATGTTGGAGGCACTCGTTCTTTCGAGCAAGCCATGGATTGATGCTTGTGGAGGAGGGGGACTATAAAATTTACCATTCTGTTTGGGAACCGCCTATAATTTGTTTAGCATGGAAGATATCGTCATCTCATAGTTGTTGCGTTGACAGCAAAAGTATGCCGCTCAAAATGTTATTCAATCTCTATTTTAGAACTGAGCTCTGGCACCTCTACAAATCCCTGCTTCCCTCTGCGAAGGGCCTATCTATTTACTTTTATGTTGAGTCATCACCCTTCTTATTAAAAAGCACCCGCTGGAGAGCACACTGTTGTTTGCATTCATTATTATTGGTTTATATTGGGTATGACTTGACTGGATCTCTTTTACCATGAATTACAATGTTTAGTCAGTCCTTGATCTTTGAAGGTGCTCTGCATTTATGTTTTGCGGTCTCAGAAAGGGCTAGCGAGATACCATTTCGTCATATCATGTTATGATTATTTTGAGAAAGTGTTGTCATCCGAGTTTTGTTATTATAGCTCGCTAGCTGATTATGCTATTGATATGAGTAATTGTGAGACCTTTGTGTTATTGTATGGTTAGTCCATAATATTTGCTGAAACTTGAGTGCTGGCTTTTCATGTTTACAACAACAAGATCAAACAGAGTTTGTAAAAGTTTTTCTTTTTCTTTTTCAATTTGTCAACTGAATTGCTTGAGGACAAGCAAGGGTTTAAGCTTGGGGGAGTTGATACGTCTCTGTCGTATCTACTTTTCCAAACATTGTTGCCCTTGTTTTGGACTCTAACTTGTATGATTTGAATGGAACTAACCCGGACTGACGCTGTTTTCAGCAGAATTGCCATGGTGTTGTTTTATGTGCAGAAAATAAAAGTTCTTGGAACGACCTGAAACTCCACGGAATATCTTAGGATAGTTAATAAAAAATCCTCGCAAAAGATGAAGACCAGGGGGCCCACACCCTGCCCACGAGGGTGGGGGGCGCGCCCCCCCACCCTGGGCGCGCCCCCTACCTCGTGGGCCCCCTGGTGGCCCTCCGACGCCAACTCCAACTCCATATATTGGCATTCGGAGAGAAAAAATTGGAGAGAAGAAATCATCGCGTTTTACGATACGGAGCCGCCGCCAAGCCCTAATCTCTCTCGGGAGGGCTGATCTGGAGTCTGTTCGGGTCTCCAGAGAAGGGAATTCATCGCCATCGTCATCATCAACCATCCTCCATCACCAATTTCATGATGCTCACCGCCGTGCGTGAGTAATTCCATCGTAGGCTTGCTTGACGGTGATGGGTTGGATGAGATTTATCATGTAATCGAGTTAGTTTTGTTAGGGTTTGATCCCTAGTATCCACTATGTTCTGAGATTGATGTTGCTATGACTTTGCTATGCTTAATGCTTGTCACTAGGGCCTGAGTGCCATGATTTCAGATCTGAACCTACTATGTTTTCATGAATATATGTGAGTTCTTGATCCTATCTTGCAAGTCTATAGTCACCTACTATGTGTTATGATCCGGCAACCCCGAAGTGACAATAATCGGAACCACTCCCTGTTATGTCCTTAGTTTGAGGAGTTCATGTATTCACTATGTGCTAATGCTTTGTTCCGGTTCTCTATTAAAAGGAGGCCTTAATATCCCTTAGTTTCCAATAGGACCCCGCTGCCACGGGAGGGTAGGACAAAAGATGTCATGCAAGTTCTTTTCCATAAGCATGTATGACTATATTCGGAATACATGCCTACGTTACATTGATGAACTGGAGCTAGTTCTGTGTTACCCTATGTTATGACTGTTACATGATGAACCACATCCGGCATAATTATCCATCATTGATCCGGTGCCTACGAGTTTTCCATGTACTGGTTCTCGCTTATTTACTTTTCCGTTGCTACTGTTACAATCACTACAAAAATACCAAAAACATTACTTTTAAGTTTCCAGGTGTGGTTGAATTGACAACTCAGCTGCTAATACTTGAGAATATTCTTTGGCTCCCCTTGTGTCGAATAAACAAATTTGGGTTGAATACTCTACCCTCGAAAACTATTGTGATCCCCTATACTTGTGGGTTATCAATAAGCAGGTATGAGTACATGTCATATTACGTACGTGCAAACATTTTCAGCTTTTTAGATAAAATGTTCCTGAAAACCATGAGAAAAAAGCACATATTTGTCCCGCAAACTACTGCAGAAAGGAGTGTTCATATAGCAAGCTATGGCAGCAAGATAGGACTCCCGGAAGAAACAGAGGATGACATTGTATATGATGGAAGACTTACTTTTTCTTTAGAGTAATGTCAGCAACTTACTTGATTTTATGTTTCCATCTTTCTAATTCAGTCTAGCCGTGCACCAAGGAACTCATTAGCACTATGCACTAGAGAAGACCATCTTTCACTATGTTTATAACTGGATGTGATGATCAAATATTGGCACAGAGAGTATCTTAAAGTGGAATCCCATAAATTTTAATATATCATGATCTTTAAAATAGTTGCACCTTTCTGCTTTTTAAAGATTTATCCAAAATAATGCATGGAATAAAACATACATCACCAGCAAGGAGAGTATGTTAATGCCTACGTATTGGTGCGATTTTAATGCAACTATCATGTTTTTTATCTTTGTAACCGGATGTGATGATAAAATAATGACAAGGAAAGTATTTGCTAAATATAGAAGTTATAAATAGAAATCTAGTCGCACAAATGTGCGGGTCACTCTACTAGTTGAAACATAAAGAGAGCATCATGAAGAATATGACTAGCACAATTAAGTCTAACCCTCTTCCTATGCATAGGGATTTTGTGAGCAAACAATTTATGGGAACAAGAATCAACTAGCATAGGAAAGCAAAACAAGCATAAGTTCAAGATTTTAAGCACATAGAGAGGAAACTTGATATTATTGCAATTCCTACAAGCATATATTCCTCCTTCATAATAATTTTCAGTAGCATCATGAATGAATTCAACAATATAACCATCACCTAAAGCATTCTTTTCATGATCTACAAGCATAGAAATTTTATTACTCTCCACATAAGCAAAATTCTTCTCATTCGGAATAGTGGGAGTATCATAAGAGACCCGAATACTATAAATTGTTTCCACATTAAAAGAGTAATGTTCAGAAAAAGGGTAATCATAATTATGACAAGTTTTATAAATATAATCATTACTACTTTTTATAGCATAAGTGTCATCACAATAATCATCATAAATAGGAGGCATGCTATCATCATAATAAATTTGCTCATCAAAACTTGGGAGGCTAAAAATATCATCTTCATTAAACATAGCATCCCCAAGCTTGGGATAAACATTAACTGCAACAAATATATTCTCAAACATGTCATTCTCATCAAACATAGCATCCCCAAGCTTGGGCCTTTTCATATCATAAGCATAATCACTCTCATCATTAATAGTATGCATAGCACCAATAGTATAGCAATTATCATCATCACAATGAGTAATAGGAGCAACATCATTTGGGAGGGATACCTTTCTACCTTTGCTTCTCCATCTTTTCTTTTTCTTATTCACATCATGTGTGGGTTTAACCCTCTTTTTGAGCTCCTTATCAATGAGATTGGTTGAATAGAAAGCTCCTCCTTGTTACCTGATTCATTAAAAGAAATAATAGGAGGATATTGGGAAGTCTCTTCCCTTTCATTAGTATTCTCTTCATCTTCTATTTCTTTTCTTTTCTTTGTGTAATTGGCAATATAAGGATTTTCAATGCAATTCACCACACAATACATGAAAATTTCTTCTAGATCAAAATCAAGAACTTTATCAAGGACAAATTCTGGCATATCCTTAGTTATACGTTTCATTTCTTCAAAACCCAAAAGCAAACTAAGTTCATTATGTTGTGTAAGGGAAATAAAGTCATCCCAAATTTTGGACATAATACGATCATGAAACAATTTGCATTGGATATTTAAATGACCACGTTCATTGCAAAGTTCACAAGGGTGATTAAGAAAATTTAAATTTTCAGCACAAACATGTAGCCTTTCTTGCAACCATTTGGTTTCTAAATACTTATGCCTCTTACAAAATCTATCTTCCCTATTAGGTGTGTACTTGCAAACTCTATGCACTCCACAAAAATTGAGTGCTTATAAGAGACATTTTCATCATGACTAGTCCAATCATCATTAGTACTATGGATATTCAAAGAGTTCATACTAACCACATTGCAATCATGCTCATCATTCACATATTTTATGCCAAGTATTCTATGTAATTCTTCTTCTAGTACTTGAGCACAATTTTCCTTCCCATCATTTTCACGAAAGACATTAAAAAGATGAAGCATATGAGGCACCCTTAATTCCATTTTTTGTAGTTTTCTTTTATAAACTAAACTAGTGATAAAACAAGAAACTAAAAGATTCTGTTGAAAGATCGATATACCTTCAAGCTTGAAAAGAGCTTGATGTCTACTACACAACCTTCTTCTTATAGACGTTGTTGGGCCTCGAAGTGCAGAGGTCTGTAGGACAGTAGCAAATTTCCCTCAAGTGGATGACCTAAGGTTTATCAATCCGTGGGAGACATAGGATGAAGATGGTCTCTATCAAACAACCCTGCAACCAAATAATAGAGAGTCTCTTGTGTCCCCAACACACCCAATACAATGGTAAATTGTATATGTGTACTAGTTCGGCGAAGAGATGGTGAGACAAGTGCAATATGGATGGTAGATATAGGTTTTTGTAATATGAAATTATAAAAACAGCAAGGTAACAAGTGGTAAAAGTGAGCGAAAACGGTATTCCAATGGTAGGAAACAAGGCCTAAGGTTCATACTTTTACTAGTGCAAGTTCTCTCAACAATAATAACATAATTGGATCATATAACTATCCCTCAACATGCAACAAAGAGTCACTCCAAAGTTACTAATAGCGGAGAACAAACGAAGAGATTATTGTAGGGTACAAAACCACCTCAAACTTATCCTTTCTGGTCGATCTATTCAAGAGTGCGTAGTAAAATAACACGAAGCTGTTCTTTCTGTTCGATCTATCATAGAGTTTGTACTAGAATAACACCTTAAGGGACAAATCAACCAAAACCCTAATGTCACCTAGATACTACAATGTCACCTCAAGTATCCGTGGGTATGATTATATGATATGCATCACACAATCTCAGATTCATCTATTCAACCAACACAAAGAACTTCAAAGAGTGCCCCAAAGTTTCTACCGGAGAGTCAAGACAAAAACGTGTGCCAACCCCTATGCATAAGTTCACGAGGTCAAGGAACTCACAAGTTGATCACCAAAACATACATCAAGTGGATCACGTGATATCTCGTTGTCACCACAGATAAGCACATGCAAGACATACATCAAGTGTTCTCAAATCCTTAAAGACTCAATCTGATAAGATAACTTCAAAGGGAAAACTCAATCCACTACAAGAGAGTAGAGGGGGAGAAACATCATAAGATCCAACTATAGTAGCAAAGCTCGCGATACATCAAGATCGTGCCCAATCAAGAACACGAGAGAGAGAGAGAGAGAGAGAGAGAGAGATCAAACACATAGATACTGGTACATACCCTCAGCCCTGAGGGCGAAGTACTCCCTCCTCGTCATGGAGAGCGCTGAGATGATGAAGATGGCCACTGGTGATGGATCCCCCCTTCATCAGGGTGTCGGAACAGGGTCCCGATTGGTTTTTGGTGGCTACAGAGGCTTGCGGTGGCGGAACTCCTGATCTATGGTACCCCTGGTATATATAGGAGGAAGAAATAGGCCGGTGGAGCTGCGAGGGGCCCACGAGGGTTGGGGGGCGTGCCCAGGGGGGCAGGCACGCCTCCCTGCCTCGTGGTCTCCTCGCTTCTTTATTGACGTCTACTCCAAGTCCTCTGGATCACATTTGTTCCAAAAATCGCTCTCACGAAGGATTCATTCCGTTTGGACTTCATTTGATATTCCTTGTCTGTGAAACACTGAAATAGGCAAAAAACAACAATAGGTTAGTCCCAAAAATAATATAAAAGTGTATTATAAAGCCCATTAAACATCCAAAACAAATAATATAATAGCATGGAACAATCAAAAATTATAGATATGTTGGAGACGTATTACTGGCGCCCCAAGTCTCCTAGACAAGAGGATAGCTCAGAAGTAATGAGATTGGTCAGCAAGGTCAGATTGTTGACCCATTCCGGACTCTCCATCATTGAAGTTGTGGGTATTGCGATAAAGCGATGTATCCAGCCGCTTCATTCCAGGGTGGGTCCTTTGTGGAACTACAACGGGGAGGATGACGCGTCATGCTATACGCGAAAGGGTCCGGATGACCAAGCCGCATTGCCGCCACGCTTATGGATCTTTATAAAGGAGAGGAGGAATACTTCACCCATCTACAATGCCGGGAAGGCTTTTCCATGTACAACTCCATTGACTAGGTAAGCTTAATCATTCAGTACCTTTTTATCATTGGGGTGCATTGACTGAATACTCGGGTTGTTTCAAAACAGTCATGGAGGAAGGTAGTCGAGAACATCCATTGCCCTCCTCCCCAACCAGAAGACCACACACATAACGAAGATCCCGGATTCCATGAAGATCCGGATATATTTGTGGAATTTGAAGATGGAGTCTATTATGAGGCGAGCCTTGACGGCTCGGAGGTAGCCATCATGGACAATTACCCTGATCTCTACCCCTTCGTTAAGGTAAGTGTCCGAAAATCAAGAAGGAGTGATATGTACGCACATAATTTACTCGTCGCACCAAACCGTATTTTGCAGGATTGGCGCTCGGCGAACCGTACCCAAGGATGGGCAACCAGAAGAAGGATGACACCCTCAAGGGGTGGCCGTGCAAAGCGAAAGGAGGCCGGGAGCGCCGCTGGGCCTGCTCCATCACCAAAAAGGTATGTGCCCTAGTTCATACTTAGGCGCGAAGCCAAATTGTCATTTTTTATCCTCCTTCTATTATCTCAGGAGGGGTACCCGGTGGACCGTAAACAAGATCCCGTCCAGTCGGGCCGCCACCAATCCGGCGCCAGAGATGTCAACTAGCTAGGACCAGGGCGCACGCTGACGTGGCGCAGACCCATCTGCCCAATCAAGAGCCTGATGAGGTGTCTGTCACCAACTCTGAAGTGGAAAGCGCGATGAATCATGACACTTGAAAGAAGGTTTGCGCACCCCTGCTTTCACAGAGCCAGAATTTACCGCCCTTAGCACTATGGGCGCATACATCCGGGCTGCCCGAGACGGACTTACAGGAGTCGGTCGCCTGTTCTCCAAAGATATACAAGTATAAATTTATATAAACTTAGTATATAGATAGAAGTAGCCCACGAGACTTAAAGCGGGTGGAACAAACCGATCTGAGGATCGTTTACGACCGCGGGTTTTCAAGGAGAAGAACAGTGCTTGTCCTAGGAGCTCGAGACAAGCCGGACACAACTAAATGCCGCTGTCTCTGAGCTTGAAGAAAAGAAGAGTGCTCCAATGTATATTGGCAAACATAAAAAACTAGAAGAAGCAGGCCGAAGAGATATGGATCTTACAGGCTCAACTCTTGGAGGCACAACAGGAAAACCAGAAGCTGAAGGACGGCATATTCGGTATGACTTGTGAACCATCCGAATTATTGATATAACTATATAATGCGGAATGTTATAGTTCGGTTGATATAGGTATGTTAACCGGCCGCCACGAGGAGGAAGTGTCCGGGATCCAAAGTGACATTCTAACGGAACTGTCAAAGCTACACGAGCATGCCCGGAAGGCCATGAAGAATATGGACAGAACCTTATGGCCCTCCGATGCCCCTCCAGAAAGTATGGAGGGGTTGGCATATCTTTCCAAGGGTGCTCGACGTTGCTTTGAGCTGTGGAAGATGCCCGCATGCCGTGAAGGTGCACGAGAGGCATGGGCCATGGTGAAGACATGCTACACCGGACTTGATCCGAACAATATGGCCCGAGTTGGACCTCAAGGACCTGACGGGAAGGAAATTCCTATAAGCTTGGTCTACGACCAAGTAATGACAGTGGCGAAATATCCACAACAAGATTGTAAATTAGATAGCCTTCTAGATGGCGTAGAAAGAGAGTAGGCGTTCGATTCTATGTAACAATGTACTTTATGACCAAACTTATCTCCTGTCGAACTTATAAAAAGAAAAATTGTCATCGCAGACCTTCGGCTTCCACCTCCGAACCAAGAAGTTGGAGCGTTTCCATATGCCATGTTTAACTAAGAAACATTTTGTATCTTTGGAAGCCAGGCAATCCGGTCATATTGCTCGAGCAGACAAAAAGTGTTCGGGGAGTTATGTTATATTACTATTTAACGTAAGAAACATCTTCCAAGAAAAATAGTTCCGTTAGGGGTTCCTTTCCTTGGGCTAGCATGCCAAATGATGCATGCCTAGGCTCATATCCGAAGTGCTGGCAGCCATTTCCTAATTTTCCAGAAACAGTCTGTTGTGTACGTGCCGACCAATTATTCCCTTAAGAATGCTAGCTTTCAGCTTCACCCGTTTGAGGTAGAGATCTGGATAACCCGGTTGTAGCAATCGTAGAGGTACTCCCTTTACATCCTAGCCCAACAATTGGGAATGTAGGGTATAAACACAGGAGCAAGGCAACCTAGCTTGGAAAAAACTTAAGTCATAGAGGTGCATAAAAGGGCAGAAGCAACAACCGTTATGGGCGAAAGAAGCTTATGAGCTTTTCAATAAGATGCTTCTTTAAAAGAAGCCACCATGTATGGTGGGGTGTATACATTTAAAGATGTGTACCCCGAACGATGTGGTTGATCCGAACATACATTGGAAAAGGAAAGGGAAAAATTAACAAGGGAGAAAAAAAGGAAAAAAACCTAGTTTAAAATGAAACCTAAGGAGGCCGAACTATGCGTAAAATCTTCAGGGCCGGGCAGCATTCCATGGGTTCAGCTCAAGGCGATTATCCTCTGCATTGCAGAGGAGATAGGCTCCTCCCATAAGGACTTCATCTATGACAAAGGGGCCCTCCCAGTTGGGTTTGAGCTTATCCTTTTTCTTCTCCGGGAGGCGTAGAACAAGTTCTCTGACATTGTATGTCTTAGCCCGCACTTCTCTGCTTTGGCAATGCCTAGCATATTGTTGCTAGAATGCAGAACAGGCTTTAACAACATCTTGCTCCTCTTCGAGTCCGGCTAGGTCATCCTACCGATCTAGTTCGGCTTCGCTCTTTTCGTACATGTGCACTCTAAGTGAGCCATGAATAATATCGCAGGGCAATATGGACTCTGCGCCATACACCATAAATAAAAGTGTGTATTCGGTCGTTCGATTGGGCATGGTCCGGAGTCCCCAAAGTACGGAATCGAGTTCCCCAACCCAGTGCTTGTATGATTCTCGTAAAGAGCACACTAGTCTGGGCTTAATACCACTCAAGATCAGACCATTGGCCCTTTCGACTTGGACGTTTGTTTGAGGGTGGTATACAGATGCGTAGTCGAGTTTAATGCTAGCGCACCAAGTTTTCATCTCATCAGCTGTGAAGTTAGAGCCATTATCAGTGATGATACTGTGCGGGACACCATAACGATGGGTTGCGCCGGATATAAAGTCGATCACTGGTCTGGCCTCAGCTGTTTTTACTGGTTTGGCCTCTATCCATTTAGTGAATTTGTCAACCATTACCAGCAAGTATTTCTTTTTGTGGATTCCCCCTTTAAGGGGTCCAACCATGTCAAGCCCCCAGACCGCAAAGGGCCAAGTAATGGGGATTGTTCTTAATCCGGTGGGAGGCATGTGGCTTTGATTGGCGAAAAGCTGACAGCCCACGTAACGTTGAACAAGGGCTTGAGCGTCTGCTCAAGCCGTGGGCTAGAAAAACCCTGTTCGGAACGCCTTGCTTACAAGGGCTCGAGCTGCGGCATGATGGCTACCGAGGCCAGCATGTATTTCTTTAGAGATACAGCTTTGAAGGACTCCGATAGTACTTCTTTTATACAGTTCACCCTCATGTACTTTAAAAGCTTTAGAGCGCCGAACTATGCATCAAGCTTCATTTTGATCGTTGGGAAGCTCCTGCCTATTAAGGTAGGCCAGGAATGGTTCAGTCCAGGGAGCGATAACCACCATGATCTCACGACCAGAGGGTGTTATATCGATATCCGGACCTCCGATGGTGTCTACATTGTGTTCAACAGCTGGGGGTATGATCAGGTCCGAATTACCTTCTCCCCTCTCATCCTGCCACACTACGGATGGCTTAAAGAGCCTTTCCACAAAGGTGTTAGGTGGCACAGGGTCGCGTTTAGCGCCCATACGAGCGAGGATGTCGGCTGCCTGATTACTCTCTCGAGCGATGTGATGAAATTCTAGTCCTTCAAACCGGGCTGATATTTTTAGTATGGCGTTTCGATATGCCGCCATTTTTGGGTCATTTGCGTCAAACTCTCTGTTGACCTAGGAAATTGCAAGGTTGGAGTCACCACGCACCTCCAGGTGTTGTATGCCCATGGAGACAGTCATGCAAAGACCATGTAGCAGCACCTCGTATTCGGCTACATTGTTGGCATCGGTATACATAATTTGTAGTACATAGCGGACTGTGTCCCCAGAGGGGATGTTAGGATGACGCCAGCCCCTAGTTCGGCCAGCATTTTGGAGCCGTCGAAGTACATAGTCCAATTGGAGTATGAGCTATACTCTTTAGGGTGTTCTGCTTCCGTCCATTCAGCGACAAAGTCGGCCAATACCTGGGATTTAATAGCCCGGCGCGGCTTGTATATGATTTCGAACGGTAAAAGCTCGACAGCCCATTTGGCTGTGCGGCCAGTGGCGCCACTGTTATTGATAATGTCATTGAGTGGTACTTCAGATGCCACTGTCATTGAACACTCTTGAAAGTAGTGTTGTAGTTTACGGGATGCCATGAAGACTGTGTAGGCTATCTTCTGGAGGTGGGGGTATCAGCATTTGCAAGGTGTGAGGACCTCCGATACATATTATACTGGTTTTTGGGTGGGGAATTTATGTCACTCTTCCCCTCGTTCAACGACGAGCACGACACTAATCGCTTGGTTAGTTGCCGAAATATATAATAACATGGGCTCTCCAACAGCTGGTGCAGCTAGGATTGGGTTCCTTGCAAGAAGGGTTTTGATCTCTTCCAGTCCAGCTGTGGCAGCTTCCGTCCATTCGAAGTTGTCTGTGCGCCTTAGGAGCTTGTAAAGTGGTAGCACTTTCTCTCCCAATTTGGAGATAAAGCGGCTTAAGGCCGCAACGCACCCAGCTAGTTTCTGGACTTGCTTTAGGTCTGTTGGTGTGGCCAATTGTGACAACGCTCGGATTTTAGCTGGGTTTGCTTCAATTCCTCTATGGGAAACAATAAACCCGAGCAATTTTCCGTCCGGAACCCCGAAGACACATTTTTCTGGGTTTAGCCATATGTTGTATGTTCAGAGGTTGTTGAAGGTGACGCGGAGATCGTCCACCAGTGTCTCGACGTGTTTTGTCTTGATGACCACGTCGTCCACATATTCTTCGACCGTTTTGCCTATTTCTTTTTCCACGCAAGTTTGAATCATATGCTGGTAGGTAGCCCCAGCGTTTTTGAGTCCGAAGGGCATGGTGTTAAAGCAGAAGGGACCGTAAGGGGTAATGAACGCAGTTGCATCCTGGTCTGATTCCTTCATTTTAATATGATGGTATTCGGAATAGGCGTCGAGGAAGCACAAAGAGTTGTGACGTGCTGTTGCATCAATAATTTGGTCGATGCGAGGTAATGGGAAGGGGTCTTTAGGGCAAGCCTTGTTGAGGTCCTTGAAATCGACACACAGGCGCCAGGATTTTGTCCTTCTTTGGTACCATAACCAAGTTGGCTAACCAATTCGGATGTTTAATTTCCCTAATAAATCCAGCCTCTAACAATTTGGCTAGCTCTTCTCACATGGCTTGACGCTTGGTTCGGAGAATCGCCGTAGTGTTTGCTTCACGGGTTTGAATCCCTTGATTACATTAAGACTGTGTTCAGCCAGTCTTCATTGGATGTCGGGCATGTCTGAAGGATGCCATGCAAATATGTCCCAATTCTCTCGCAGGAATGTGCCTAGGGCAGCATCCACTACCGGATCCAGCTGTGCTCCGATATATGCTATTTTGTTAAGATCCGTCGGATGCACTTGAAATTTGACTATTTCCTTGGCTAGCTTGAAAGAGGTAGATTTGGATCTCTTATCGAGGATCACATCGTCCCTATCCACCATGGACCGTAGGGTGGTTAATTCCTCTGGTTTCGAGTAGTGCCTCGAGGGCCAAGGACACAGTTTTGTTTTCGGCACGAAGGGCTTTGTCCGGGTCACTCGAAATTGTGATAATTCCATTAGGTCCGGGCATTTTGAGTTTCCTATACCCGCAATGGGGTATAGCTTGAAAGCCTAAGAAAGCGTCCCGGCCGAGGATGGTGTGATACCCACTGTTGAAGGGGACCATGATACGTCTCCAACGTATCTATAATTTTTGATTGCTCCATGCTACTTTATCTACTGTTTTGGACTATATTGGGATTTATTATCCACTTTTATATTATTTTTGGGACTATCCTATTAACCGGAGGCCCAGCCTAGATTTGTTGTTTTATGCCTATTTCAGTGTTTCGAGGAAAAGGAATATCAGACGGAGTCAAAACGGAACAAAATCAACTGGAGAAGTTATTTTTTGAAGGAAAGCAACCCAGGGAACTTGGAGTGCACGTCAGGGGAGATACGGGCTGCCCACGAGGGTGGCCCCCCCCTAGGCGCGCCCCCTGCCTCATGGGGCCCCCATAGCTCCTCCGACGTACCCCCTGCACCCATATATACTCTTGTACCCTAAAACTTCTAGAACAGAAGATAGATCGGGTGTTCCGCCGCCGCAAGCCTCTGTAGCCACCAAAAACCAATCGGGAACCTATTCCAGCACCCTGCCGGAGGAGGAACCCATCACCGGAGGCCATCTTCATCATCCCGGTGCTATCCATGACGAGGAGGGAGTAGTTCACCCTCGGGGCTGAGGGTATGTACCAGTAGCTATGTCTTTGATCTCTCTCTCTCTCTCTCATGTTCTCTCTCGTGTTCCCTCTATGGCGCGATCTTGATGTATCCCGAGCTTTGCTATTGTAGTTGGATCTTATGATGTTTCTCCCCCTCTACTCTCTTGTGATGAATTGAGTTTCCCCTTTGAAGTTATCTTATCGGATTGAGTCTTTATGAGAACACTTGATGTATGTCTTGCCGTGATTATCTGTGGTGACAATGGGATATCATGTGCCACTTGATGTATGTTTTGGTGATCAACTTGCGGGTTTCGTGACATTGGGAACCTATGCATAGGGGTTGGCACACATTCTTGACTCTCTGGTAGTAGCTTTGGGGCACTTTTTGAAGTACTTTTATGTTGGTTGGATGAATCTGAGATTGTGTGATGCATATTGTATAATCATGCCCACGGATACTTGAGGTGACAATGGAGTATCTAGGTGACATTAGGGTTTTGGTTGATTTGTGTCTTAAGGTGTTATTCTAGTACGAACTCTTTTATAGATCGATCCGAAAGAATAACTTTGAGGTGGTTTCGTACCCTACCATAATCTCTACGTTTGTTCTCCACTATTAGTGCCTTTGGAGTGACTCTTTGTTGCATGTTGAGGGCTTGTTATATGATCTATCTATGTTATTATTGTTGAGAGAACTTGCACTAGTGAAAGTATGAACCCTAGGCCTTGTTTCCTATCATTGCAATACCGTTTTCGCTCACTTTTACCACTTGTTACCTTGCTGTTTTTACAATTTCAGATTACAAAAACCTTTACCTACCATCTATTTTGCACTTGTATCATCATCTCTTCGCCGAACTAGTGCACCTATACAATCTACCATTGTATTGGGTGTGTTGGGGACACAAGAGACTCTTTGTTATTTAGTTGCAGGGTTGTTTGAGAGAGACCATCTTCATCCTACGCCTCCTACGGGTTGATAAACCTTAGGTCATCCACTTGAGGGAAATTTGCTACTGTCCTACAAACCTGTGCACTTGCAGGCCCAACAACGTCTACAAGAAGAAGGTTGTGTAGTAGACATCAAGCTCTTTTCTGGCGCCGTTGCCGGGGAGGTTAGTGCTTGAAGGTATATCTTTAGATCTTGCAATCGAATCTTTTTGTTTCTTGTTTTATCACTAGTTTAGTTTATAAAAGAAAACTACAAAAAAATGGAATTGAGTTTGTCTCATACGCTTCATCTTTTTAATATCTTTTGTGAGTATGATGGAAAGGATAATCATGCTTAAGTGCTAGAAGAAGAATTACATACAATGCTTGGCATGAAATATGTGAATTATGAGCATGATTGCAATGTTGTTAGTATGAATTCCTTTAATATCCATGATACTAATGATATGCAAAGCCACAAGCTTGGGGAAGCTATGTTCGATGAAGATGATATTTTTTGTCCCCCAAGCTTTGATGAGCAAAATTACTATGATGAAAGCATGCCTCCTATCTATGATGATTATTGTGATGACACGTATGCTTTAAAGAATAATGATAACCATGAAACTTGTCATCTTGATCTTAATTTTCAACCATATGATAGTTATTTTGTTGAGTTTGCTCCCACTATTATTCATGAGAAGAAATTTGCTTATGTGGAGAGTAGTAAATTTTCTATGCTTGTAGATCATGAAAAGAATGCTTTAGGTGCTGGTTACATTGTTGAATTCATTCATGATGCTACTGAAAATTATTATGAGAGAGGAACATATTCTTGTAGGAATCGCAATAATGTCAAGTTTCCTCTCTATGTGCTTAAAATCTTGAAGTTATGCTTGTTTTACCTTCCTATGCTAGTTGATTATTGTTCCCATAAGTTGTTTGCTCACAAAATCCCTATGCATAGGAAGTGGTTTAGGCTTAAATGTGCTAGTCATATGCTTCATGATGCTCCCATTATGTTTCAATTCGTATCTTTTATGTGAGCATCATTGTCATCATCATGCCTAGCTAGAAAGGCATTAAAGAAAAGCGCTTGTTGGGAGACAACCCAATATTTATCCTTACTGTTTTTGTGTGTCCACATGATTATGCTACTGTAGTAATCATGTTTTATAGCTTTTGTTTCAATAAAGTGACAAGTAGAACCTTTGGGAAGACTTGGGTGAAGTTTATATGATCTTGCTGTGAAAAACAGAAACTTTAGCGCTCATGAGAATAGCTGCCATTTTTTTACTGGAGAGTGCTTTTAGGTTGATTATTTTTGCAGATGATTAATATACAAATTACTCAGGTCCAGCAATTTATTTCATAATTGTTGGGGTTCCAGAAGTATACGTTTGATACAGATTACTATAGACTGTTCTGTTTTTGACAGATTCTGTTTTCATTGTGTTGTTTGCTTATTTTGATGAATCTATGAGTAGTATCGGAGGGTATGAAACATAGATAAGTTGGAATATAGTAGATATTACACCAATATGAATTTAGAATGAGTTCATTACTGTACCTAAGCGGTGGTTTTATTTTCTTATAATAACGGAGCTTACGAGTTTTTGTTTTGAGTTTTGTGTGGTTGAAGTTTTCAAGTTTTTGGTAAAGATTCGATGGACTATGGAATAAGGAGTGGAAAGAGCCTAAGCTTGGGGATGCCCAAGGCACCCCAAGGACAACCAAGCAATTAAGCTTGGGGATGCCCCAGAAGGCATCCCCTCTTTCGTCTTCGTTCATCGGTAGCTTTATTTGGGGCTATATTTTTATTCGCCACATGATATGTTTTTTCCTTGGAGCGTCATTTTATTTTGTTAGTTTTTGTTTTCTGTTAGTTAGAATAGTGTTTTACATCTTTAGGTTCAATAAAAAGGTCAAGGATAGCCTTTGTCATGCTTATTTTGCTAGTTTGCATGTTGCTGTTTGAAAACAGAAAGTTTACCGCTGTTGCAAAAATTCCCTAGAAAAGTAAGAGAATGGTCTAACGTTGAATCTTTTTGCATACTGAGCTCTGATAAATTTATTACAGTGGGAAGTTTAGTTCATAATTTTTGGAGTCAGGGAAGTATTGATACTCTTGCATTCTTTACAGACTGTACTGTTTTGGCAGATTGCTGTTATGTTTGCATTGTTTGTATATGTTTTCTTGTTTAATGATTCTATTTGAGGATAGGAGTATTAAATATACAGAGGCATTTAGTATGCAATGTTGAATAATTATTTTAGTGATTTGTTACAGTAGAAAATGATAAGGTTTTGCATTGGTTTATACTAACATATCTCACGAGGTCTTGTTGAGTTTGTTGTGAATGAAGCTTTTGATAAAAAGAGAAACCATGATATGAGTGGAATTAAGGAGACACAAAAGTTCAAGCTTGGGGATTCCCAAGGCACCACAAGATAATATTTCAAGAAGTCTCAAGCATCTAAGCTTGGGGATGCCCCAGTAGGCATCCCACCTTTCTTCTTCAACAACTATCGGTTAGTATCGGTTGAGCCTAAGTTTTTGCTTCTTCGCATGAGTTGTGCTATCCTTGCAATGTAGTTTTCTTTAGCTTTGATTGTTTTTTGAATTAAGTATCAAGATCTGAAATTATTAAATGGGAGAGTCTTCACATAGTTGCATAATTATTCGACTACTCATTGATCTTCACTTATATCTTTCGGAGTAGTTTTAGTTATTGCTCTAGTACTTCACTTATATCTTTTAGAGCATGGTGGTGGATTTGTTTTAAAGAAACTATTGAACTCTCATGCTTCACTTAGATTATTTTGAGAGTTGTTAATAGCATGGTAATTTGCTTAAAGATAATGTACTTGGTATTCAAGATTTTTGAAACTTTCTTTTGAGTGCGTTGAATACTAAGATAAGTTTGATGCTTGATAATTGTTTTGAGATATGGAAGTGATAATATCAAAGCAATGCTAGTTGGGGTGATTATGAATTTAAATAATGCTTGAGTTGAAGTTTGTGATTCCCGTAGCATGCACGTATGGTGAACCACTTTGAGATAAAGTCAGAGCACAATTTTATTTATTGATTGTCTTCCTTATGAGTGGCAGTCGGGGAAGAGAGATGGTATTTTCCTACCAATCTATCCCCCTAGGAGCATGCGTGTAGTGCTTTGGTTTTTGATGACTTCTAAAATTTTGCAATAAGTGCATGAGTTCTTTTGATTAATGTTGAGTCCATGGATTATACGCACTCTCACCCTACCACCATTGCTAGCCTCTCTAATACCGTGCACTTTTCGCCGGTATCATACACCCACCATATACCTTCCTCAAAACAGCCACCATACCTACCTATCATGGCATTTCCATAGCCATTCCGAGATATATTGCCATGCAACTTTCCACCGTTCCGTTTATATGGCACATATTACTTTTGTCATATTGCTTTTTGCATGAACATGTAGTTGACATTGTATTTGTGGCAAGGCCACCTTCATAATTTTCATACATGTCGCTCATGATTCATTGCATATTCCGGTACACCGCTGGAGGCATTCATATAGAGTCATATTTTGTTCTAAGTATCGAGTTGTAATTGTTGAGTTGTAAGAAAAATAAAAGTGTGATGATCATCATTATTAGAGCATTGTCCCAGTGAGGAAAGGATGATGGAAACTATGATTCCCCCAAAAGTCGGGTGAGACTCCGGACGAAATAAAAAAAGAGTGGCCATAAAATAAAGAGAAAATGCCCAAATAAAAAAATATGAGAGAAAAAGAGAGAAGGGACAATGCTACTATCCTTTTTCCACACTTGTGCTTCAAAATAGCACCATGATCTTCAGGATAGAGAGTCTCATATGTTGTCACTTTCATATACTAGTGGGAATTTTTCATTATAGAACTTGGCTTGTATATTCCAATGATGGGCTTCCTCAAAAGTGCCCTAGGTCTTCGTGAGCAAGCAAGTTGGATGCACACCCACTTAGTTTCTTTTGTTGAGATTTCACATATTTATAGCTCTAGTGCATCCGTTGCATGGCAATCCCTACTCACTCACATCGATATCTATTGATGGGCATCTCCATAGCCCGTTAATACGCCTAGTTGATGTGAGACTATCTTCACCTTTTTGTCTTCTCCACAACCACCATTCTATTCCACCTATAGTGCTATGTCCATGACTCACGCTCATGTATTGCGTGAAAGTTGAAAAAGTTTGAGATTATTAAAGTACGAAACAATTGCTTGGCTCGTCATCGGGGTTGTGCATGATTAAATACTTTGTGTGATGAAGTTAGAGCTTAGCCAGACTATATGATTTTGTAGGGATAACTTTCTTTAACCATGCTATTTTGAGAAGACATGATTGCTTTAATTTGTATGCTTGAAGTATTATTACCTTTATGTTAATATGAACTTTTGTCTTGAATCTTTCGGATCTGAATATTCATGCCACAATTAAGAAGATTCACATTGAAATTATGCCAAAGTATCACTCCGCATCAAAAATTCTTTTTTTATCATTTACCTACTCGAGGACGACCAGGAATTAAGCTTGGGGATGCCTGATACGTCTCCAACGTATCTATATTTTTTGATTGCTCCATGCTACTTTATCTACTGTTTTGGACTATATTGGGATTTATTATCCACTTTTATATTATTTTTGGGACTAACCTATTAACCGGAGGCCCAGCCCAGATTTGTTGTTTTATGCCTATTTCGGTGTTTCGAGGAAAAGGAATATCAGACGGAGTCAAAACGGAACGAAATCAACTGGAGAAGTTATTTTTGGAAGGAAAGCAACCCAGGGAACTTGGAGTGCACGTCAGGGGAGATACGGGCTGCCCACGAGGGTGGGGGGCGCCCCCCTGGGCGCGCCCCCTACCTCGTGGGGCCCCCGTAGCTCCTCCGATGTACCCCCTGCACCCATATATACTCTTGTACCCTAAAACTTCCAGAACAGAAGATAGATCGGGAGTTACGCCGCCGCAACCCTCTGTAGCCACCAAAAACAATCGGGACCCTTTTCCGGCACCCTGCCGGAGGGGGGACCCATCACCGGAGACCATCTTCATCATCCCGGCGCTATCCATGACGAGGAGGGAGTAGTTCACCCTCGGGGCTGAGGGTATGTACCAGTAGCTATGTGTTTGATCTCTCTCTCTCGTGTTCTCTCTCGTTTTCCCTCTATGGCACTATCTTGATGTATCCCGAGCTTTGCTATTGTAGTTGGATCTTATGATGTTTCTCCCCCTCTACTCTCTTGTGATGAATTGAGTTTCCCCTTTGAAGTTATCTTATCGGATTGAGTCTTTATGAGAACACTTGATGTATGTCTTGCCGTGATTATTTGTGGTGACAATGGGATATCATGTGCCACTTGATGTATGTTTTGGTGATCAACTTGCGGGTTTCGTGACATTGGGAACCTATGCATAGGAGTTGGCACACGTTCTTAACTCTCCGGTAGTAGCTTTGGGGCACTCTTTGAAGTACTTTTATGTTGGTTGGATGAATCTGAGATTGTGTGATGCATATCGTATAATCATGCCCATGGATACTTGAGGTGACAATGGAGTATCTAGGTGACATTAGGGTTTTGGTTGATTTGTGTCTTAAGGTGTTATTCTAGTACGAACTCTTTTATAGATCGATCCGAAAGAATAACTTTGAGGTGGTTTCGTACCCTACCATAATCTCTACGTTTGTTCTCCGCTATTAGTGGCACTCTTTGTTGCATGTTGAGGTCTTGTTGTATGATCTATCTATGTTATTATTGTTGAGAGAACTTGCACTAGTGAAAGTATGAACCCTAGGCCTTGTTTCCTATCATCGCAATACCGTTTACGCTCACTTTTACCACTTGTTACCTTGCTGTTTTTACAATTTCAGATTACAAAAACCTTTATCTACCATGTATTTTGCACTTGTATCACCATCTCTTCGCCGAACTAGTGCACCTATACAATCTACCATTGTATTGGGTGTGTTGGGGACACAAGAGACTCTTTGTTATTTGGTTGCAGGGTTGTTTGAGAGAGACCATCTTCATCCTACGCCTCCTATGGATTGATAAACCTTAGGTCATCCACTTGAGGGAAATTTGCTACTGTCCTACAAACATGTGCACTTGCATGCCCAACAACGTCTACAAGAAGAAGGTTGTGTAGTAGACATCAGACCACATGAAAGAGCAACACTTCGGATCTATAGTTCTCAGGCGTGCCGAACACCACATCCAGTTTAACTTTTCCCGAGCAGTGTGCTTCTCGACTAGGGATAATACCTCGAAAAACGGTATTGGTTTGCTCGATGTGTGATCTATCCATCTGCATTTTGTCGAGTGTGTCCTCATAGATGATGTTAAGTCCGTTGCCGCCGTCCATGGGCACTTTAGTAAGCCGAAAACCATCGACGATGGGGTTTCGTACTGATAACCCACAAGTGTAGGGGATCGCAACAGCTTTCGAGGGTAGATTATTCAACCCAAATTTATTGATTCGACACAAGGGGAGCCAAAGAATATTCTTAAGTATTAGCAGTTGAGTTGTCAATTCAAGCACACCTAGATAAGTTAGTATCTGCAGCAAAGTATTTAGTAGCAAAGTAGTATGATAGTAATGGTAACAGTGGCAAAAAGTAAAGATAGCAGTATTGTAGTGATTGTAACAGTAGCAATGGAAAAGTAAATAAGCGAAACACAAGATGTGAAAAGCTCGTAGGCATTGGATTAGTGATGGATAATTATGTCGGATGTGATTCTTCATGTAATAGTTATAACATAGGGTGACACAGAACTAGCTCCAGTTCATCAATGTAATGTAGGCATGTATTCCGAATATAGTCATACGTGCTTATGGAAAAGAACTTGCATGTCCTACCCTCGCGTGGCAGCGGGGTCCTAGTGGAAACTAAGGGATATTAAGGCCTCCTTTTAATAGAGTACCCGACCAAAGCATTAACACATAGTGAATACATGAACTCCTCAAACTACAGTCATCACCGAGAAGTATCCCGATTATTGTCACTTCGGGGTTGTCGGATCATAACACATAATTGGTGACTATAGACTTGCAAGATAGGATCAAGAACTCACATATATTGATGAAAACATAATAGGTTCAGATCTGAAATCATGGCACTCAGGCCCTAGTGACAAGCATTAAGCATAGCAAAGTCATAGCAACATCAATCTCAGAACATATTGGATACTAGGGATCAAACCCTAACAAAACTAACTTAATTACATGGTAAATCTCATCCAACCCATCACCGTCCAGCAAGCCTACGATGGAATTACTCACGCATAGCGGTGAGCATCATGAAATTGGTGATGGAGGATGGTTGATGATGACGATGGTGACAAACCCCCCTCTTCGGAGCCCCGAACGGACTCCATATCAGCCCTCCCGAGAGAGATTAGGGCTTGGCGGCGGCTCCGTATCGTAAAACGCGATGAAACTTCCTCTCTGATTTTTTTTCTCCGTGAAACGGAATATATGGAGTTGGAGTTGAGGTCGATGGAGCAGCAGGGGGCCCACGAGAAAGGGGGCGCGCCTCCACCCTCGTGCACAGGGTGTGGGGCCCCTGGCCTTCATCTTTTGCCAGTATTTTTTATATTTTCCAAAACTTATCTCCGTGGATTTTTAGGTCATTTCGAGAACTTTTGTTTCTGCACAAAACTAACACCATGGCACTTCTGCTGAAAACAGCATCAGTCCAGGTTAGTTTCATTCAAATCATGCAAGTTAGAGTCCAAACAAGGGCAAAAGTGTTTGGAAAAGTAGATACGTTGGAGACGTATCAACTCCCCCAAGCTTAAACCTTTGCTTGTCCTTAAGCAATTCAGTTGACAAACTGAAAGTGATAAAGAAAAACTTTTACAAACTTGGTTTGCTCTTGTTGTTGTAAATATGTAAAGCCAGCATTCAAGGTTTGAGCAAAGATTATGAACTAACCACATTCACAATAACACTTAGGTCTCATATTTACTCATATCAATAACATGATCAGCTAGCGAGCAATAATAATAAAAGTCGGATGACAACACTTTCTCAAAACAATCATGATATGATATAACAAAATGGTATCTCGCTAGCCCTTTCTGAGACCGCAAAACATAAATGCAGAGCACCTTTAAAGATCAAGGACTGACTAAACATTGTAATTCATGGTAAAAGAGATCCAGTCAAGTCATACCCAATATAAACTAATAGTAATACATGCAAACGATAGTGTGCTCTCCAGCGGGTGCTTTTTAATAAGAGGGTGATGACTCAACATAAAAGTAAAAGATAGGCCCTTCACAGAGGAAAGCAGGGATTTGTAGAGGTGCCAGAGCTCGATTTTAAAATAGAGAGATAAATAACATTTTGAGCGGCATACTTTCACTGTCAACGCAACAACTATGAGATGGCGATATCTTCCATACTACATGCATTATAGGCAGTTCCCAAATAGAATGGTAAAAGTTTATACTCCCCCACCACCAACAAGCATCAATCCATGGCTGTCTCGAAACAACGAGTGCCTCCAACTAACAACAGCCCCGAGGGAGTTTTGTTTAATTATTTTGATTTGATTTGATCTTTTTGGATCATGGGACTGGGCATCCTGGATTCCAGCCCTTTCTCGTGAATGAGGATGGAGTCCACTCCTCTTGAGAATAACCCACCTAGCATGGAAGATACAGACAACCCTAGTTGAAACATGAGCTGCTCGAGCATACAAAACAGAATTTCATTTAAAGGTTTGGAGTTTGGCACATACAAATTTACTTGGAATGGCAGGTAGATACCGCATATAGGAAGGTATGGTGGACTCATATGGAACAACTTTGGGGTTCATGGACAGTATTCCTGCTTAGTACAGGTGAAGGCTAGCAAAAGACTGGGAAGCGACCAACTGAGAGAGCGACAACAGTCATGAACATGCATTAAAATTAATCAACACCGAGTGCAAACATGAGTAGAATATAATCCACCATGAACATAAATATCGTGAAGGCTATGTTGATTTTGTTTCAACTACATGCGTGAACATGTGCCAAGTCGAGTCACTCAATTAATTCAAAGGAGGATACCATCTCATCATACCACATCACAATCATTTTAATAGCATGTTGGCACGCAAGGTAAACCATTATAACTCATAGCTAATTAAGCATGGCATAAGCAACTATAATCTCTAAATGTCATTGCAAACATGTTTATTCATAATAGGCTGAATCAGGAACGATGAACTCATCATATTTACAAAAACAAGAGAGGTCGAGTTCATACCAGCTTCTCTCATCTCAACCAGTCCATTATATATCGTCATTATTTCCTTTCACTTGCACGACCAAAGGGTGTGTATAATAATAAGAGTGTACGTGCATTAGACTAAGCTAGAATCTGCAAGCATTCATTTCAAGAGAGAAGACAAAGTAATATGGCTCTAAATTAAATCAACAATCATGTATATGAGATCCACTAAGCATTTTCAGTATGGTCTTCTTCTCTCGACCCCCAAAGGAAAGGAAAGAAATAAAACTATTTACACGGAAAAGCTCCCAACAAGTAAAAGAAGAACGAGAAATCTTTTTGGGTTTTCTTTTTTAATTATTACTACAGGCATGGAAATTAAGCTAACTAATTTTTTTTTGGTTTTTCTTAAAGTTTGTCAAACACACAAGAAGAAAACTAGAAAAAGAATTTAAACTAGCATGGATAATACAATGAAAGAGTATGAGCACCGATAACTAGAATAGTGTGTGAACATGAATGTAAAGTCGGTGAGAAATACGTACTCCCCCAAGCTTAGGCTTTTGGCCTAAGTTGGTCTATGGACATGGGTAGCCTGGCTAATATCCGTAATTGTAGCTGGGGTCGTACTAAGCTGCAGCGGCCATTGCCTCCTCGGCTGCTTCCTGACGGTGGGCTGCTTCTGCCCTCCTCTCGTATTCATTTGCCTCCTCCCTGGTGACAACATATCTTTGTTTTGCCTGATAATCAAAAAGGGTAGGAGCAGGGAGAGTAATATGGACAGCACGACGTCTGTCAAAGATTAGTCGGTATTGGAGGAATTGGTCATTCCTCTCAAGAAATTGATGAATAAACATAGCATTGTGATCTAAATAAGCGGGAGGCAACTCCGTATCATTTTCATGTATAGGTATCTCAAGATAATTAGCCACACGAGTTGCATAAATTCCTCCGAAAAAGTTTCCAGCTAAACCATTATGATGCAACCTACGTGCAACAATTGCCCCCAAATTGTATTGTTTATCACCTAATACAGCACTCTTGAGAACATAGAGATCAGGGACACACATGTGACATGCTTCATCTTTACCATTAATGCATCTACCAATGAAGAGAGCAAAATAATGTATAGAAGGAAAATGAATGCTCCCTATGGTAGCTTGTGTTATTTCCCTAGATTCTCCCACAGTGATACTAGCAAGAAAGTCTTTATATTCATATTTACTAGGTTCATTAACATTTCCCCACTGCGAGAGTTTGCAAGCAGTAGTAAAATCTTCTAGGTCCATGGTATATGAATTATCATAAATATCAAACAGGACACTTTGAGAATTGCGCGAGGAAGTAAATTTAAACCTTCTCACAAATGAATCAGTTAAATATCGGTATTGCAAGCACTTATCTTGCATGAACTCCTCAAGGTCAGCATTACGCACATATGCATCGAATTCATCCTTGATAGCCGATGCAACCATAAACGGCTCTGACGGCCATTCACAAGGCCGCACATCAGCTTCCCTTGGTGGTTTGTCGTCCGGCTCACGTATCGCGAGCATGGGTCCTTTCTTTCTTGAAGAACCACCTTGGTACATTTTCCTGAACATATTTCTTTTTCTGCAATATTTCTTAAATTTTTAGTAACTTAAAAATGAAAGTAAATCAAACCGAACAAGATTGATAGCAACTACTCCTACAAGTGCCTAGAGCCTATATCATGCATTAGAAATACTTTGGACCTCATAAATTTAACATGCAAGCTCAAGAACAGGGTCACCAAGGCAGCAAGAATTTGCAATGAATAAAGCACTAGAAAAAAACTAATTGGACCAATGGAGGAGTCACATACCAAGCAACAATCTCCCAAAGCAGTTTTGCAAATGGAGCTTTGAGCAAGGAGATCAAAAATCACAGCAGAATGAGCTAGAACTCGTGCTTGAGCTGGATGGGGATTTTTTTGCAGGAAGATGGAGTGTGTGGGTGCAGGAATAAGTGGAGGGGGTCCACCGTGGGCCCATGAGATAGGGGGCGCTCCCTCCACCCTCGTGGCCAGGTGCTTGACCCCCCCCTGCAGTGTTCTCAGTGCCTAAAATCCTCAAATATTCCATTAAAAATCATACTAAATTTTCAGAGCATTTGGAGCACTTTATTTTCGGGATATTTTTCTACGCATGGATAATTCAGAAAACAGACAAAATATACTGTTTCTACTTTATTTATTCTAAGTAACATAAAGTAAAGAGAGGGTACAGAAGGTTGTGCCTTCTAGTTTCATCCATCTCATGATCATCAAAAGGAATCCACTAACAAGGTTGATCAAGTCTTGTTAAGGAACTCATTCCGAATAACATGAAACCGGAGAAATTTCGAAGTGACACTAGGTTACCTCAGCGGGGATATGAAAATCCCCAATAATAAGAATATCATACTTTTTCTTTGCAATAGGAAGAGGAAATTCAAAACCTCCAAATATAACTGATGGAATTTTCCCAATAGAATTTATGCTATGAACTTGAGGTTGTTTCCTCGGAAAATGTACCGTGTGCTCATTTCCATTAACATGAAAGGTGACATTGCCTTTGTTGCAATCAATAACAGCACCTGCAGTATTTAAAAAGGGTCTACCAAGGATAATCGACATACTGTTGTCCTCGGGAAAATCAAGAATGACAAAGTATGTTAAGATAGTAACATTTGCAACAAAAACAGGCACGTCCTCACAAATGCTGACAGGTATAGTAGTTGATTTGTCAGCCATTTTCAAAGATATCTCAGTAGGTGTCAACTTACTTAATTCAAGTCTACGGTACAAGGAAAGAGGCATAACACTAACACCGGCTCCTAAATCACATAAGGCAGTTTTAACATAATTTCTTTTTATGGAGCAAGGTATAGTAGGTACTCCGGGATCACCAAGTTTCTTAGGTATTCCACCCTTAAAGGTATAGTTGGCAAGCATGGTGGAGATTTCAGCTTCAGGTATTTTCCTCTTATTTGTAATGATATCTTTCATATATTTAACATAAGGGTTTGTTTTAAGCATATCAGTTAAGCGCATGCGTAAGAAGATAGGTCTAATCATTTCAGCAAAGCGCTCAAAGTCCTCATCATCCTTTGTCTTGGA
The DNA here is from genome assembly GCF_018294505.1 of Triticum aestivum. Taxonomy (NCBI): domain Eukaryota; kingdom Viridiplantae; phylum Streptophyta; class Magnoliopsida; order Poales; family Poaceae; genus Triticum; species Triticum aestivum. The sequence goes on from NC_057801.1 coordinate 728,362,857, forward strand.
TGGTTTAGGAGGAAGGGCATGGGTTTCTGAACCCATCTCCTTCCCTACCATGTTTCCTAGCAACAAAATCTCTCTTATCATAACATTGATTTCTTGATTGTGGGTTATCAAGATCAACAGCAGGTTCAATTTCTATATCATTGTTATTACTAGGTTGAGCATCTGCATGAACATCATTATTAGCATTATTATCAGGTTCATGTTCGTCTCCAGATTGTGTTTCAGCATCAGAAATAGAAGTATCATTAGGATTCTCAGGTGTTTCCACATTAGGTTCACTAGAAGCATGCAAAGTCCTATCACTTTTCTTTTTTCTTCTTCTTAGAGGAACTAGGAGCATCTAGATTATTATTCTGAGAATCTTGTTCAATCCTCTTAGGGTGGCCTTGAGGATACAAAGGTTCCTGAGTCATTTTACCAGTTCTAGTAGCCACTCTAACAGCAAAATCATATTTATTATTTAGTTCATCTAGCAATTCATTCTGAGCCTGAAGTACTTGTTCAGCTTGAGAGGTAACCATAGAAGCATGCTTACTAGTGAGTTTAAGTTCACCCTTAACTCTAGACATATAATCACTCAAGCGTCCTATCATATAAGCATTATTTTTCAATTGTCTACTAACATAATCATTGAAATTTGCTTGTTTATCCATAAAATCATCAAATTCATCTAAGCACTGGCTAGCAAATCTAGTAGACGGGATTTCAACTTTATCATATCTATAGAGAGAATTTACCTTCACTACCTGTGTCTGGTTATCAAGATGATGTGTTTCTTCGACAGGCGGTATATTAAGACCATGTATTTCTTCAATAGGGGGTAAATTCTTAACATCTTCGGCTTTAATACCTCATTGATTTCTTTGCCTCTTGCATATCTTCAGGACTGAGAAATAAAACACCTCGCTTCTTCGGAGTAGGTTTAGGAATAGGCTCAGGAGTTGGCTCAATTGGTTCAGGAATTGCTTCTGGAATCGGCTCAGGAAGAGTCCAATTATTTTCATTTGTCAACATATTGTTCAATAATAATTCATCTTGTTCGTCTGTTCTTTCCTTGAAAACACAACCAGCACAACTATCCAAGTAGTCCTTGGAAGCATTAGTTAGTCCATTATAAAAGATATCAAATATTTCATTTTTCTTAAGAGGGTGATCAGGCAAAGCATTAAGTAATCGGAGAAGCCTCCCCCAAGCTTGTGGGAGACTCTCTTCTTTGATTTGCACAAAATGATATATTTCCTGCAAGGCAGCTTGTTTCTTATGAGCAGGGAAATATTTAGCAGAGAAGTAATAAATCATATCCTGGGGACTACGCACACACCCAGGATCGAGTGAATTAAACCAAGTTTTAGCATCACCCTTTAATGAGAATGGAAATATCTTAAGGATGTAATAATAGCGAGACTTCTCATCATTAGTAAATAGGGTGGCTATATCATTCAACTTGGTAAGATGTGCCACAACAGTTTCAGATTCATTGCCATAAAAAGGATCAGATTGAACTATAGTAATTATCTCAGGATCAACATATAATTCATAATCCTTATCAGTAACACAGATAGGTGAAGTAGCAAAAGCAGGGTGAGGTTTCATTCTAGAATTAAGGGATTGTTTCTTCCATTTAGCTAATAACTTCTTAAGATCATATCTATCATTGCAAGCGAAAATAGCTCTAGCAGCATCTTCATCCATAACATAACCCTCAGATACAACAGGCAATTCATAATTAGGGGGAGAACCTTCATCATCGCTTTCATCAATAATTCATTTTCAATGATTTCATTCTCCCTAGCCCTAGTAAGTTGTTCATCAAAAATTCACCTAATGACACAGTAGTATCAAGCATAGAACTAGTTTCATCATAAGTATCATGCATAGAAGAAGTGGCATCATCAATAACATACGACATATCAGAATTCTTAGCAGTAGCAGGTTTAGGTGTCACAAGCTTACTCATAACAGAAGGAGAATCTAGTGCAGAGCTACATGGCAGTTCCTTACCTCCCCTCGTAGTTGAGGGATAAATTTTTGTTCTTTGATCTTTCAAGTTCTTCATAGTGATCAGCAGATATAAATCCCAAGTGACTCAAAGAATAGAGCTATGCTCCCCGGCAACGGCGCCAGAAATTAGTCTTGATAACCCACAAGTGTAGGGGATCGCAACAGCTTTCGAGGGTAGAGTATACAACCCAAATTTATTGATTCGACACAAGGGGAGACAAAGAATATTCTTAAGTATTAGCAGTTGAGTTGTCAATTCAACCACACCTGGATAACTTAGTATCTGCAGCAAAGTATTTAGTAGCAAAGTAGTATGATAGTAATGGTAACTGTGGCAAAAAGTAAAGATAGCCGTATTGTAGTGATTGTAACAGTAGCAACGGAAAAGTAAATAAGCGAAACACAAGATGTGAAAAGCTCGTAGGCATTGGATCAGTGATGGATAATTATGTCGGATGTGATTCCTCATGTAATAGTTATAACATAGGGTGACACAGAACTAGCTCCAATTCATCAATGTAATGTAGGCATGTATTCCGAATATAGTCATACGTGTTTATGGAAAAGAACTTGCATGACATCTTTTGTCCTACCCTCCCGTGGCAGCGAGGTCCTAGTGGAAACTAAGGGATATTAAGGCCTCCTTTTAATAGAATACCAGACCAAAGCATTAACACATAGTGAATACATGAACTCCTCAAACTACGGTCATCACCGAGAAGTATCCCGATTATTGTCACTTCGGGGTTGTCGGATCATAACACATAATAGGTGACTATAGACTTGCAAGATAGGATCAAGAACTCACATATATTCATGAAAACATAATAGGTTCAGATCTGAAATCATGGCACTCGGGCCCTAGTGATAAGCATTAAGCATAGCAAAGTCATAGCAACATCAATCTCAGAACATAGTGGATACTAGGGATCAAACCCTAACAAAACTAACTTGATTACATGGTAAATCTCATCCAACCCATCACCGTCCACCAAGCCTACGATGGAATTACTCACGCACGCGGTGAGCATCATGAAATTGGTGATGGAGGATGGTTGATGATGACGATGGCGACGAATCCCCCTCTCCGGAGCCCCGAACGGACTCCAGATCAGCCCTCCCGAGAGAGATTAGGGCTTGGCGGCAGCTCCGTATCGTAAAACGCGATGAAACTTCCTCTCTGATTTTTTTCTCCGTGAAACGGAATATATGGAGTTGCAATTGAGGTCGGTGGAGCAGCAGGGGGCCCACGAGACAGGGGGGCATGCCCAGGGGGAGGGGGCGCGCCCCCCACCCTCGTGGACAGGGTGTGGGCCCCCTGGCCTTCATATTTTGCCAGTATTTTTATATTTTCCAAAACTTATCTCCGTGGATTTTCAGGTCATTCCGAGAACTTTTGTTTCTGCACAAAAATAACACCATGGCAGTTCTGCTAAAAACAGCGTCAATCCGGGTTAGTTTCATTCAAATCATGCAAGTTAGAGTCCAAAACAAGGGCAAAAGTGTTTGGAAAAGTAGATACGTTGGAGATGTATCAAGTACTAAGGCGGCGGGTGCTAGGACTGACCGAGCCTTTGGTTCATCTTCGGCCGTAAAGTTTATTGTCGTGTCGTTCCATGGGCTCAGTGTGGTAACTTGGTGGATTTCGGCGAGGTCGCGTAGCGCCGGTTTGCACCGATTGTTCGAAGAGAAGGTCTCGAAGACTGTTAGGATGTTGAAGTTGTCCCTCTCCGGAGAGTATTTCTCTGCAGTTGTGGTGAGGATTGCCTCTCGACTTTTTGCAACTTGTCGGAGTACACAGCATGCTCGGAGGCTATGGGTTGGGACTATGCGCGGGGTTGCATGAATCGGGCAGGGCTTGTCCAGCAGTTTGTCAAGAACGGACCCGTGTACCGTGAAGGGTTTTTCTCTGCCCATAGACTGGTGGTCGGGTGACCCGCCAGGGTGTATCCATTTGGACCGGGCCGCACACTGCTTCAAGGCAGCAGGCTCCAGTTGATTTTTCTAGGCCCTCCATGTGCTTTCCATTGCATAGTACTTTTGTACTACTTGTGACAATTCCGTGAAACTCTGTATGTGGCGACGGTGGAGGGCGTTCAATATACCCTCGTCGGTTCAGTTACGATGGAAAGCCGAAACTACATCGTCATCCGAGCAGTCTTCGATCATGTTTTTAACAAGTACGAATCTAGCCCAAAAGTGATAGACCATTTCCTGAGGCTACTGCTGTACATACATCAGGTCGTATATATCTGGAGGACCCGAGTTTCTTGGAGAATATACATTGTGGTGGGTGGGTGGATTAAATTTTGGATCCTGTCCCACATCTGTGTTCGGAGCTAGAACGGCTTCCGAGGAAACCGGTTCGGGTCCGGTTAGGCATAAGGGCTCCAGCAATTCTATGCTTGAACCAGAGTCCGGAGGGCGTAAGGTCCCATCTGAAGGGGAAGTATCCAGCTCAGGGGATTTGGAGACCCGAACGTACTTTGTTTTCAAAATGGGGAGGGAAGTGTCTTTGGCCGGTTCCTCGACGACCACTACTAAGTGGGTGATCAACGGGTGATTAATTTCCCTCTGGTCGGGCTTGAGCCCGATCCGATCATAGTCCGTTGAGACCCCCAGGGCTGCGATGCAGTCCAGCAGTTCGTTTAAAGACGAAACATCCGTCAGATCCAACTTTTCAGAGTACTTAGGGCCGATGCGGGGACGGTGTCCGGCGTCGATGGGGGGAGTTGTGGGCTCGACGGCCGCGCGGGCCCTTATGGTGAAGCCGCCGAACTAGAGGGTCTACCCCGAAGCTAGGCACCCTCCAGAAGTGATATTATTGTTGATGACTAGGCGAGCAATAGATCTCTTTTTGCAGACAACACGACAGAGCTCTCAGTGAAAGCACCAATGTCGGTGTCAAAATCGGCAGATCTCAGGTAGGGAGACCCAAGCTGTGCGTCTAAGGATCAATGGTAACAGGAGACCAGGGGACACGGTGTTTACCCAGGTTCGGGCCCTCTTGAGGGAGGTAAAACCCTACTCCTGCTTGATTATATTCGACAAGTATGAAGATTACAAGAGTTGATCTACCTCGAGATCATAATGGCTAAACCCTAGATGTGTAGCCTATGAGTATTCCTATGACGGTAAAGAAGATAGCCTAAGGTTATATACACACCGGAGGGGCCTAGGGTTCATACAAGGTCGGTTCATCAGGGAAGGAAGCTTCCGGACTCTAATCTTGCCATCTACGTATGCATTGAGAAGTCCCATCCGGACATGGAGAATAATCTTCAACTTGATCTTGTACGGCCCATCCAACCTGGCCTATACTCCTGGGCCGGACACCAAAGGACCCCCGAATCCAGGACTCCCTCAGTCATTCCTGCATAACCGCGTACACGTCTACAAAAGGGAGTTTCTAACTGAATGAATTCCAAAAAAATTTCCAGATATGGATTATCTTGCATGGCAGGTGAACCTAAAAATCTAATGGATGCACTTGGTGATGATAGGTGGAAAACTGCTATGAATGATGAATTTCTGGCCCTACAAAGAAATAAAACTTGGCACTTGGTTCCTCTCCAACAAGGCAGAAACTTGATTGATTGCAAGTGGGTGTACCCCATTAAAAGAAAGTCAGATGTCACTCTAGATTGCTACAAAGCTAGACTTGTGGCAAAAGGTTTCAAGCAAAGGTATGGGCTAGATTATGAGGACACTTTTAGTCCTGTTGTTAAAGCTGCAACTACTCGTCTTGTGCCGTCAATTGCTATTTCTAGGAGATGGAGCCTTAGACAGCTAGATGTGCAGAATGCATTTCTTCCCGGTGTTCTGGAAAAAGATGTGTATATGAAACAACCTCCTGGGTTTGAGGACAAAAACAAGCCGTTCCATATATGCAAACTTGATAAAGGATTGTATGGTCTGAAACAAGCCCCAAGAGCATGGTACTCAAGGCCCAGTCTGAAGCTTTGGGCACTTGGGTTTGCTCCTTCAAAATCTGACACCTTACTGTTTATCTTTACCAAGTCACAAATATCCATGTTTGTTCTCATATACGTTGACGACATAATTATTACTAGCTCATCCAGATGTAGTGACAAAGTTGCTTAAGAATTTGGGTTTTGAGTTTGCTCTCAAGGATTTGGGAGATTTACATTTCTTTTTGGGTACTGAGGTTCAGAAGAATGGTGATAGTCTTCATCTATCTCAAGCAAAATATGCAACTGAATTGTTGAACAGAATTGGCATGCAAAATTGTAAACCACCACCAACACCATTATCCAGTTCAGAATCTTCATCTTTGACAATAGTAGAACTCTGGACAAGGAGGACATCACTAGTTACAGAAGCATTGTTGGTGGTCTTAAGTACTTGAATCTCACGCGGCCTGATATTTCCTTCGCAGTTAGCAAAGTTTGTCAATTTCTTCATGCACTAACCACCGCTCATTGGACAGCGGCTAAGAGGATCTTGAGGTATGTGAAGAATACAATGACTGTTGGTATCACATTTAGAAAATCATCATCTACTCTTATAAGTGCATTTTCCGATGCGGATTGGGCTGGTTGCTTGGATGATAGAAGGTCTACCAGTGGGTTTGCCATTTTTTATGGGCCTAATTTAATTTCTTGGTGTGCAAAGAAACAAGCAACTGTATCTAGATCAAGTACTGAAGCAGAGTATAAAGCATTAGCCAATGCCACGACAGAAGTCATTTGGGTTCAGTCTATGTTGAAGGAACTTGGAATTTCATAAGTTCATTCTCCATGTCTCTGGTGTGATAACCTTGGTGCAACTTATTTGTCTGCTAATCCAGTTTTTCATGCCAGGACCAAGCATATTGATATAGACTTTCACTTTGTCAGAGAACGAGTTGCAAATAAACAGTTAGAGGTCAGATTTATTCCTTCAAAGGATTAGCTTGAAAATGGTTTTACAAAGTCTTTACCTACAAGAGGTTTTGAAGAGTTTCGACGTAATCTCAACTTAGTGTCATTGTGATTAAGGGGGGTGTTGGAGATATTGTAATACATCATGTAAGGTGCGTGGTAGCCTTGAGCTTCACATATAGGATTAGGAGAGTAGTTAGAGGATTCTCTTTTATCTTTCTATCTCTTCTTCGCTCTCATGTAATCCTCCTCCATGGTTGGAGATACTCAACCGCACCATGTACCCTACGAGACTAAGGCCCAGTTCTTGTGCCAGAATCTGGGGATTCTCCCAGAATTCGACCCCTACCCAGCTTCTCCCAGAATCTTTGAGCCCCATTTGTTTTACTATCATATCTAGTTAGGGTCTAATTAGACAGGATTGTAAAACAAATGAGGCTCAAAGATTCTGGGAGAAGCTGGGTAGGGGTCGGATTCTGGGAGAATCTTCGGATTGTGGCAAAAGAACTGGGCCTAAACCTCTCATCACAATCAATAAATACCTCGCGGGCTCTCTGTATGAGAGTTGAGACGCTTCATCAAATCTAACATATCTAACCAGCAGTCCTCCATGTAATATTGCAACGGGATCATGTAATGCCCAAGAGGCAAGAAGACAAGGCTACATAGGGAGGGCATGGTTCATATAGGAGTTAGCTTGGAAGGAAAGGGCGGCTTAGGCCGAGGCTAGTGTGCTTTGGGTGTTGCTCATCTTTCTCCCTTTGTTATGCTCTCACATTTCAACTGGTTAGCCTCTAGTTATTCAGTAATTCAGTTGTAATATCTGAATCCTAGCTAATCGAGTCAAATTGATTACCAGGATCCAAACATATTCATACTCACTACAATGACTGATTGGAAAGAGACGAAAGGGTAATATTGCGAGAATAGAATTCTTCCGTCCCAGCAGCTAGGATAATTGTATCTACCTGGTATGAGGGTCTTCTCATTATCCGGCTATCACATTTCAGAAATTCAACTATATAAATCTTTACAGTGATAACCCATATGTAGTGGAAAACCCTACTAAAAAAATCTAGTTAAATAAGAGGTGCTTCATCCAAACCAGCGATTGCTTATTTTCATAGTTTCAAGCAAAAACAAGATCAAATGTCTTGAAATGGTTTTAATTTCTTTTTAGAAACATGCAGGAGCGCTGCCTTTTTTATTAAGAAGAGGATAATATGTACTCTTCGTCCGAAATTAGTTGTCGCAGAAATTGATAAAAATGGATGGGGGGGGGGGGTGACGTATAAATGTATTATTGTTTAGTCTCTTTCATCAAATCGGTCTTTTGGTTGCATTGGCTAGAGCATGCATTTCTACAGTATCTAGATTTAAAATACATCTAGATATATTCATTTCTCCGACAAGTATTTTCTGATGAAAAGAATGCATGATGTCATGTTTAAAAAGGTATATGCCAGAACCCCAATGTAAAACTAGAACCACAGGCGGACTACTCGTGGATATGAATAACTCTGCGGCGAAAGGCCAAATATTGCAGCGTAATCTCTTCAAAGATGAGATGAGCCACCTCGACATAAGTTAGTCTTGTGCCGTTGAAGATGTGTCGGTTCCTCTCCTTACAATAGCTCCACATAATGTATACGACGACACCTTTGCATCGCTCCACTCTGGGTTATCGATATTTTTGAGCCCCCCTTCCCGCCAGGAGTCAATCGAGGAGGATGTAGCTGAGGGTCCAAAGGCGGGCTAATCATCCACCCTATTGAGCACCAGCCCACGACAGCTGACGTAAAAGGGCAGTCCTTGCATATGTGTGTCGCAGTTTAAAGGTGAAATGGTTTTTAGTATTTTGAAACGCCATTTTTTTGAAAAAGGGCGCTTTATTACTGAAAAGGTTTAAGCATTACATCCGGCCTCTGTATAACTAAGATGCACACAGCCAACAAACAACAAAGTTCTCACACCAAGACAAAATAAAAGAATAATGCGATATACAAGGAAAATGAAATCTGTATAAAGCCTAAACTGAAGGTGGCCCAATCCTAAGATCATGCTGCCACCCATGTTGGATAAAAAAATCCCTCGGCGAAGCCTCCAATCATGTACACACCTCCACAAACAGGTCTCGATTCTCCACTCGTTGTAGAGAGGACCATAAACGAAGAGTCCCGATACATCTGTAGATAACCTGCATAAGAGAAGTACTTTTATCACTAAAAACTTTATTATTTCTACATAGCCAAAGCGACCAAATCACGACAAGCGCTCCCACCCTGATAAGAGTTCTAAACTTGTGATCAATCCTATGTAGCCAGTTGCCAAATATATTAGCAACACTACAGGGAGGATACAAGCCAGACGCTATTTGGATGACTGACCATATAGAACGAGCCAATTTACATTGGAAGAATAAATGTTTTATTGTCTCATCATGCGGACAAACGACACATTGTGTACTTCCATGTCAATTCCTCTTAATAAAGTTATCTTTAGTAAGAATGACTCCGCGACGAAGATACCATGCAAAGATTTTGAAACGGCACTTGTAAAGAGGTTCTTGACATCATAAAGGAATTGCCATTTTAAATTTCTTTACACGGTCGAGTGGAGTCTTGGACGAACCAGAATGAACAGTGGAGATCACACAAACTCCATTCTGATTGAGAATCATATTCACATCCCAAATGGTATCGGAAATGGGATTTATATTATCATCCCTCTCTTCCACTCTTATGGTCAAACTGAAGTCCACAAAAGGAGAGAAAAGAAAAGAAAATGTACATGGTGTACCACCTAGACACAAGTATGTATCCATGGCTACCGAGAAGATGTTCCAAAATCTCACCGGCCGACCACGACCGAGCTCAGCTAAATCACCATCTTCTGCTCGTTCTTGAAGCGCTCCCGGACAGACAGTATGAAGGCCGTGGCCCTCTCGTCGACGTCACCGGTGGTGGCATAGGCGGCGCTCGCCGTCGCGTCAATGGAAGAAGGGTACCTGGGCTGGTAGGCGTGTGCGGTAGTGACGCTCGGGGCAGGCTTGGCCTGGGCCTTGCCGGCGTACTTGGAGTACACCATCGCCACCTTCCCCTTGATCCCCCTGGCTCCGCTCTTCATGGTTCCCTCCATTTGGTTTCACCGTGTTTGATTCTACCTAAGCTTTGTGGTTGTGCACTTGTGTTGTGTGTGCCTTTGCTTTCCGATGCTGGAATGACGAAGAGGTAGCTTGCCCTTTTATACCGGTTGCTGTGTGACATAGGATAGATCATAAACATTCCATGTCCCATCTTGGCCCTTAGATGCGTGCACCATTCGAAATGTAGTCGTGGCAAAGTGAATCTGGGAGGTGTCACTGACCGGAGATTCCCATGCTTCCAAGGGGCCAGCGGTAAGTGACACGATGAGCTGCACGATTGCCAAGATAATATACGGTCGGTCTTGTGATAAAACCCATATACGCATGCCTGCCAAGGTTCTTTCCCTCCCACTGGCCTTTTCCAGATTAGAAAAAAATATCAAACCTTGGGATATCCAAATGTTATCCTCGTCAGATTCTTGATTCCTCTCTATCCTTTGTGAACCATACGTCAACTCGAACTCGTCCTGTAGCTCGTGTACATGTATCTGTCCAATCGTTTACACGAAGCAAAGCTCTATATGCTGCTGGTCGACGAGTATGCACGAGCCTTGTACCATCCTGAACCTGACGCTAATTACGGTTGTCCGGTTAATTACGTACAACGTTATCCTGGCTCTGGACTAACGATTACTAGTTTTTCAGTGCTCAGATGAAGGCACACGCTGAGCACGAGGAGTTCTTACAGGAAAAAAAATCATTTAGAAGAGTCTGATCAACTGGCCTGTGGCTGCAAAGAGAGCCTTGGTGTGTGGTTGTGCAGCCTAATGACCTGAGTTCAATTTCTAGAATTGACAGGTGATGCACGGGGGTTTTCCCCCATTTATTGAGGATTAAGTTTGGTGTGTGGTGGAACCACTCATCAAAAAATATCTTGATACGCATTTAAAAAAATTCCGAGGACCATGTTTATCTTGGTACCTATACTAAAATGGTCGTATGCATCCCTAGTTGGTGTAGAGGCTGGGGAAGTGAAATTCTCCCCCATTTTTAAGCCCTCGTCCCCTGTGCCGCTCCCGCGAGCGGCCCGGGCGGAACCCTAGATCGCCGCCGCCACTCCCCTTTCCCGCCAGCCCCCGCGGCGGCGCTCGGCTTTGCAGCAGGTCTGGCCGCCGGCGGATCTGGGCGGGGCTCCCCTGCTTGGTGGCGTTGCGGCGCTGGTGGCGGCGTGGTCTGCGCGCGGGCTCCTCCTCATCCTGATCTGATGGTGCCGCGGTGGCGCCGGCGCTCGGGCGTGTGGCGGGGTCCGCGAGGGTGGTCGGCGCGCGTCTTCCTCCCCGATCTGATGGCTCCACGGTGGCGCTAGTGCTCGGGCAGTTGGCTTCAGCAAGCGGTGGCGGGCACTGGGCTCTCGGCGGAGCTCCGGCGTCTGCAGGCGGCGGCGGTCCCTGTGCGCGGTCGGCGGCTCCGTCTCTGACCCGGACGTCACAGGGGACGGCGGCGGCCCGACGTGGCCGGCGATCTGGATGCGGTGGTGCCGGCGGCTCGCTGATATGCCGGTACTCCAGGGCTGCCTGGTGGTGTTGGTGGTGACGGCGGCCCGGGCACGAGAGTTGGATCCCTTCGAACTGATCTGGGTGAAAACTTGCCTTCGGCTCCTACTAAGGCAGGCGGTGGCGGCGCTATCTGCGTCGTTCCCTTCTTGAAGGCATCGCCGTGGAAAAGTTCAAGGCCACTCTCTGCTACCTCCGGGGGAGACCCCAGATCGGATGACGGCGGCGCTCTGGTGTCGTTCCTCCCTTGGGGGCGTCATTCTTGGAGGTACACACGTGATCGAGGGACCAAAGAACGAATTCTTTGATGGAGTGGTGCTTCATCCTACACATTGATGGCGACGGATCTTGACGGCATGTCGCAGTGCAAATTCGGAGTTCGATGTGGGAGGATGGACTCGCGCAGGAGGACGATGCTGTCGGGCGTCATGGTGGCGTCGATGGCAGAGAGACCTGGCACGATACATGTAAACAGTACAGCTCTGAAGATGGATTGATGGCAGGTGGCTGCGGCGGCCTCATACCCGATAGGCGTCCTGGTTGAGGAGTGCGCCGGACTGGTAGGTGCCCCATACCCGGCAGGCGACCTGGTTGGGATCTCAGGTCTTAGATGTTTAGGATTGGCTGCGATGTTTGTTTGGTATTAGGCCCAGACTATCTGCGCCCTTTTATCAATTGGATAGGTGTAGTGATAGTTGTTGCTTAGACGGTGGCTTTAGTCTTGCTGTTATATGGCTTTGTATGGTGTTGTGAGAATAATTAATAAAGTGGCCGTATGCATCGCCCAGATGCAGAGGCCGGGGGTCATCCTCTTTTTCTAAAAAAAAACTGGCCTCTGGCTGCTATCTTTTCCACGTAGTGTCCAGACATTTTATTTTTCTAGCAGTGGCATCAATACATCAATCTATCCATGGATGCAGCAGCTAGCTAGCACCCGCCAGTTTGCACGTACACGACTCATGTATAAGGAAACAAGAACATCCAGTAGAGGTTTCCTGGAGCTGACGATAGAGCTCCAGACACTGACGGCCACTAGCAGCAGAAAGTTGATGTTTGCAGTCGGCGACGATAGCCTACGTCGGGTCAAAAATCTGAAACCTTTTTTCTCCAAGTGAAAATGAGAATCAAAAGAGCAGCTTCGTCGAACCATCCTACCGGTCTGACCGCGAGGAGTCCATCACAATTATGGACCCTGAATCAAAAAAGCATCTCTTTTTTTTATTGAAAAACCCATCTGTATTGTCCTAACAGTTTGCCAAAAACATTGATCACTTGGATTAGAGCGTTTGACGCTAGACCTGACTTTTGGGTCACATTGTAAGCAATGACGCGGCAATCAAATATCAACGATGTACATGTGTAATCTGTTAAGTGGGAATGGCCCCACATGTATGTGTCTCTTCCACCATCTCTCTCCTTCACATGTGGTGTTTTCTTAGATTTACCTGGAACGCTGGCCCATTGGCCAGGCAAAAGAGGCAACCGCCCCAGACACCAACTACAAATTATACTATTAAACAATATACAATTATACATTGCATTTGAAAGGTTATTAAATGCATAAAATATTCTCAATTTGAATGAGCGCAAATATCCACCACATAGCAATACTTTATTACTAATAGAAAACAGGACATCAGTCCCGGTTTCAGTGGGCCTATAGTCCCGGTTCTGCAACCGGGACAAAATGATCGGAACTAATGCCCATCAATTTTAGTCCCGGTTGACTTACGAATCGGGACTAAAAGAGCTCCACGCGTCCGCTGTGGGGTGCCCAGGAAGGAGGACCTTTAGTCCCGGTTGATAACACCGACCAGGACTAAAAGGCAGCCATGCGTCAGCAGCTGCCAAGCGCTGGAGTTTTTTCATTTTTTTAGAGGAGGGGTTTAGGGGTTTTCATATTGTGTTTCCCCCTTTTTATTTTTGTGTTTACCCTTCACTTCTTTTACATTTACGGTTTCATGTTTATTTAATGTTTTTCCATTCAACTCGACGCTAGCTACTACATATAGCAATGAAGGAACCATTACACAAGATCGTCATGCATGAACATATATAGAGAAAAGTGACATCTCTTTCTCCGTGCTTGATCGAATAACAAGTTTTCGTATATCTATCCGCAGTACTACATATATGCAATATAACATCTCTTACTATCCCTGACATCATCTACTCAAACACATCTACTATAAAGGGATTTCATTTCTTGACATGTAACTGCAGTGATATTCTAGATCAAAGTTATCATCAGAATAGTTGTGGAGAGAAAGTCTTCACTTTTTCTTCGCATGTGTCCCTTGCCTATTGCGTCGTAACCATGGATATTCTTCATTGTTTAATAGGGTGCTTGGGTCAGCTTCATTTTGAAGGGAGGAATTTCATTAAACTTTTCATAATCTTCAGACATGTCTATCTTGCCCTCCATTCCCATGATGTCTCTTTTCCCTGAAAGAACTATGTGACGCTTTGGCTCATCGTACGATTTATTCGCTTCCTTATCTTTTCTTTTTCTCGGTTTGGTAGACATGTCCTTCACATAGAAAACCCGCGACACATCATTGGGTAGGACGAATGGTTCGTCTGTGTACCCAAGATTGTTGAGATCCACTGTTGTCATTTCGTACTGTGGGTCTACCTGTACCCCGCCTCCTGATATATTGACCTATTTGCACCGAAACAAAGGGACCTTAAAATCATGTCCATAGTCAAGTTCCCATATGTCCACTATGTAACCATAATATTTGTCCTTTCCCCTGTTGGTTGCTGCATTAAAGCAGACACCACTATTTTGGTTGGTGCTCTTTTGATCTTGTGAGATCGTGTAAAATGTATTCTCATTTATCTCGTACCCTTGGTAAGTCAATACAGTCGAAGATGGTGTCCTGGCCAACGAGTACAACTCATGTACAACAATGTTGTTACCCATGCGATGTGTTTGCAACCATCTGCTGAAAGTCCTGATGTGTTCACATGTAATCCAGTCTTCAGACTGCTTCGGGTGTTTCGAGAGCAGAATATTCTTGTGTTCATTGACAAACGGGGTCACGAAGGTAGAATTTTTGTAGAACTGTGTAGTGTGCTTGAGCCCAAGAATGCTCATCCCTACATATTATTGAATCCGCTCCTAGCGTGCCTATTCCAGTCAGTTTCCCCTCATACCGCGATTGAGGGAGATCAATCGTCTTAAAGTCAACGCAAAACCCAATGACCTCCTCTATTTAATGGCCCGTGGAGATGCATCCTTCTGGCCTAGCACATTTACGAACATATTTCTTTAAGACTCCCATGAACCTCTCAAAAAGGGAACATATTGTGTAGAAATACAGGACCCAGAATGGCAATCTCGTCGACTAGATGAACTAGGACGTGTGTCATGATATTGAAGAAGGGTGGTGGGAACACCAACTCAAAACTGACAAGACATTGCACCAAATCATTCTTTAACTTTGGTAGGATTTCTGGATCGATTACCTTCTCAGAGATTGCATTGAGGAATGCACATAGCTTCACAATGGCTAATCGAACATTTTCTAGTAGAATCCCCGCAATGCAACAGGAAGCAGTTGCGTCATAATCATGTGGCAGTCATGAGACTTTAGGTTCTGGAACTTTTTCTCTGCCATATTTATTATTCCCTTTATATTCAACGAGAAGCCAGACGGGACCTTCATACTGAGCAGGCATTCAAAGAAGATTTCCTTCTCTTCTTTGGTAAGAGCGTAGCTGGCAGGACCTTGATACTGCTTTGGATGCATGTCGTCTTTTTCCTGCACACGTTGCTGGTCCTCTGGTGTATCTTTTGTCTTCCCATACATGCCCAAGAAGCCTAGCAGGTTCACACATAGATTCTTCTTCACGTGCATCACGTCGATTACAGAGCGGACCTCTAGGTCTTTCCAATAGGGTACGTCCCAAAATATAGATTTCTTCTTCCACATGGGTGCGCGTCCCTCAACGTCATTCAGAATAGATTGTCCGCCAAGACCCTTTCATAGATTACTTGTAAATCCTTGACTATATCAAGTATGTCATCACCAGTATGAAGGACGATCTTCTTTCGGTGATCTGCCTCACCTTTGAAATGTTTGCCTTTTTTCTTAAGAGATGTTTGGTCGGAAGAAATCGATGATGTCCCAGGTACACATTCTTCCTGCATTTGTCCAAATATATATACTTTCGGTATCATCTAAACAGTGTGTGCATGCATGGTATCCCTTGTTTGTATGTCCTGAAAGGTTACTAAGAGCAGACCAATCATTGATGGTTATAAACAGCAATGCATGTAGGTCAAATTCCCGTTGTTTGTGCTCGTCCCACACATGTACACCTTTTTCATTCCACAGCTGTAAAAGTTCTTGAACTAATGGCCTTAGGTGCACATCAATGTTGTTGCCTGGTTGCTTAGGGTCTTGGATGAGCACTGACATCATAATGAACTTCCGCTTCATGCACAACAAAGGAGGAAGATTATAGATACATAGAGTCACGGGCCAGGTGTTGTGATTGCTGCTCTGCTCCCAAAAGAATTAATGCCATCTATACTTAAACCAAACCATATGTTCCTTGCATCACCTGCAAAGTCCCCCCACTTTCTCTCAATTTTTCTCCACCGCGACCCATCAGCGGGTTCTCTCAACTTATCGTCTTTCTTACGGTCTTCTTTGTGCCATTGTATCAACTTGGCATGCTCGTTGTTTCTGAACAGACCACTACAAGAAATATGTCAACTTGTGACCTTGACTATTGGTCACTGAAAGGTCGTGGTTTTTCATTTGCGACCTTTTTGTGACCAAAAAGAGAAGGTCAAAAGCTGGCGGTCGTAAACTGACTATAGCGACCTTTCTTCTAGAATGGTCGAAGACGTTTATGACCAAAATATTTCCACTGTGGTGTTTTGGTCACTAGCAACCTCCCCAGGCCATGTAGGCATCCAGCGTGGCAAGCTGATGTGGCACAAGATTCAGCCCGGTCCAATTGGGTGTTTTACATGGGCCGAGCCCAACAATTCATGGTCCAAGCCTTTCTATATATTTTTTCCTGTCAATTTTTTATATATTTTTTCCTGTCAATTTTTGGTCAGACTTCATGGTCCAAGCCCAACAATTCAGTCTTTTATTTATTTCTTGGTCATGGCCTTTTAACGTTTGTTTGGGCCTAGGCCATTATATTTTGTTGCTGGTCCCACCAATCATATGGATACCACTTGCCATAATCTCACACATTAGACCAACGTGACAGAAAATTCAAAAGTGATTTCATAAGTGGGCTCCATGAGTCAGGTTCCATTTCACACGCTTTGAAACCACATAATGAATATTTCAAACAGAACATAACAAATGTAGTTCGTCAAAGAAGGATAAATAAGTCAACTACAATCTGTACATAGTCTATTACAATATTATTCAAATCTTTCCAGTCTATTACACATAAGACAGAACATATAACTCTTTGCTATACGGCTTAGAACTTCAAATATACTTCCTAGTTCACTTTGTTGGAGCTCTTGTAAATGAGAGGAAACACCATTTTCGGGTATGTTTGTAGAGGCTGAACCAAGGCATCTAACAATAAACCAAAAGAGTTAGAAACAAAATAAAAACAAATATACAAAGCAGATAGGGACTAAATTCTGAAGTATATGTACAACAGAATATAACCACATGTCACCTCTATCTATTCTGTGTGTATAAGTAAAGAAAATTATGTACCAATAATTATATTATGGGACGGAGGGAGTAGTACATATGATTACTTTCAGGTTATAATTTTTCTTCACCTACAGTCTACTCCTATATTCAGGGAACCTTAGTCAGGTATTACTAGTGAGCACAGAACAAAACAAAACAAAATAAAGGTGTTGGCTATATAAGTGAAGACTATTCACGGCTTTTTAGAACGTACAATAAACCAACAAGGACATACAAGTTGCAAATAATCAAAACTTAGTAGCCACTAAACCTTGCAAAACACATATTGTGGCATAGTTCATCGAAAAGAAAGATGATCGCAATAACAATTAACAAGATTGTGGTGGCCAGAAGACCACCACCACAGATGCATCTTAACAAGATTGTGATCGCAATAACAATAACAATTAACAAGATTGTGATGTACGCTATCAGGGAAGAGGGGGAGGGAGATGGAGGAGCTACCTGCCACGATCGCAATGGAAGCAGAGGAGCAGACCCCTCCTGCCCCTCCCCACGAGCAGGACAGGGCTGCCGGCTGGGCATGCCCCTACTCCTCCGCCTCCTTGATCAGGAGACCCCCTTCCCCTACTGCTGCTTGGCGCGCCGCATCACTAGTCACCTCCTCATGTAAGAAGTACACAATAAATAGACAGACGGTCAGTGAGGTACATTTTCACAGCAACAGAAGCTTAAAATTAACAGAAATACACACATCAAATGAAGTCACTAAGATACTTAAGTGCACCACATGGTGTAGAATTATGTGGTATATAATTGCAACACATGAACCAAAAGCGGAATAACATCATCACCAAGAATTTCTGATGATAAGCATAGCTCCCTACAAAAAAAGAACTAAGGGCACAATGACTAAAGCATGCAGACCACAATATTCAAAGCAGAAGCAAGCGGGCAGTATGAGCTACCTACTGGCAAAGTATAAAACCTGAATCATATAGTATAAATGAATCAAGAAAACAAGAGAAACCCTGAACCTGAAAGCTCAGGCTGCTGCTTATTTTGTTACTGTGTGGTAAGTACTACTAAGATCAAAATGCATTCAAGGGAGCATAAAAGCCATCCCCATTTGAAGCATGTACAGTCTACAGAGATACTAACAGGTGAACAGACAGCCCCTAGAAATTGGCTAACTACTTCTACTGTATAATATGTAGTCTACAGAGATACTAACTACTTCTATTGTATAATCACAGTCTGCAGTCACTAAATAAATCAAAGGTGTATGATGGAAATACAGCAAAATAGTCCAGTTAACTTGTCGATTAAGAGACTAATGAAACCAGTCACTCTAAGCATACTAGAGCTTCAAACCAGTTCATTTAGTTGAACTAAAGAGGGTCAAAGAATACCCTAAAGGGTGCCCATTTGCACTCCTACACTCGAACACACACACACACACACTATGGATACTTTTGAGATTCACATGCACATTCAGTAAATTCAGTGAAATTCAGTAAACATGGAGTACAGAAGAGAGGTTCAGACTTCAAACTAGTTCATTTAGTTGAACTAAAGAGGGTCACAGAATACCCTAAAGGGTGCCCATTATTTGTCCATGTTTCAGACACATGCTACAGCAACATAATGAACCTAATACCATCAGCACTCAGCAGGCAACACAAGTTAGTACATCAAATTACAGGGAGGAGACGTACGTGGTGCCCAAGTTTAGCTATTCAAGGCTTCAAGAAATAACAACAACATGAAGTAGAGTCTACAGTTTCAGACTTGCTGCAGTCCAGTCACATGTGTGACACTATCTCGACCCTAAATATCCCCTGAACAAGCAAGCGGGGTCTAATACACACACGACAAGTCTCACAACTCCATAAATAGTGGCATAGAACTAGATATCACAGAAGGTATATAGCTCAATTTAGTTTGTTTAAATCTTATGCATGCCACCGAAACAGACAACCGGAGAAGTTCGACCCAACAACTCACCATGGCCTCAGCGAGGGTGAACTTGGCGCGGATGACGCTAGTGTTTCCGTGGGAGAGGGAGACCTTGCCCCAGATGTAGTGGTAGTTGGTGTCGTTGCTTGGTCTTGGCCTTGTAGACGCAGGCCATCCTCTTGCCGCCGTACCAGGCCACATCCTCCCTGGTGTTCACTTGGATCTGCCTGGATCTGCGCACCCAACCAAGACCAGGAATTCAGATACCCACGCGAGGGAGAAGGAGCAGAGCTGCACCGGTGGAGGGAGCTTCTCACCTCTTGTATCCGAGGATGGTGCCGCGGACGTAGAGCCTCACACGCTGGCCGGTGCGTCCCTTCACCATCTTGCTGTTGTAGTGCCGCTGCGGAGGGGAGCTGAGGTTCACCATCTTCCTGACAACCGCCGCCACCTTCATCCCCACAGATGAGGCGAACATGGCCCCGCCGTCTTGGATGGCCTGCACGAACCCGCACAAACGCAATGAGATTCGAGCAAGCGAGGCGGCGACGGTGTCGCGCGCGCGCGTGCTCTGATGTGGCGATGCGAGAGCCCCATGGGACGCGAGGTTGGTCGAGGACGAGGGAGATGAGGGGAGAGTGAGGGCGGCGGCGGAGGTGGGTGGCGGGGAGGTTCTGAGGGGTGGGTGGCGGCGATGAGGGGGATCTGCATCGGGGGAGAGGGGGAGGTAGAGAAAGAAAGAAAGAAAGGAGGCGGGGGGTGGATGGAAAACGGGGGAGAAGAGATCTAGGGTTTCGCCTCACGTGGGATTGGTGGGGCAGGCGAGGGGTGAGGGCTGCCGTTGAATCCGGGAGGATCCAACGGTGTTTCGTGCATGATCCGCGTGTCTGGTCCACGGACCAATCTGAACACAATACAACATTATGACCAACTAAATTGGTCGTGATAGATTTAGAATAGGATGTTAAAATCATGTAAGCTATTTTATGATCACAGAAATTCAAAAAAATAAAAGACCTTCTCATTGTGTCACCAATTGTGAACTACCTTTCAGGAAAATAACAAACATGGAATGGCAAACAATGTTGCCTAAGAAAGTTTTCATTTTTTTTGCACGAAAAAATCATTTTTCATTTTCCGAGTGCCCAAAATGGGTTTTTTGTGAAGGACCTACCAAATAATTGTTGCAAAATTGGACCAAATCAATTTTCTAAAATACTAGGACATATTTAATGCACAATTGACAAAATGGTTGAGTGTAAAAAGTTTTGATCCACCTCTCATGAGAAAGACAAATTTCCGCCAATTTAGTTGGAAGCGGGTCAAATTTGAACTGCAGCTGCCTCATAGTTTGCTATTTATTTTTTCCAAAAATCATTTCTAGGTACATAAGTATCTATTTAATCAGAGAAACATAAAAAAATTCCAAGATTCAACCACTAGCTAGGAACGGTCATTCCCGTTCTTTTGACCGCATTTTGAAACGGGCATAAAAAATTCAAAAAAATCAAAAAATTGGAAACCCTTCTCATTGTGTCATTATATGTGACCAAGTTTCCAGGAAAAATAATAAACTTGTAATACGGTAATTATTTTAAAAAAGTGTTCTCAGAAATGAGCTATCATGCGTGAAGGTTCATGGTTTCAAGCCAAATGATCAATCTTATGGCCACATTCATGGCATAGTTTGTTCAAATGATCTCATATTTTGCACAAGGGTACATCTTGGAATTCCAAACAATGTTGCCTAAGGAAGTTTTCATTTTCTTCGCACGGAAAATTCATTTTTCTTTTTCCGAGTGCCCAAAAGGAGGTTTTTTTTGTGAAGGAACTACCAAATAATTGTTGCAAAAATGGACCAAATCAATTTTATAAAATACTAGGCCATATATAATGCACAAATTTACAAAATGGTTGGGTGAAAAAAGTTTTGATCCACCTCTCATGAAAAAGACAAATTGTCGTCGATTCAGTTGGAAACGGGTCAAATTTGAACTGCAGCTGCCTCATAGTTTGCTCTTTATTTTTTCCAAAAATCATTTATAGGTAAATAAGTATCTATTTAATCATAGAAACACCAAAAAATTGCAAGATTCAACCACTAGCTAGGAACGGTCAAGCCCGCCGTTTTGACCGCATTTTGAAACGGGCATAAAAATTCAAAAAAAAATTAAAAAATTGGAAAACCTTCGCATTGTGTCATTCTATGTGACCAAGTTTCCAGGAAAATAATAAACTTGTAATACGGTAATTATTTTAAAAAAGTGTTCTCAGAAATGAGCTATCATGCGTGAAGATTCATGGCTTTCAAGTCAAATGATCAATCTTATGGCCACATTCATGGCATAGTTTGTTTAAATGATCTCATATTGTGCACAAGGGTACATCTTGGAATTCCAAACAATGTTGCCTAAGGAAGTTTTCATTTTCTTTGCACGGAAAATTCATTTTTCATTTTTCGAGTGCCCAAAAGGAGGTTTTTTTGTGAAGGAACTACCAAATAATTGTTGCATAAATGGACCAAATCAATTTTATAAAATACTAGGCCATATATAATGCACAATTGACAAACTTTTTGGGTGAAAAAAGTTTTGATCCACCTCTGGTGAAAAAGACATATTGTCGTCGATTCAGCTGGAAACGGGTCAAATTTGAACTGCAACTGCCTCATGGTTTGCTCTTTATTTTTTCCAAAAATCCTTTCTAGGTAAATAGGTATCTATTTAATCATGGAAACACCAAAAAATTGCAAGATTCAACCACTAGCTAGGAACGGTCAAGCCCGCCGTTTTGACCGCATTTTGAAACGGGCATAAAAAATTCAAAAAAAATCAAAAAAATTGGAAAACCTTCGCATTGTGTCATTCTATGTGACCATGTTTCCAGGAAAAATAATAAACTTGTAATACGGTAATTGTTTTAAAAAAGTGTTCTCAGAAATGAGCTATCATGCGCGAAGTTCATGGCTTTCAAGTCAAATGATCAATCTTATGGCCACATTCATGGCATAGTTTGTTCAAATGATCTCATATTGTGCACAAGGGTACATCTTGGAATTCCAAACAATGTTGCCCAAGGAAGTTTTCATTTTCTTTGCATGGAAAATTCATTTTTCATTTTTTGAGTGCCCAAAAGGAGGTTTTTTTGTGAAGGAACTACCAAATAATTGTTGCAAAAATGGACCAAATCAATCTTACAAAATACTAGGCCATATATAATGCACAATTGACAAAATGGTTG
The DNA here is from genome assembly GCF_018294505.1 of Triticum aestivum. Classification (NCBI taxonomy): domain Eukaryota; kingdom Viridiplantae; phylum Streptophyta; class Magnoliopsida; order Poales; family Poaceae; genus Triticum; species Triticum aestivum. Next base: position 728,385,226 of record NC_057801.1, read on the forward strand.
GGTGAAAAAAGTTTTGATCCACCTTTGGTGAAAAAGACAAATTGCCATCGATTTAGTTGGAAACGGGTCAAATTTGAACTGCAGTTGCCTCATATTTTGCTCTTTATTTTTTCCAAAAATCATTTCTAGGTAAATAAGTATCTATTTCATCATAGAAACACCAAAAAAATTCCAAGATTCAACCACTAGCTAGGAACGGTCAAGCCCGTCGTTTTGACCGCATTTTGAAACGGGCATAAAAAATTCAAAAGAAAATCAAAAAATTGGAAAACCTTCGCATTGTGTCATTATATGTGACCAAGTTTCCAAGAAAAATAATAAACTTGTAATACGGTAATTATTTTAAAAAAGTGTTCTCAGAAATGAGCTATCATGCGTGAAGATTCATGGCTTTCAAGCCAAATGATCAATCTTATGGCCACATTCATGGCATAGTTTGTTCAAATGATCTCATATTGCGCACAAGGGTACATATTGGAATTCCAAACAATGTTGCCTAAGGAAGTTTTCATTTTCTTTGCACGGAAAATTCATTTTTCATTTTCCGAGTGCCCAAAAGGAGGTTTTTTTGTGAAGGAACTACCAAATAATTGTTGCAAAAATGGACCAAATCAATTTTATAAAATACTAGGCCATATATAATGCACAATTGTCAAAATGGTTGGGTGAAAAAAGTTTTGATCCACCTCTGGTGAAAAAGACAAATTGCCGTTGATTCAGTTGGAAACGGGTCAAATTTGAACTGCAGCTGCCTCATAGTTTGCTCTTTATTTTTTCCAAAAATCATTTCTAGGTAAATAAGTATCTATTTAATCATAGAAACACCAAAAAAATTCCAAGATTCAACCACTAGCTAGGAACGGTCAAGCCCGCCGTTTTGACCGCATTTTGAAACAGGCATAAAAAATTCAAACAAAATCAAAAAAATGGAAAACCTTCGCATTGTGTCATTATATGTGACCAAGTTTCCAGGAAAAATAATAAACTTGTAATACGGTAATTATTTTAAAAAGTGTTCTCAGAAATGAGCTATCATGCGTGAAGATTCATGGCTTTCAAGCCAAATGATCAATCTTATGGCCACATTCATGGCATAGTTTGTTCAAATGATCTCATATTGTGCACAAGGGTACATCTTGGAATGCCAAACAATGTTGCCTAAGGAAGTTTTCATTTTCTTTGCACGGAAAATTCATTTTTCATTTTCCGAGTGCCCAAAAGGAGGTTTTTTTGTGAAGGGACTACCAAATAATTGTTGCAAAAATGGACCAAATCAATTTTATAAAATACTAGGCCATATATAATGCACAATTGACAAAATGGTTGGGTGAAAAAAGTTTTGATCCACCTCTGGTGAAAAAGACACATTGTCGTTGATTCAGTTGGAAACGGGTCAAATTTGAGCTGCAGCTGCCTCATAGTTTGCTCTTTATTTTTTCCAAAAATCATTTCTAGGTAAATAAGTATCTATTTAATCATAGAAACACCAAAAAAATGCAAGATTCAACCACTAGCTAGGAACGGTCAAGCCCGCCGTTTTGACCGCATTTTGAAACAGGCATAAAAAATTCAAAACAAATCAAAAAATTGGAAAACCATCGCATTGTGTCATTATATGTGATCAAGTTTACAGGAAAAATAATAAACTTGTAATACGGTAATTATTTTAAAAAAGTGTTCTCAGAAATGAGATATCATGCGTGAAGACTCATGGCTTTCAAGCCAAATGATCAATCTTATGGCCACATTCATGGCATAGTTTGTTCAAATGATCTCATATTGTGCACAAGGGTACATCTTGGAATTCCAAACAATGTTGCCTAAGGAAGTTTTCATTTTCTTTGCACGGAAAATTCATTTTTCATTTTCCGAGTGCCCAAAAGGAGGTTTTTTTGTGAAGGAACTACAAAATAATTGTTGCAAAAATGGACCAAATCAATTTTATAAAATACTAGGCCATATATAATGCACAATTGAAAAAATGTTTGGGTGAAAAAAGTTTTGATCCACCTCTGGTGAAAAAGACATATTGCCGTCGATTCAGCTGGAAACAGGTCAAATTTGAACTGCAGCTGCCTCATAGTTTGCTCTTTATTTTTTCCAAAATCATTTCTAGGTAAATAGGTATCTATTTAATCATTGAAACACCAAAAAAATGCAAGATTCAACCACTAGGTAGGAATGGTCAAGCCCGTCGTTTTGACCGCATTTTGAAACGGGCATAAAAAATTCAAAAAAAATCAAAAAATTGGAAAACCTTCGCATTGTGTCATTATATGTGACCAAGTTTCCAGGAAAAATAATAAAATTGTAATACAGTAATTATTTTAAAAAAGTGTTCTCAGAAATGAGCTATCATGCGTGAAGATTCATGGCTTTCAAGCCAAATGATCAATCTTATGGCCACATTCATGGCATAGTTTATTCAAATGATCTCATATTGTGCACAAGGGTACATCTTGGAATTCCAAACAATGTTGCCCAAGGAAGTTTTCATTTTCTTTGCATGGAAAATTCATTTTTCATTTTTCGAGTGCCCAAAAGGAGGTTTTTTTGTGAAGGAACTACCAAATAATTGTTGCAAAAATGGACCAAATCAATTTTATTAAATACTAGGCCATATATAATGCACAATTGACAAAATGGTTGGGTGAAAAATGTTTTCATCCACCTTTGGTGATAAAGAAAAATTGCGGTCGATTCAGCTGGAAACGGGTCAAATTTGAACTGAAGTTGCCTCATATTTTGCTCTTTCTTTTTTCCAAATATCATTTCTACGTAAATAAGTATCTATTTCATCATAAAAACACCAAAAAACTTCCAAGATTCAACCACTAGCTAGGAACGGTCAAGCCCGCCGTTTTGACCGCATTTTGAAACGGGCATAAAAAATTCAAAAGAAAATCAAAAAATTGGAAAACCTTCGCATTGTGTCATTATATGTGACCAAGTTTCCAGGAAAAATAATAAACTTGTAATACGGTAATTATTTTAAAAAAGTGTTCTCAGAAATGAGCTATCATGCGTGAAGATTCATGGCTTTCAAGCCAAATGATCAATCTTATGGCCACATTCATGGCATAGTTTGTTCGAATGATCTCATATTGTGCACAAGGGTACATATTGGAATTCCAAACAATGTTGCCTAAGGAAGTTTTCATTTTCTTTGCACGGAAAATTCATTTTTCATTTTCCGAGTGCCCAAAAGGAGGTTTTTTTGTGAAGGAACTACCAAATAATTGTTGAAAAATGGACCAAATCAATTTTATAAAATACTAGGCCATATATAATGCACAATTGACAAAATGGTTGGGTGAAAAAAGTTTTGATCCACCTCTGGTGAAAAAGACAAATTGTCGTCGATTTAGTTGGAAACGGGTCAAATTTGAACTGCAGCTGCCTCATAGTTTGCTCTTTATTTTTTCCAAAAATCATTCTAGGTAAATAAGTATCTATTTAATCATAGAAACACCAAAAAAATTCCAAGATTCAACCACTAGCTAGGAACGGTCAAGCCCGCCGTTTTGACCGCATTTTGAAACAGGCATAAAAAATTCAAAAAAATATCAAAAAAATGGAAAACCTTCGCATTGTGTCATTATATGTGACCAAGTTTCCAGGAAAAATAATAAACTTGTAATACGGTAATTATTTTAAAAAAGTGTTCTCAGAAATGAGCTATCATGCGTGAAGATTCATGGCTTTCAAGCCAAATGATCAATCTTATGGCCACATTCATGGCATAGTTTGTTCAAATGATCTCATATTGTGGACAAGGGTACATATTGGAATTCCAAACAATGTTGCCTAAGGAAGTTTTCATTTTGTTTGCACGGAAAATTCATTTTTCATTTTCCGAGTGCCCAAAAGGAGGTTTTTTTGTGAAGGAACTACCAAATAATTGTTGCAAAAATGGACCAAATCAATTTTATAAAATACTAAGCCATATATAATGCACAATTGACAAAATGGTTGGGTGAAAAAAGTTTTGATCCACCTCTGGTGAAAAAGACAAATTGCCGTCGATTTAGATGGAAACGGGTCAAATTTGAACTGCAGCTGCCTCATAGTTTGCTCTTTATTTTTTCCAAAAATCATTTCTAGGTAAATAAGTATCTATTTAATCATAGAAAAACCAAAAAATTCCAAGATTCAACCACTAGCTAGGAACGGTCAAGCCCGCCGTTTTGACCGCATTTTGAAACAGGCATAAAAAATTCAAAAAAAATCAAAAAAAAATGGAAAACCTTCGCATTGTGTCATTATATGTGACCAAGTTTCCAGGAAAAATAATAAACTTGTAATACGGTAATTATTTTAAAAAAGTGTTCTCAGAAATGAGCTATCATGCGTGAAGATTCATGGCTTTCAAGCCAAATGATCAATCTTATGGCCACATTCATGGCATAGTTTGTTCAAATGATCTCATATTGTGCACAAGGGTACATCTTGGAATTCCAAACAATGTTGCCTAAGGAAGTTTTCATTTTCTTTGCACGGAAAATTCATTTTTCATTTTCCGAGTGCCCAAAAGGAGGTTTTTTTTGTGAAGGGACTACCAAATAATTGTTGCAAAAATGGACCAAATCAATTTTATAAAATACTAGGCCATATATACTGCACAATTGACAAAATGGTTGGGTGAAAAAAGTTTTGATCCACCTCTGGTGAAAAAGACACATTGTCGTCGATTCAGTTGGAAACAGGTCAAATTTGAACTGCAGCTGCCTCATAGTTTGCTCTTTATTTTTTCAAAAAATCATTTCTAGGTAATTAAGTATCTATTTAATCATAGAAACACCAAAAAATGCAAGATTCAACCACTAGCTAGGAACGGTCAAGCCCGCCGTTTTGACCGCATTTTGAAACAGGCATAAAAAATTCAAAACAAATCAAAAAATTGGAAAACCATCGCATTGTGTCATTATATGTGATCAAGTTTCCAGGAAAAATAATAAACTTGTAATACGGTAATTATTTTAAAAAAAGTGTTCTCAGAAATGAGATATCATGCGTGAAGACTCATGGCTTTCAAGCCAAATGATCAATCTTATGGCCACATTCATGGCATAGTTTGTTCAAATGATCTCATATTGTGCACAAGGGTACATCTTGGAATTCCAAACAATGTTGCCTAAGGAAGTTTTCATTTTCTTTGCACGGAAAATTCATTTTTCATTTTCCGAGTGCCCAAAAGGAGGTTTTTTGTGAAGGAACTACCAAATAATTGTTGCAAAAATGGACCAAATCAATTTTATAAAATACTAGGCCATATATAATGCACAATTGACAAAATGGTTGGGTGAAAAAAGTTTTGATCCACCTCTGGTGAAAAAGACAAATTGCCGTTGATTTAGTTGGAAACGGGTCAAATTTGAACTGCAGCTGCCTCATAGTTTGCTCTTTATTTTTTCCAAAAATCATTTCTAGGTAAATAAGTATCTATTTAATCATAGAAACACCAAAAAAATTCCAAGATTCAACCACTAGCTAGGAACGGTCAAGCCCGCCGTTTTGACCGCATTTTGAAACAGGCATAAAAAATTCAAAAAAAATCAAAAAAAATGGAAAACCTTCGCATTGTGTCATTATATGTGACCAAGTTTCCAGGAAAAATGATAAACTTGTAATACGGTAATTATTTTAAAAAAGTGTTCTCAGAAATGAGCTATCATGCGTGAAGATTCATGGCTTTCAAGCCAAATGATCAATCTTATGGCCACATTCATGGCATAGTTTGTTCAAATGATCTCATATTGTGCACAAGGGTACATCTTGGAATTCCAAACAATGTTGCCTAAGGAAGTTTTCATTTTCTTTGCACGGAAAATTCATTTTTCATTTTCCGAGTGCCCAAAAGGAGGTTTTTTTGTGAAGGGACTACCAAATAATTGTTGCAAAAATGGACCAAATCAATTTTATAAAATACTAGGCCATATATAATGCACAATTGACAAAATGGTTGGGTGAAAAAAGTTTTGATCCACCTCTGGTGAAAAAGACAAATTGTCGTCGATTTAGTTGGAAACGGGTCAAATTTGAACTGCAGCTGCCTCATAGTTTGCTCTTTATTTTTTCCAAAAATCATTTCTAGGTAAATAAGTATCTATTTATCATAGAAACACCAAAAAATTCCAAGATTCAACCACTAGCTAGGAACGGTCAAGCCCGCCGTTTTGACCGCATTTTGAAACAGGCATAAAAAATTCAAAAAAAATCAAAAAATTGGAAAACCTTCGCATTGTGTCATTATATGTGACCAAGTTTCCAGGAAAAATAATAAACTTGTAATACGGTAATTATTTTAAAAAAGTGTTCTCAGAAATGAGCTATCATGCGTGAAGATTCATGGCTTTCAAGCCAAATGATCAATCTTATGGCCACATTCATGGCATAGTTTGTTCAAATGATCTCATATTGTGCACAAGGGTACATCTTGGAATTCCAAACAATGTTGCCTAAGGAAGTTTTCATTTTCTTTGCACGGAAAATTCATTTTTCATTTTCCGAGTGCCCAAAAGGAGGTTTTTTGTGAAGGAACTACCAAATAATTGTTGCAAAAATGGACCAAATCAATTTTATAAAATACTAGGCCATATATAATGCACAATTGACAAAATGGTTGGGTGAAAAAAGTTTTGATCCACCTCTGGTGAAAAAGACAAATTGCCGTCGATTTAGTTGGAAACGGGTCAAATTTGAACTGCAGCTGCCTCATAGTTTGCTCTTTATTTTTTCCAAAAATCATTTCTAGGTAAATAAGTATCTATTTAATCATAGAAACACCAAAAAATTCCAAGATTCAACCACTAGCTAGGAACGGTCAAGCCCGCCGTTTTGACCGCATTTTGAAACGGGCATAAAAAATTCAAAAAAAATCAAAAAAATTGGAAAACCTTCGCATTGTGTCATTATATGTGACCAAGTTTCCAGGAAAAATAATAAACTTGTAATACGGTAATTATTTTAAAAAAGTGTTCTCAGAAATGACCTATCATGCGTGAAGATTCATGGCTTTCAAGCCAAATGATCAATCTTATGGCCACATTCATGGCATAGTTTGTTCAAATGATCTCATATTGTGCACAAGGGTACATCTTGGAATTCCAAACAATGTTGCCTAAGGAAGTTTTCATTTTCTTTGCACGGAAAATTCATTTTTCATTTTCCGAGTGCCCAAAAGGAGGTTTTTTTGTGAAGGAACTACCAAATAATTGTTGCAAAAATGGACCAAATCAATTTTATAAAAAACTAGGCCATATATAATGCACAATTGACAAAATGGTTGGGTGAAAAAAGTTTTGATCCACCTCTGGTGAAAAAGACAAATTGTCGTCGATTTAGTTGGAAACGGGTCAAATTTGAACTGCAGCTGCCTCATAGTTTGCTCTTTATTTTTTCCAAAAATCATTCTAGGTAAATAAGTATCTATTTAATCATATAAACACCAAAAAAATTCCAAGATTCAACCACTAGCTAGGAACGGTCAAGCCCGCCGTTTTGACCGCATTTTGAAACAGGCATAAAAAATTCAAAAAAATATCAAAAAAATGGAAAACCTTCGCATTGTGTCATTATATGTGACCAAGTTTCCAGGAAAAATAATAAACTTGTAATACGGTAATTATTTTAAAAAAGTGTTCTCAGAAATGAGCTATCATGCGTGAAGATTAATCGCTTTCAAGCCAAATGATCAATCTTATGGCCACATTCATGGCATAGTTTGTTCAAATGATCTCATATTGTGGACAAGGGTACATATTGGAATTCCAAACAATGTTGCCTAAGGAAGTTTTCATTTTCTTTGCACCGAAAATTCATTTTTCATTTTCCGAGTGCCCAAAAGGAGGTTTTTTTGTGAAGGAACTACCAAATAATTGTTGAAAAAATGGACCAAATCAATTTTATAAAATACTAGGCCATATATAATGCACAATTGACAAAATGGTTGGGTGAAAAAAGTTTTGATCCACCTCTGGTGAAAAAGACAAATTGTCGTCGATTTAGTTGGAAACGGGTCAAATTTGAACTGCAGCTGCCTCATAGTTTGCTCTTTATTTTTTCCAAAAATCATTTCTAGGTAAATAAGTATCTATTTAATCATAGAAACACCAAAAAATTCCAAGATTCAACCACTAGCTAGGAACGGTCAAGCCCGCCGTTTTGACCGCATTTTGAAACGGGCATAAAAAATTCAAAAAAAATCAAAAAAATTGGAAAACCTTCGCATTGTGTCATTATATGTGACCAAGTTTCCAGGAAAAATAATAAACTTGTAATACGGTAATTATTTTAAAAAAGTGTTCTCAGAAATGAGCTATCATGCGTGAAGATTCATGGCTTTCAAGCCAAATGATCAATCTTATGGCCACATTCATGGCATAGTTTGTTCAAATGATCTCATATTGTGCACAAGGGTACATCTTGGAATTCCAAACAATGTTGCCTAAGGAAGTTTTCATTTTCTTTGCACGGAAAATTCATTTTTCATTTTCCGAGTGCCCAAAAGGAGGTTTTTTTGTGAAGGAACTACCAAATAATTGTTGCAAAAATGGACCAAATCAATTTTATAAAATACTAGGCCATATATAATGCACAATTGACAAAATGGTTGGGTGAAAAAGTTTTGATCCACCTCTGGTGAAAAAGACAAATTGTCGTCGATTTAGTTGGAAACGGGTCAAATTTGAACTGCAGCTGCCTCATAGTTTGCTCTTTATTTTTTCCAAAAATCATTTCTAGGTAAATAAGTATCTATTTAATCATAGAAACACCAAAAAATTCCAAGATTCAACCACTAGCTAGGAACGGTCAAGCCCGCCGTTTTGACCGCATTTTGAAACAGGCATAAAAAATTCAAAAAAAATCAAAAAATTGGAAAACCTTCGCATTGTGTCATTATATGTGACCAAGTTTCCAGGAAAAATAATAAACTTGTAATACGGTAATTATTTTAAAAAAGTGTTCTCAGAAATGAGCTATCATGCGTGAAGATTCATGGCTTTCAAGCCAAATGATCAATCTTATGGCCACATTCATGGCATAGTTTGTTCAAATGATCTCATATTGTGCACAAGGGTACATCTTGGAATTCCAAACAATGTTGCCTAAGGAAGTTTTCATTTTCTTTGCACGGAAAATTCATTTTTCATTTTCCGAGTGCCCAAAAGGAGGTTTTTTTGTGAAGGAACTACCAAATAATTGTTGCAAAAATGGACCAAATCAATTTTATAAAATACTAGGCCATATATAATGCACAATTGACAAAATGGTTGGGTGAAAAAAGTTTTGATCCACCTCTGGTGAAAAAGACAAATTGTCGTCGATTTAGTTGGAAACGGGTCAAATTTGAACTGCAGCTGCCTCATAGTTTGCTCTTTATTTTTTCCAAAAATCATTTCTAGGTAAATAAGTATCTATTTAATCATAGAAACACCAAAAAATTCCAAGATTCAACCACTAGCTAGGAACGGTCAAGCCCGCCGTTTTGACCGCATTTTGAAACGGGCATAAAAAATTCAAAAAAAATCAAAAAAATTGGAAAACCTTCGCATTGTGTCATTATATGTGACCAAGTTTCCAGGAAAAATAATAAACTTGTAATACGGTAATTATTTTAAAAAAGTGTTCTCAGAAATGAGCTATCATGCGTGAAGATTCATGGCTTTCAAGCCAAATGATCAATCTTATGGCCACATTCATGGCATAGTTTGTTCAAATGATCTCATATTGTGCACAAGGGTACATCTTGGAATTCCAAACAATGTTGCCTAAGGAAGTTTTCATTTTCTTTGCACGGAAAATTCATTTTTCATTTTCCGAGTGCCCAAAAGGAGGTTTTTTTGTGAAGGAACTACCAAATAATTGTTGCAAAAATGGACCAAATCAATTTTATAAAATACTAGGCCATATATAATGCACAATTGACAAAATGGTTGGGTGAAAAAAGTTTTGATCCACCTCTGGTGAAAAAGACAAATTGTCGTCGATTCAGTTGGAAACGGGTCAAATTTGAACTGCAGCTGCCTCATAGTTTGCTCTTTATTTTTTCCAAAAATCATTTCTAGGTAAATAAGTATCTATTTAATCATAGAAACACCAAAAAAATTCCAAGATTCAACCACTAGCTAGGAACGGTCAAGCCCGCCGTTTTGACCGCATTTTGAAACAGGCATAAAAAATTCAAAAAAAATCAAAAAAATGGAAAACCTTCGCATTGTGTCATTATATGTGACCAAGTTTCCAGGAAAAATAATAAACTTGTAATACGGTAATTATTTTAAAAAAGTGTTCTCAGAAATGAGCTATCATGCGTGAAGATTCATGGCTTTCAAGCCAAATGATCAATCTTATGGCCACATTCATGGCATAGTTTGTTCAAATGATCTCATATTGTGCACAAGGGTACATCTTGGAATTCCAAACAATGTTGCCTAAGGAAGTTTTCATTTTGTTTGCACGGAAAATTCATTTTTCATTTTCCGAGTGCCCAAAAGGAGGTTTTTTTGTGAAGGAACTACCAAATAATTGTTGCAAAAATGGACCAAATCAATTTTATAAAATACTAGGCCATATATAATGCACAATTGACAAAATGGTTGGGTGAAAAAAGTTTTGATCCACCTCTGGTGAAAAAGACAAATTGTCGTTGATTTAGTTGGAAACGGGTCAAATTTGAACTGCAGCTGCCTCATAGTTTGCTCTTTATTTTTTCCAAAAATCATTTCTAGGTAAATAAGTATCTATTTAATCATAGAAACACCAAAAAAATTCCAAGATTCAACCACTAGCTAGGAACGGTCAAGCCCGCCGTTTTGACCGCATTTTGAAACAGGCATAAAAAATTCAAAAAAAATCAAAAAAATGGAAAACCTTCGCATTGTGTCATTATATGTGACCAAGTTTCCAGGAAAAATAATAAACTTGTAATACGGTAATTATTTTAAAAAAGTGTTCTCAGAAATGAGCTATTATGCGTGAAGATTCATGGCTTTCAAGCCAAATGATCAATCTTATGGCCACATTCATGGCATAGTTTGTTCAAATGATCTCATATTATGGACAAGGGTACATCTTGGAATTCCAAACAATGTTGCCTAAGGAAGTTTTCATTTTCTTTGCACGGAAAATTCATTTTTCATTTTCCGAGTGCCCAAAAGGAGGTTTTTTTGTGAAGGAACTACCAAATAATTGTTGCAAAAATGGACCAAATCAATTTTATAAAATACTAGGCCATATATAATGCACAATTGACAAAATGGTTGGGTGAAAAAAGTTTTGACCCACCTCTGGTGAAAAAGACAAATTGTCGTCGATTCAGATGGAAACTGGTCAAATTTGAACTGCAGCTGCCTCATAGTTTACTCTTTATTTTTTCCAAAAATCATTTCTAGGTAAATAAGTATCTATTTAATCAGAGAAACACCAAAAAACTTCCAAGATTCAACCACTAGCTAGGAACGGTCAAGCCCGCCGTTTTGACCGCATTTTGAAACGGGCATAAAAAATTCAAAAAAATCAAAAAATTGGAAAACCTTCACATTGTGTCATTATATGTGACCAAGTTTCCAGGAAAAATAATAAACTTGTAATACGGTAATTATTTTAAAAAAGTGTTCTCATAAATGAGCAATCATGCGTGAAGATTCATGGCTTTCAAGCCAAATGATCAATCTTATGGCCACATTCATGGCATAGTTTGTTCAAATGATCTCATATTGTGGACAAGGGTACATATTGGAATTCCAAACAATGTTGCCTAAGGAAGTTTTCATTTTCTTTGCACGGAAAATTCATTTTTCATTTTCCGAGTGCCCAAAAGGAGGTTTTTTTGTGAAGGAACTACCAAATAATTGTTGCAAAAATGGACCAAATCAATTTTATAAAATACTAGGCCATATATAATGCACAATTGACAAAATGGTTGGGTGAAAAAAGTTTTGATCCACCTCTGGTGAAAAAGACAAATTGCCGTCGATTTAGTTGGAAACGGGTCAAATTTGAACTGCAGCTGCCTCATAGTTTGCTCTTTATTTTTTCCAAAAATCATTTCTAGGTAAATAAGTATCTATTTAATCATAGAAACACCAAAAAATTCCAAGATTCAACCACTAGCTAGGAACGGTCAAGCCCGCCGTTTTGACCGCATTTTGAAACGGGCATAAAAAATTCAAAAAAAATCAAAAAATTGGAAAACCTTCTCATTCTGTCATTATATGTGACGAAGTTTCCAGGAAAAATAATAAACTTGTAATACGGTAATTATTTTAAAAAAGTGTTCTCAGAAATGAGCTATCATGCGTGAAGATTCATGGCTTTCAAGCCAAATGATCAATCTTATGGCCACATTCATGGCATAGTTTGTTCAAATGATCTCATATTGTGCACAAGGGTACATCTTGGAATTCCAAACAATGTTGCCTAAGGAAGTTTTCATTTTCTTTGCACGGAAAATTCATTTTTCATTTTCCGAGTGCCCAAAAGGAGGTTTTTTTGTGAAGGAACTACCAAATAATTGTTGCAAAAATGGACCAAATCAATTTTATAAAATACTAGGCCATATATAATGCACAATTGACAAAATGGTTGGGTGAAAAAAGTTTTGATCCACCTCTGGTGAAAAAGACAAATTGTCGTCGATTTAGTTGGAAACGGGTCAAATTTGAACTGCAGCTGCCTCATAGTTTGCTCTTTATTTTTTCCAAAAATCATTTCTAGGTAAATAAGTATCTATTTATCATAGAAACACCAAAAAATTCCAAGATTCAACCACTAGCTAGGAACGGTCAAGCCCGCCGTTTTGACCGCATTTTGAAACGGGCATAAAAAATTCAAAAAAAATCAAAAAATTGGAAAACCTTCGCATTGTGTCATTATATGTGACCAAGTTTCCAGGAAAAATAATAAACTTGTAATACGGTAATTATTTTAAAAAAGTGTTCTCAGAAATGAGCTATCATGCGTGAAGATTCATGGCTTTCAAGCCAAATGATCAATCTTATGGCCACATTCATGGCATAGTTTGTTCAAATGATCTCATATTGTGGACAAGGGTACATATTGGAATTCCAAACAATGTTGCCTAAGGAAGTTTTCATTTTGTTTGCACGGAAAATTCATTTTTCATTTTCCGAGTGCCCAAAAGGAGGTTTTTTGTGAAGGAACTACCAAATAATTGTTGAAAAAATGGACCAAATCAATTTTATAAAATACTAGGCCATATATAATGCACAATTGACAAAATGGTTGGGTGAAAAAAGTTTTGATCCACCTCTGGTGAAAAAGACAAATTGTCGTCGATTTAGTTGGAAACGGGTCAAATTTGAACTGCAGCTGCCTCATAGTTTGCTCTTTATTTTTTCCAAAAATCATTTCTAGGTAAATAAGTATCTATTTAATCATAGAAACACCAAAAAATTCCAAGATTCAACCACTAGCTAGGAACGGTCAAGCCCGCCGTTTTGACCGCATTTTGAAACAGGCATAAAAAATTCAAAAAAAATCAAAAAAATGGAAAACCTTCGCATTGTGTCATTATATGTGACCAAGTTTCCAGGAAAAATAATAAACTTGTAATACGGTAATTATTTTAAAAAAGTGTTCTCAGAAATGAGCTATCATGCGTGAAGATTCATGGCTTTCAAGCCAAATGATCAATCTTATGGCCACATTCATGGCATAGTTTGTTCAAATGATCTCATATTGTGCACAAGGGTACATCTTGGAATTCCAAACAATGTTGCCTAAGGAAGTTTTCATTTTCTTTGCACGGAAAATTCATTTTTCATTTTCCGAGTGCCCAAAAGGAGGTTTTTTTGTGAAGGAACTACCAAATAATTGTTGCAAAAATGGACCAAATCAATTTTATAAAATACTAGGCCATATATAATGCACAATTGACAAAATGGTTGGGTGAAAAAAGTTTTGATCCACCTCTGGTGAAAAAGACAAATTGTCGTCGATTTAGTTGGAAACGGGTCAAATTTGAACTGCAGCTGCCTCATAGTTTGCTCTTTATTTTTTCCAAAAATCATTTCTAGGTAAATAAGTATCTATTTAATCATAGAAACACCAAAAAATTCCAAGATTCAACCACTAGCTAGGAACGGTCAAGCCCGCCGTTTTGACCGCATTTTGAAACGGGCATAAAAAATTCAAAAAAAATCAAAAAATTGGAAAACCTTCGCATTGTGTCATTATATGTGACCAAGTTTCCAGGAAAAATAATAAACTTGTAATACGGTAATTATTTTAAAAAAGTGTTCTCAGAAATGAGCTATCATGCGTGAAGATTCATGGCTTTCAAGCCAAATGATCAATCTTATGGCCACATTCATGGCATAGTTTGTTCAAATGATCTCATATTGTGCACAAGGGTACATCTTGGAATTCCAAACAATGTTGCCTAAGGAAGTTTTCATTTTCTTTGCACGGAAAATTCATTTTTCATTTTCCGAGTGCCCAAAAGGAGGTTTTTTTGTGAAGGAACTACCAAATAATTGTTGCAAAAATGGACCAAATCAATTTTATAAAATACTAGGCCATATATAATGCACAATTGACAAAATGGTTGGGTGAAAAAAGTTTTGATCCACCTCTGGTGAAAAAGACAAATTGTCGTCGATTCAGTTGGAAACGGGTCAAATTTGAACTGCAGCTGCCTCATAGTTTGCTCTTTATTTTTTCCAAAAATCATTTCTAGGTAAATAAGTATCTATTTAATCATAGAAACACCAAAAAATTCCAAGATTCAACCACTAGCTAGGAACGGTCAAGCCCGCCGTTTTGACCGCATTTTGAAACAGGCATAAAAAATTCAAAAAAAATCAAAAAAAATGGAAAACCTTCGCATTGTGTCATTATATGTGACCAAGTTTCCAGGAAAAATAATAAACTTGTAATACGGTAATTATTTTAAAAAAGTGTTCTCAGAAATGAGCTATCATGCGTGAAGATTCATGGCTTTCAAGCCAAATGATCAATCTTATGGCCACATTCATGGCATAGTTTGTTCAAATGATCTCATATTGTGCACAAGGGTACATCTTGGAATTCCAAACAATGTTGCCTAAGGAAGTTTTCATTTTCTTTGCACGGAAAATTCATTTTTCATTTTCCGAGTGCCCAAAAGGAGGTTTTTTTTGTGAAGGGACTACCAAATAATTGTTGCAAAAATGGACCAAATCAATTTTATAAAATACTAGGCCATATATAATGCACAATTGACAAAATGGTTGGGTGAAAAAAGTTTTGATCCACCTCTGGTGAAAAAGACACATTGTCGTCGATTCAGTTGGAAACGGGTCAAATTTGAACTGCAGCTGCCTCATAGTTTGCTCTTTATTTTTTCCAAAAATCATTTCTAGGTAAATAAGTATCTATTTAATCATAGAAACACCAAAAAAATGCAAGATTCAACCACTAGCTAGGAACGGTCAAGCCCGCCGTTTTGACCGCATTTTGAAACAGGCATAAAAAATTCAAAAAAAATCAAAAAATTGGAAAACCTTCGCATTGTGTCATTATATGTGACCAAGTTTCCAGGAAAAATAATAAACTTGTAATACGGTAATTATTTTAAAAAAGTGTTCTCAGAAATGAGCTATCATGCGTGAAGATTCATGGCTTTCAAGCCAAATGATCAATCTTATGGCCACATTCATGGCATAGTTTGTTCAAATGATCTCATATTGTGCACAAGGGTACATCTTGGAATTCCAAACAATGTTGCCTAAGGAAGTTTTCATTTTCTTTGCACGGAAAATTCATTTTTCATTTTCCGAGTGCCCAAAAGGAGGTTTTTTTGTGAAGGAACTACCAAATAATTGTTGCAAAAATGGACCAAATCAATTTTATAAAATACTAGGCCATATATAATGCACAATTGACAAAATGGTTGGGTGAAAAAGTTTTGATCCACCTCTGGTGAAAAAGACAAATTGCCGTCGATTCAGTTGGAAACGGGTCAAATTTGAACTGCAGCTGCCTCATAGTTTGCTCTTTATTTTTTCCAAAAATCATTTCTAGGTAAATAAGTATCTATTTAATCATAGAAACACCAAAAAATTCCAAGATTCAACCACTAGCTAGGAACGGTCAAGCCCGCCGTTTTGACCGCATTTTGAAACGGGCATAAAAAATTCAAAAAAAATCAAAAAAATTGGAAAACCTTCGCATTGTGTCATTATATGTGACCAAGTTTCCAGGAAAAATAATAAACTTGTAATACGGTAATTATTTTAAAAAAGTGTTCTCAGAAATGAGCTATCATGCGTGAAGATTCATGGCTTTCAAGCCAAATGATCAATCTTATGGCCACATTCATGGCATAGTTTGTTCAAATGATCTCATATTGTGCACAAGGGTACATCTTGGAATTCCAAACAATGTTGCCTAAGGAAGTTTTCATTTTCTTTGCACGGAAAATTCATTTTTCATTTTCCGAGTGCCCAAAAGGAGGTTTTTTTGTGAAGGAACTACCAAATAATTGTTGCAAAAATGGACCAAATCAATTTTATAAAATACTAGGCCATATATAATGCACAATTGACAAAATGGTTGGGTGAAAAAAGTTTTGATCCACCTCTGGTGAAAAAGACAAATTGTCGTCGATTCAGTTGGAAACGGGTCAAATTTGAACTGCAGCTGCCTCATAGTTTGCTCTTTATTTTTTCCAAAAATCATTTCTAGGTAAATAAGTATCTATTTAATCATAGAAACACCAAAAAATTCCAAGATTCAACCACTAGCTAGGAACGGTCAAGCCCGCCGTTTTGACCGCATTTTGAAACGGGCATAAAAAATTCAAAAAAAATCAAAAAATTGGAAAACCTTCGCATTGTGTCATTATATGTGACCAAGTTTCCAGGAAAAATAATAAACTTGTAATACGGTAATTATTTTAAAAAAGTGTTCTCAGAAATGAGCTATCATGCGTGAAGATTCATGGCTTTCAAGCCAAATGATCAATCTTATGGCCACATTCATGGCATAGTTTGTTCAAATGATCTCATATTGTGCACAAGGGTACATCTTGGAATTCCAAACAATGTTGCCTAAGGAAGTTTTCATTTTCTTTGCACGGAAAATTCATTTTTCATTTTCCGAGTGCCCAAAAGGAGGTTTTTTTGTGAAGGAACTACCAAATAATTGTTGCAAAAATGGACCAAATCAATTTTATAAAATACTAGGCCATATATAATGCACAATTGACAAAATGGTTGGGTGAAAAAAGTTTTGATCCACCTCTGGTGAAAAAGACAAATTGTCGTCGATTCAGTTGGAAACGGGTCAAATTTGAACTGCAGCTGCCTCATAGTTTGCTCTTTATTTTTTCCAAAAATCATTTCTAGGTAAATAAGTATCTATTTAATCATAGAAACACCAAAAAATTCCAAGATTCAACCACTAGCTAGGAACGGTCAAGCCCGCCGTTTTGACCGCATTTTGAAACGGGCATAAAAAATTCAAAAAAAATCAAAAAAATTGGAAAACCTTCGCATTGTGTCATTATATGTGACCAAGTTTCCAGGAAAAATAATAAACTTGTAATACGGTAATTATTTTAAAAAAGTGTTCTCAGAAATGAGCTATCATGCGTGAAGATTCATGGCTTTCAAGCCAAATGATCAATCTTATGGCCACATTCATGGCATAGTTTGTTCAAATGATCTCATATTGTGCACAAGGGTACATCTTGGAATTCCAAACAATGTTGCCTAAGGAAGTTTTCATTTTCTTTGCACGGAAAATTCATTTTTCATTTTCCGAGTGCCCAAAAGGAGGTTTTTTTGTGAAGGAACTACCAAATAATTGTTGCAAAAATGGACCAAATCAATTTTATAAAATACTAGGCCATATATAATGCACAATTGACAAAATGGTTGGGTGAAAAAGTTTTGATCCACCTCTGGTGAAAAAGACAAATTGTCGTCGATTCAGTTGGAAACGGGTCAAATTTGAACTGCAGCTGCCTCATAGTTTGCTCTTTATTTTTTCCAAAAATCATTTCTAGGTACATAAGTATCTATTTAATCATAGAAACACCAAAAAATTCCAAGATTCAACCACTAGCTAGGAACGGTCAAGCCCGCCGTTTTGACCGCATTTTGAAACGGGCATAAAAAATTCAAAAAAAATCAAAAAATTGGAAAACCTTCGCATTGTGTCATTATATGTGACCAAGTTTCCAGGAAAAATAATAAACTTGTAATACGGTAATTATTTTAAAAAAGTGTTCTCAGAAATGAGCTATCATGCGTGAAGATTCATGGCTTTCAAGCCAAATGATCAATCTTATGGCCACATTCATGGCATAGTTTGTTCAAATGATCTCATATTGTGCACAAGGGTACATCTTGGAATTCCAAACAATGTTGCCTAAGGAAGTTTTCATTTTCTTTGCACGGAAAATTCATTTTTCATTTTCCGAGTGCCCAAAAGGAGGTTTTTTTGTGAAGGAACTACCAAATAATTGTTGCAAAAATGGACCAAATCAATTTTATAAAATACTAGGCCATATATAATGCACAATTGACAAAATGGTTGGGTGAAAAAAGTTTTGATCCACCTCTGGTGAAAAAGACAAATTGTCGTCGATTCAGTTGGAAACGGGTCAAATTTGAACTGCAGCTGCCTCATAGTTTGCTCTTTATTTTTTCCAAAAATCATTTCTAGGTAAATAAGTATCTATTTAATCATAGAAACACCAAAAAATTTCCAAGATTCAACCACTAGCTAGGAACGGTCAAGCCCGCCGTTTTGACCGCATTTTGAAACGGGCATAAAAAATTCAAAAAAAATCAAAAAATTGGAAAACCTTCGCATTGTGTCATTATATGTGACCAAGTTTCCAGGAAAAATAATAAACTTGTAATACGGTAATTATTTTAAAAAAGTGTTCTCAGAAATGAGCTATCATGCGTGAAGATTCATGGCTTTCAAGCCAAATGATCAATCTTATGGCCACATTCATGGCATAGTTTGTTCAAATGATCTCATATTGTGCACAAGGGTACATCTTGGAATTCCAAACAATGTTGCCTAAGGAAGTTTTCATTTTCTTTGCACGGAAAATTCATTTTTCATTTTCCGAGTGCCCAAAAGGAGGTTTTTTTGTGAAGGAACTACCAAATAATTGTTGCAAAAATGGACCAAATCAATTTTATAAAATACTAGGCCATATATAATGCACAATTGACAAAATGGTTGGGTGAAAAAAGTTTTGATCCACCTCTGGTGAAAAAGACAAATTGTCGTCGATTCAGTTGGAAACGGGTCAAATTTGAACTGCAGCTGCCTCATAGTTTGCTCTTTATTTTTTCCAAAAATCATTTCTAGGTACATAAGTATCTATTTAATCATAGAAACACCAAAAAATTCCAAGATTCAACCACTAGCTAGGAACGGTCAAGCCCGCCGTTTTGACCGCATTTTGAAACGGGCATAAAAAATTCAAAAAAAATCAAAAAATTGGAAACCTTCGCATTGTGTCATTATATGTGACCAAGTTTCCAGGAAAAATAATAAACTTGTAATACGGTAATTATTTTAAAAAAGTGTTCTCAGAAATGAGCTATCATGCGTGAAGATTCATGGCTTTCAAGCCAAATGATCAATCTTATGGCCACATTCATGGCATAGTTTGTTCAAATGATCTCATATTGTGCACAAGGGTACATCTTGGAATTCCAAACAATGTTGCCTAAGGAAGTTTTCATTTTCTTTGCACGGAAAATTCATTTTTCATTTTCCGAGTGCCCAAAAGGAGGTTTTTTTGTGAAGGAACTACCAAATAATTGTTGCAAAAATGGACCAAATCAATTTTATAAAATACTAGGCCATATATAATGCACAATTGACAAAATGGTTGGGTGAAAAAAGTTTTGATCCACCTCTGGTGAAAAAGACAAATTGCCGTCGATTCAGTTGGAAACGGGTCAAATTTGAACTGCAGCTGCCTCATAGTTTGCTCTTTATTTTTTCCAAAAATCATTTCTAGGTAAATAAGTATCTATTTAATCATAGAAACACCAAAAAATTCCAAGATTCAACCACTAGCTAGGAACGGTCAAGCCCGCCGTTTTGACCGCATTTTGAAACGGGCATAAAAAATTCAAAAAAAATCAAAAAATTGGAAAACCTTCGCATTGTGTCATTATATGTGACCAAGTTTCCAGGAAAAATAATAAACTTGTAATACGGTAATTATTTTAAAAAAGTGTTCTCAGAAATGAGCTATCATGCGTGAAGATTCATGGCTTTCAAGCCAAATGATCAATCTTATGGCCACATTCATGGCATAGTTTGTTCAAATGATCTCATATTGTGCACAAGGGTACATCTTGGAATTCCAAACAATGTTGCCTAAGGAAGTTTTCATTTTCTTTGCACGGAAAATTCATTTTTCATTTTCCGAGTGCCCAAAAGGAGGTTTTTTTGTGAAGGAACTACCAAATAATTGTTGCAAAAATGGACCAAATCAATTTTATAAAATACTAGGCCATATATAATGCACAATTGACAAAATGGTTGGGTGAAAAAAGTTTTGATCCACCTCTGGTGAAAAAGACAAATTGTCGTCGATTCAGTTGGAAACGGGTCAAATTTGAACTGCAGCTGCCTCATAGTTTGCTCTTTATTTTTTCCAAAAATCATTTCTAGGTAAATAAGTATCTATTTAATCATAGAAACACCAAAAAATTCCAAGATTCAACCACTAGCTAGGAACGGTCAAGCCCGCCGTTTTGACCGCATTTTGAAACGGGCATAAAAAATTCAAAAAAAATCAAAAAATTGGAAAACCTTCGCATTGTGTCATTATATGTGACCAAGTTTCCAGGAAAAATAATAAACTTGTAATACGGTAATTATTTTAAAAAAGTGTTCTCAGAAATGAGCTATCATGCGTGAAGATTCATGGCTTTCAAGCCAAATGATCAATCTTATGGCCACATTCATGGCATAGTTTGTTCAAATGATCTCATATTGTGCACAAGGGTACATCTTGGAATTCCAAACAATGTTGCCTAAGGAAGTTTTCATTTTCTTTGCACGGAAAATTCATTTTTCATTTTCCGAGTGCCCAAAAGGAGGTTTTTTTGTGAAGGAACTACCAAATAATTGTTGCAAAAATGGACCAAATCAATTTTATAAAATACTAGGCCATATATAATGCACAATTGACAAAATGGTTGGGTGAAAAAAGTTTTGATCCACCTCTGGTGAAAAAGACAAATTGCCGTCGATTCAGTTGGAAACGGGTCAAATTTGAACTGCAGCTGCCTCATAGTTTGCTCTTTATTTTTTCCAAAAATCATTTCTAGGTACATAAGTATCTATTTAATCATAGAAACACCAAAAAATTTCCAA
The DNA here is from genome assembly GCF_018294505.1 of Triticum aestivum. NCBI lineage: Eukaryota > Viridiplantae > Streptophyta > Magnoliopsida > Poales > Poaceae > Triticum > Triticum aestivum. The sequence goes on from NC_057801.1 coordinate 728,406,595, forward strand.
GATTCAACCACTAGCTAGGAACGGTCAAGCCCGCCGTTTTGACCGCATTTTGAAACGGGCATAAAAAATTCAAAAAAAATCAAAAAATTGGAAAACCTTCGCATTGTGTCATTATATGTGACCAAGTTTCCAGGAAAAATAATAAACTTGTAATACGGTAATTATTTTAAAAAAGTGTTCTCAGAAATGAGCTATCATGCGTGAAGATTCATGGCTTTCAAGCCAAATGATCAATCTTATGGCCACATTCATGGCATAGTTTGTTCAAATGATCTCATATTGTGCACAAGGGTACATCTTGGAATTCCAAACAATGTTGCCTAAGGAAGTTTTCATTTTCTTTGCACGGAAAATTCATTTTTCATTTTCCGAGTGCCCAAAAGGAGGTTTTTTTGTGAAGGAACTACCAAATAATTGTTGCAAAAATGGACCAAATCAATTTTATAAAATACTAGGCCATATATAATGCACAATTGACAAAATGGTTGGGTGAAAAAAGTTTTGATCCACCTCTGGTGAAAAAGACAAATTGTCGTCGATTCAGTTGGAAACGGGTCAAATTTGAACTGCAGCTGCCTCATAGTTTGCTCTTTATTTTTTCCAAAAATCATTTCTAGGTAAATAAGTATCTATTTATCATAGAAACACCAAAAAATTCCAAGATTCAACCACTAGCTAGGAACGGTCAAGCCCGCCGTTTTGACCGCATTTTGAAACGGGCATAAAAAATTCAAAAAAAATCAAAAAATTGGAAAACCTTCGCATTGTGTCATTATATGTGACCAAGTTTCCAGGAAAAATAATAAACTTGTAATACGGTAATTATTTTAAAAAAGTGTTCTCAGAAATGAGCTATCATGCGTGAAGATTCATGGCTTTCAAGCCAAATGATCAATCTTATGGCCACATTCATGGCATAGTTTGTTCAAATGATCTCATATTGTGCACAAGGGTACATCTTGGAATTCCAAACAATGTTGCCTAAGGAAGTTTTCATTTTCTTTGCACGGAAAATTCATTTTTCATTTTCCGAGTGCCCAAAAGGAGGTTTTTTTGTGAAGGAACTACCAAATAATTGTTGCAAAAATGGACCAAATCAATTTTATAAAATACTAGGCCATATATAATGCACAATTGACAAAATGGTTGGGTGAAAAAAGTTTTGATCCACCTCTGGTGAAAAAGACAAATTGTCGTCGATTCAGTTGGAAACGGGTCAAATTTGAACTGCAGCTGCCTCATAGTTTGCTCTTTATTTTTTCCAAAAATCATTTCTAGGTAAATAAGTATCTATTTAATCATAGAAACACCAAAAAATTCCAAGATTCAACCACTAGCTAGGAACGGTCAAGCCCGCCGTTTTGACCGCATTTTGAAACGGGCATAAAAAATTCAAAAAAAATCAAAAAATTGGAAAACCTTCGCATTGTGTCATTATATGTGACCAAGTTTCCAGGAAAAATAATAAACTTGTAATACGGTAATTATTTTAAAAAAGTGTTCTCAGAAATGAGCTATCATGCGTGAAGATTCATGGCTTTCAAGCCAAATGATCAATCTTATGGCCACATTCATGGCATAGTTTGTTCAAATGATCTCATATTGTGCACAAGGGTACATCTTGGAATTCCAAACAATGTTGCCTAAGGAAGTTTTCATTTTCTTTGCACGGAAAATTCATTTTTCATTTTCCGAGTGCCCAAAAGGAGGTTTTTTTGTGAAGGAACTACCAAATAATTGTTGCAAAAATGGACCAAATCAATTTTATAAAATACTAGGCCATATATAATGCACAATTGACAAAATGGTTGGGTGAAAAAGTTTTGATCCACCTCTGGTGAAAAAGACAAATTGTCGTCGATTCAGTTGGAAACGGGTCAAATTTGAACTGCAGCTGCCTCATAGTTTGCTCTTTATTTTTTCCAAAAATCATTTCTAGGTACATAAGTATCTATTTAATCATAGAAACACCAAAAAAATTCCAAGATTCAACCACTAGCTAGGAACGGTCAAGCCCGCCGTTTTGACCGCATTTTGAAACGGGCATAAAAAATTCAAAAAAAATCAAAAAATTGGAAAACCTTCGCATTGTGTCATTATATGTGACCAAGTTTCCAGGAAAAATAATAAACTTGTAATACGGTAATTATTTTAAAAAAGTGTTCTCAGAAATGAGCTATCATGCGTGAAGATTCATGGCTTTCAAGCCAAATGATCAATCTTATGGCCACATTCATGGCATAGTTTGTTCAAATGATCTCATATTGTGCACAAGGGTACATCTTGGAATTCCAAACAATGTTGCCTAAGGAAGTTTTCATTTTCTTTGCACGGAAAATTCATTTTTCATTTTCCGAGTGCCCAAAAGGAGGTTTTTTTGTGAAGGAACTACCAAATAATTGTTGCAAAAATGGACCAAATCAATTTTATAAAATACTAGGCCATATATAATGCACAATTGACAAAATGGTTGGGTGAAAAAAGTTTTGATCCACCTCTGGTGAAAAAGACAAATTGTCGTCGATTCAGTTGGAAACGGGTCAAATTTGAACTGCAGCTGCCTCATAGTTTGCTCTTTATTTTTTCCAAAAATCATTTCTAGGTAAATAAGTATCTATTTAATCATAGAAACACCAAAAAATTCCAAGATTCAACCACTAGCTAGGAACGGTCAAGCCCGCCGTTTTGACCGCATTTTGAAACGGGCATAAAAAATTCAAAAAAAATCAAAAAATTGGAAAACCTTCGCATTGTGTCATTATATGTGACCAAGTTTCCAGGAAAAATAATAAACTTGTAATACGGTAATTATTTTAAAAAAGTGTTCTCAGAAATGAGCTATCATGCGTGAAGATTCATGGCTTTCAAGCCAAATGATCAATCTTATGGCCACATTCATGGCATAGTTTGTTCAAATGATCTCATATTGTGCACAAGGGTACATCTTGGAATTCCAAACAATGTTGCCTAAGGAAGTTTTCATTTTCTTTGCACGGAAAATTCATTTTTCATTTTCCGAGTGCCCAAAAGGAGGTTTTTTTGTGAAGGAACTACCAAATAATTGTTGCAAAAATGGACCAAATCAATTTTATAAAATACTAGGCCATATATAATGCACAATTGACAAAATGGTTGGGTGAAACAAGTTTTGATCCACCTCTGGTGAAAAAGACAAATTGTCGTCGATTCAGTTGGAAACGGGTCAAATTTGAACTGCAGCTGCCTCATAGTTTGCTCTTTATTTTTTCCAAAAATCATTTCTAGGTACATAAGTATCTATTTATCATAGAAACACCAAAAAATTCCAAGATTCAACCACTAGCTAGGAACGGTCAAGCCCGCCGTTTTGACCGCATTTTGAAACGGGCATAAAAAATTCAAAAAAAATCAAAAAATTGGAAAACCTTCGCATTGTGTCATTATATGTGACCAAGTTTCCAGGAAAAATAATAAACTTGTAATACGGTAATTATTTTAAAAAAGTGTTCTCAGAAATGAGCTATCATGCGTGAAGATTCATGGCTTTCAAGCCAAATGATCAATCTTATGGCCACATTCATGGCATAGTTTGTTCAAATGATCTCATATTGTGCACAAGGGTACATCTTGGAATTCCAAACAATGTTGCCTAAGGAAGTTTTCATTTTCTTTGCACGGAAAATTCATTTTTCATTTTCCGAGTGCCCAAAAGGAGGTTTTTTTGTGAAGGAACTACCAAATAATTGTTGCAAAAATGGACCAAATCAATTTTATAAAATACTAGGCCATATATAATGCACAATTGACAAAATGGTTGGGTGAAAAAAGTTTTGATCCACCTCTGGTGAAAAAGACAAATTGTCGTCGATTCAGTTGGAAACGGGTCAAATTTGAACTGCAGCTGCCTCATAGTTTGCTCTTTATTTTTTCCAAAAATCATTTCTAGGTAATAAGTATCTATTTATCATAGAAACACCAAAAAATTCCAAGATTCAACCACTAGCTAGGAACGGTCAAGCCCGCCGTTTTGACCGCATTTTGAAACGGGCATAAAAAATTCAAAAAAAATCAAAAAATTGGAAAACCTTCGCATTGTGTCATTATATGTGACCAAGTTTCCAGGAAAAATAATAAACTTGTAATACGGTAATTATTTTAAAAAAGTGTTCTCAGAAATGAGCTATCATGCGTGAAGATTCATGGCTTTCAAGCCAAATGATCAATCTTATGGCCACATTCATGGCATAGTTTGTTCAAATGATCTCATATTGTGCACAAGGGTACATCTTGGAATTCCAAACAATGTTGCCTAAGGAAGTTTTCATTTTCTTTGCACGGAAAATTCATTTTTCATTTTCCGAGTGCCCAAAAGGAGGTTTTTTTGTGAAGGAACTACCAAATAATTGTTGCAAAAATGGACCAAATCAATTTTATAAAATACTAGGCCATATATAATGCACAATTGACAAAATGGTTGGGTGAAACAAGTTTTGATCCACCTCTGGTGAAAAAGACAAATTGTCGTCGATTCAGTTGGAAACGGGTCAAATTTGAACTGCAGCTGCCTCATAGTTTGCTCTTTATTTTTTCCAAAAATCATTTCTAGGTAAATAAGTATCTATTTATCATAGAAACACCAAAAAATTCCAAGATTCAACCACTAGCTAGGAACGGTCAAGCCCGCCGTTTTGACCGCATTTTGAAACGGGCATAAAAAATTCAAAAAAAATCAAAAAATTGGAAAACCTTCGCATTGTGTCATTATATGTGACCAAGTTTCCAGGAAAAATAATAAACTTGTAATACGGTAATTATTTTAAAAAAGTGTTCTCAGAAATGAGCTATCATGCGTGAAGATTCATGGCTTTCAAGCCAAATGATCAATCTTATGGCCACATTCATGGCATAGTTTGTTCAAATGATCTCATATTGTGCACAAGGGTACATCTTGGAATTCCAAACAATGTTGCCTAAGGAAGTTTTCATTTTCTTTGCACGGAAAATTCATTTTTCATTTTCCGAGTGCCCAAAAGGAGGTTTTTTTGTGAAGGAACTACCAAATAATTGTTGCAAAAATGGACCAAATCAATTTTATAAAATACTAGGCCATATATAATGCACAATTGACAAAATGGTTGGGTGAAACAAGTTTTGATCCACCTCTGGTGAAAAAGACAAATTGTCGTCGATTCAGTTGGAAACGGGTCAAATTTGAACTGCAGCTGCCTCATAGTTTGCTCTTTATTTTTTCCAAAAATCATTTCTAGGTACATAAGTATCTATTTAATCATAGAAACACCAAAAAATTCCAAGATTCAACCACTAGCTAGGAACGGTCAAGCCCGCCGTTTTGACCGCATTTTGAAACGGGCATAAAAAATTCAAAAAAAATCAAAAAATTGGAAAACCTTCGCATTGTGTCATTATATGTGACCAAGTTTCCAGGAAAAATAATAAACTTGTAATACGGTAATTATTTTAAAAAAGTGTTCTCAGAAATGAGCTATCATGCGTGAAGATTCATGGCTTTCAAGCCAAATGATCAATCTTATGGCCACATTCATGGCATAGTTTGTTCAAATGATCTCATATTGTGCACAAGGGTACATCTTGGAATTCCAAACAATGTTGCCTAAGGAAGTTTTCATTTTCTTTGCACGGAAAATTCATTTTTCATTTTCCGAGTGCCCAAAAGGAGGTTTTTTTGTGAAGGAACTACCAAATAATTGTTGCAAAAATGGACCAAATCAATTTTATAAAATACTAGGCCATATATAATGCACAATTGACAAAATGGTTGGGTGAAAAAGTTTTGATCCACCTCTGGTGAAAAAGACAAATTGTCGTCGATTCAGTTGGAAACGGGTCAAATTTGAACTGCAGCTGCCTCATAGTTTGCTCTTTATTTTTTCCAAAAATCATTTCTAGGTACATAAGTATCTATTTAATCATAGAAACACCAAAAAATTCCAAGATTCAACCACTAGCTAGGAACGGTCAAGCCCGCCGTTTTGACCGCATTTTGAAACGGGCATAAAAAATTCAAAAAAAATCAAAAAATTGGAAAACCTTCGCATTGTGTCATTATATGTGACCAAGTTTCCAGGAAAAATAATAAACTTGTAATACGGTAATTATTTTAAAAAAGTGTTCTCAGAAATGAGCTATCATGCGTGAAGATTCATGGCTTTCAAGCCAAATGATCAATCTTATGGCCACATTCATGGCATAGTTTGTTCAAATGATCTCATATTGTGCACAAGGGTACATCTTGGAATTCCAAACAATGTTGCCTAAGGAAGTTTTCATTTTCTTTGCACGGAAAATTCATTTTTCATTTTCCGAGTGCCCAAAAGGAGGTTTTTTTGTGAAGGAACTACCAAATAATTGTTGCAAAAATGGACCAAATCAATTTTATAAAATACTAGGCCATATATAATGCACAATTGACAAAATGGTTGGGTGAAAAAGTTTTGATCCACCTCTGGTGAAAAAGACAAATTGTCGTCGATTCAGTTGGAAACGGGTCAAATTTGAACTGCAGCTGCCTCATAGTTTGCTCTTTATTTTTTCCAAAAATCATTTCTAGGTACATAAGTATCTATTTATCATAGAAACACCAAAAAATTCCAAGATTCAACCACTAGCTAGGAACGGTCAAGCCCGCCGTTTTGACCGCATTTTGAAACGGGCATAAAAAATTCAAAAAAAATCAAAAAATTGGAAAACCTTCGCATTGTGTCATTATATGTGACCAAGTTTCCAGGAAAAATAATAAACTTGTAATACGGTAATTATTTTAAAAAAGTGTTCTCAGAAATGAGCTATCATGCGTGAAGATTCATGGCTTTCAAGCCAAATGATCAATCTTATGGCCACATTCATGGCATAGTTTGTTCAAATGATCTCATATTGTGCACAAGGGTACATCTTGGAATTCCAAACAATGTTGCCTAAGGAAGTTTTCATTTTCTTTGCACGGAAAATTCATTTTTCATTTTCCGAGTGCCCAAAAGGAGGTTTTTTTGTGAAGGAACTACCAAATAATTGTTGCAAAAATGGACCAAATCAATTTTATAAAATACTAGGCCATATATAATGCACAATTGACAAAATGGTTGGGTGAAAAAGTTTTGATCCACCTCTGGTGAAAAAGACAAATTGTCGTCGATTCAGTTGGAAACGGGTCAAATTTGAACTGCAGCTGCCTCATAGTTTGCTCTTTATTTTTTCCAAAAATCATTTCTAGGTACATAAGTATCTATTTATCATAGAAACACCAAAAATTTCCAAGATTCAACCACTAGCTAGGAACGGTCAAGCCCGCCGTTTTGACCGCATTTTGAAACGGGCATAAAAAATTCAAAAAAAATCAAAAAATTGGGAAACCTTCGCATTGTGTCATTATATGTGACCAAGTTTCCAGGAAAAATAATAAACTTGTAATACGGTAATTATTTTAAAAAAGTGTTCTCAGAAATGAGCTATCATGCGTGAAGATTCATGGCTTTCAAGCCAAATGATCAATCTTATGGCCACATTCATGGCATAGTTTGTTCAAATGATCTCATATTGTGCACAAGGGTACATCTTGGAATTCCAAACAATGTTGCCTAAGGAAGTTTTCATTTTCTTTGCACGGAAAATTCATTTTTCATTTTCCGAGTGCCCAAAAGGAGGTTTTTTTGTGAAGGAACTACCAAATAATTGTTGCAAAAATGGACCAAATCAATTTTATAAAATACTAGGCCATATATAATGCACAATTGACAAAATGGTTGGGTGAAAAAGTTTTGATCCACCTCTGGTGAAAAAGACAAATTGTCGTCGATTCAGTGGAAACGGGTCAAATTTGAACTGCAGCTGCCTCATAGTTTGCTCTTTATTTTTTCCAAAAATCATTTCTAGGTACATAAGTATCTATTTTATCATAGAAACACCAAAAAATTTCCAAGATTCAACCACTAGCTAGGAACGGTCAAGCCCGCCGTTTTGACCGCATTTTGAAACGGGCATAAAAAATTCAAAAAAAATCAAAAAATTGGAAAACCTTCGCATTGTGTCATTATATGTGACCAAGTTTCCAGGAAAAATAATAAACTTGTAATACGGTAATTATTTTAAAAAAGTGTTCTCAGAAATGAGCTATCATGCGTGAAGATTCATGGCTTTCAAGCCAAATGATCAATCTTATGGCCACATTCATGGCATAGTTTGTTCAAATGATCTCATATTGTGCACAAGGGTACATCTTGGAATTCCAAACAATGTTGCCTAAGGAAGTTTTCATTTTCTTTGCACGGAAAATTCATTTTTCATTTTCCGAGTGCCCAAAAGGAGGTTTTTTTGTGAAGGAACTACCAAATAATTGTTGCAAAAATGGACCAAATCAATTTTATAAAATACTAGGCCATATATAATGCACAATTGACAAAATGGTTGGGTGAAAAAGTTTTGATCCACCTCTGGTGAAAAAGACAAATTGTCGTCGATTCAGTTGGAAACGGGTCAAATTTGAACTGCAACTGCCTCATAGTTTGCTCTTTATTTTTTCCAAAAATCATTTCTAGGTACATAAGTATCTATTTAATCATAGAAACACCAAAAAGTTTCCAAGATTCAACCACTAGCTAGGAACGGTCAAGCCCGCCGTTTTGACCGCATTTTGAAACGGGCATAAAAAATTCAAAAAAAATCAAAAAATTGGAAACCTTCACATTGTGTCATTATATGTGACCAAGTTTCCAGGAAAAATAATAAACTTGTAATACGGTAATTATTTTAAAAAAGTGTTCTCAGAAATGAGCTATCATGCGTGAAGATTCATGGCTTTCAAGCCAAATGATCAATCTTATGGCCACATTCATGGCATAGTTTGTTCAAATGATCTCATATTGTGCACAAGGGTACATCTTGGAATTCCAAACAATGTTGCCTAAGGAAGTTTTCATTTTCTTTGCACGGAAAATTCATTTTTCATTTTCTGAGTGCCCAAAAGGAGGTTTTTTTTGAAGGAACTACCAAATAATTGTTGCAAAAATGGACCAAATCAATTTTATAAAATAATAGGCCATATATAATGCACAATTGACAAAATGGTTGGGTGAAAAAGTTTTGATCCACCTCTGGTGAAAAAGACAAATTGTCGTCGATTTCAGTTGGAAACGGGTCAAATTTGAACTGCAGCTGCCTCATAGTTTGCTCTTTATTTTTTCCAAAAATCATTTCTAGGTACATAAGTATCTATTTTATCATAGAAACACCAAAAATTTCCAAGATTCAACCACTAGCTAGGAACGGTCAAGCCCGCCGTTTTGACCGCATTTTGAAACGGGCATAAAAAATTCAAAAAAAATCAAAAAATTGGAAAACCTTCGCATTGTGTCATTATATGTGACCAAGTTTCCAGGAAAAATAATAAACTTGTAATACGGTAATTATTTTAAAAAAGTGTTCTCAGAAATGAGCTATCATGCGTGAAGATTCATGGCTTTCAAGCCAAATGATCAATCTTATGGCCACATTCATGGCATAGTTTGTTCAAATGATCTCATATTGTGCACAAGGGTACATCTTGGAATTCCAAACAATGTTGTCTAAGGAAGTTTTCATTTTCTTTGCACGGAAAATTCATTTTTCATTTTTCGAGTGTCCAAAAGGAGGTTTTTTTGTGAAGGAACTACCAAATAATTGTTGCGAAAATGGACCAAATCAATTTTATAAAATACTAGGCTATATATAATGCACAATTTACAAAATGGTTAAGTGAAAAAAGTTTTGATCCACCTCTGGTGAAAAAGACATACTGCCGTCGATTCAGTTGGAAACGGGTCAAATTTGAACTGCAACTGCCTCATAGTTTGCTCTTTATTTTTTCCAAAAATCATTTCTAGGTAAATAAGTATCTATTTAATTAGAAATACATGGTTTGATGGCGATACATCGAGGTTTGGATGATGGCCGAGGGCCCCAACTCTAGAGCGCGTGAGCTCGCATGCCCGTCGCGTGGTCACCGCGTGACCGTGGCGTTGCCATGTGTTCTGGGCGGCCTAGGCATGTCTAGTGGGTTTGGCACTCCCCAGGTAGGTGCTAGGAAGAAAATCACAACATAAGATTTTCACGAGGAGACCGATTGATGATCAAACATGAATAAGCAGCCAAGTGTTTGATTTGCGGTACGGGAAATGCACATGGCTAATGGACGTGAGTTTTGGCTGAGGATGATCAGTTACTAAGAAGACCGTCTTCACAAATTTTCACCTCAAAAGGAGGAGCCTAGGTGGTACTTGCTTTACAAAGTACCACACTGGACATAAATACGGATGTTGAAGCTGGGCTCAAAATAATGAATGGATTGAGCTGGCATTTGGTGGAGGATGGTTATTTGGGCATAGGAAAGCACTGTAGAAAATGGATACCATTTGGACATGCCAAAGTGGTACTTCCTTCACAAAGTGCTGCTCTGAACAGAATAGGAAAATGAATATTTTCGAATTATTTTTGAACTAGGCAAGGAATGTTTTTGTCATATTTGATGAAGATATGATCCAAAACATTTATGAGAAATTTTTGGGAAATTTTGGAATAACACAAATATAGGTTGCTTCACAACCTAGGGCAAAAACCGCCACATGGACATGACACATAGGCAAAACTGATGAGATGGCGCCTAGTCATCACAACCCACCACAATCTACAAGGCTATGACCATCTATATTGGTCATTAACAACTAGAAATAAGGCAGCGGACTAGCACTGTTTTCTTTGTGACCATTTCGTGTAAGGAAATTACGACCTTTCTGACCAAAATGGTCACAATGGTTTAGGGTTTGGAGCCCCCCGAACAGCTTTTGACCAATTGGTCTGAAATGGTCATAGATCTATGACCAATTCTTCCAGGGTCACTGACAAAAGGTCACTAGTTGACATATTTCTTGTAGTGGACGTTTCAACTTTGGTATTATAGGAGCATACCACATCACCTTGGCAGGAGCTCTCTTCCTAGGGCACTCGCCCTCAACATCACCAGGGTCATCCTGTCTAATCTTATACCGCAATGCACCGCATACCGGGCATGCGTTCAAATCCTCATACTCACTGCGGTAGAGTATGCAGTCATTAGGGCATGCATGTATCTTCTGCACCTCCAATCCTAGAGGGCATATAACCTTCTTTGCTTCGTACATACTGCCGGGCAATTCATTATCCTTTGGAAGCTTCTTCTTCATTATTTTCAGTAGCTTCCCAAATTCGTTGTCAGATACACCATTGTCTGCCTTCCATTGTAGCAATTCCAGTGTGGTATCGAGGTTTGTGTTGTCATCTTTGCAATTTGGGTACAACCCTTTTTTGTGATCCTCTAACATGCGATCGAACTTGAACTTATTCCTTTCACTTTGGCATTCTCTCTGTGCATCAACAATGACCCGGCGAAATCATCATTGGGCACATCGTCTGCTTCCTCTTGATCTTAAGCTTCCCCTGTTGAAGTATCACCGTATTCAGGGGGATAGTTTGAAGGAAATATGCCCTAGAGGCAATAATAAAGTTATTACTTATTTCCTTAATTCATGTTAAATGTTTATTATTCATGCTAGAATTGTATTAACCGCAAACTTAGTACTTGTGTGAATACATAGACAAAACATATAGTCCCTAGTATGCCTCTACTTGACTAGCTCGTTAATCAAAGATGGTTATGTTTCCTAACCATAGACATGTGTTGTCATTTGATAAATGGGATCACATCATTAGGAGAATGATGTGATGGACATGACCCATCTGTTAGCTTAGCATTATGACCGTGTCAGTTTCATTGCTACTGCTTTCTTCATGACTTATACAAGTTCCTCGGACTATGAGATTATGCAACTCCCGAATACCACAGGAACACTTTATGTGCTACCAAACGTCACAACGTAAATGGGTGATTATAAAGGTGCTCTAGAGGTGTCTCCGAAGGTGTTTGTTGGGTTGGCATAGATCGAGATTAGGATTTGTCACTCCGTGTGTCGGAGAGGTATCTCTGGGCCCTCTCGGTAATGCTCATCACTATAAGCCTTGCAAGCAATGTGACTAATGAGTTAGTTAAGGGATGAAGTATTATGGAACGAGTAAAGAGACTTGCCGGTAATGAGATTGAACTAGGTATGATTATACCGACGATCGAATCTTGGGCAAGTAACATACCGATGACAAAGGGAACAACATATGTTGTTATGCAGTTTGACCAATAAAGATCTTCATAGAATATGTAGGAACCAATATGAGCATCCAGGTTCCGCTATTGGTTATTGGCCGGAGACGTGTCTCGGTCATGTCTACATAGTTCTTGAACCCATAGGGTCCGCACGCTTAACGTTCGATGACGATTGGTATTATGAGTTTATGTGATTTGATGTACCGAAGATTGTTCGGAGTCCCGGATGTGATCACGGACATGACGAGGAGTCTCTAAATGGTCGAGACATAACGATTGATATATCGGACGGCTATGTTCGGACACCGGAAGTGTTCCAGAGAAGTTTCGGATAAAACCGGAGTACCGGGGGTTACCGAAAACCCTCCCCCCGGAAGCTATTGGGCCTCATGGGCCTGTGGTGGAGAAGAGAGAGGGCCGGCCAGGAGGTGGTGCACTCCCCCTTGCCCTAGTCCGAATTGGTCAAGGGGAGGGGGCGGCGCCCCCCTCCTTCCTTCTCTCCTCATCCTCCTTCCCCCTTCTCCTTGTTGGAAAAGGAAAGGGGGGGCGAAACCTACTTGGAGTAGGATTGCCCCCCCCCCTTGGCGCGCTTCCTCCCCTGGCCGGCCTCCTCCTCCCTTCCTCATTTATATACGGGGGAGGGGGCACCCCATAGACACACAAGTTGATCAAGTTGATCTTTTAGCCATGTGCGGTCCCCCCCCCCCCCGACAGATTTCCACCTTGGTCCTATCGTCGTAGTGCTTAGGCGAAGCCCTGCGCCGGAAACTTCATCGTCACCATCACCACACCGTCATGCTAACGGAACTCTCCCTCGGCCTCAGCTGGATCTAGAGTTTGAGGGACGTCACCGAGTTGAACGTGTGCAGATCATGGAGGTGTCGTGCGTTCGGTACTTGATCGATTGGATCGCGAAGACGTTCGACTACATCAACCGCATTACATAACACTTCCGCTTTCGGTCTACGAGGGTACGTGGACACACTCTCTCCCCCGTTGCTCTGCATCACCTAGATAGATCTTGTGTGATCGTAGGAATTTTTTTGAAATTACTACGTTTCCCAATAGTGGTATCAGAGCCAGGTCTATGCATATATGTTATATGCACGAGTAGAACACAAAGAGTTGTGGGCGATAATAGTCATACTGCTTACCAGCATGTCATACTCTGATTCGGCGGTATTGTTGGATGAAGCGGCCCGGACCGACATTACATGACCGCGTTCATGAGACTGGTTCTACCGACGTGCTTATGCACAAAGGTGACTGGCTGTGACGCCCGGATACTTAAGCTACAGTGAACCTCTGCTAATGATGACACGTCACCTCGATTTCTGTGGCTAATCTCGCATTAGTTCGAAACCGATTATAATTCAAAATTCAAAATCAAGAAAACAATTAAAGTTTCCAAATATTAAAACTAAAATGTTCAATAAATAGTAGATAAATCAGAATCTATGATAAAATTGTAAATAACATTATTGAAATTTGATAAGTGACTTAAACAACCTCAAACAGTGGATGAAAACATTATTTAATAACCTTTTTATTAATACAAAATAAATATGAAATGATATTTACCCCAAACTAGTTCTTGGTGGTAGGATATATTGTGCTGTGATTTGTGGGCCAGCTCTCATATTTTACAAAACTCATTTGGTGCCCAAACAATTAGCCAAAACAGAAATAATAATAATAATAAGAAAAGGTAAAGCAAAACAAAAAAAACAAACAAAAAGAGAAAAAGAGAACCCCCCCCACCCCCCCACCCCCCCCCCCCACCCCCTGGGCCAACCGGCCATCTACCGACCGGCCAGCCCAGTTGGCCCAGCCGGCCCACTCCCTCTCCATAACCTCCCCCCCTGAAACCCTAGCCGTACCCCCCCCCCCCCCCCCCGTCGCCCCACTCGCTCCCCCACTCCCCCCCCCTCGATTGGATCTGGGTCAGGAGGATTCCCGATCCCCTCGCCCCTGCACGTCGATGCCGACACCGGCGCCCGGAGCTCCCCCGTCGGACTACCTCCTCCTCCCCGTCGGCCTGCTTCCCCTCCGCCGCTCATCACCGTCATCCTCCTTAACCCCCACTGCCCCATTCCCTACGAATCGTGGTGAGGCCCCCGGCCTCCTCTTCTCTTCCCGCATCACGCTGTTCACCATCGTCGCGAACGCCGCACACCCTCGCACCGGCCACGCCTGCTCGTCTCGTTCGCGCATCGGCGCCTCCCTCGCTCGCCCTCGCACGGGATCCCACGCCGCGCCTAACCGCGCCCGCAGCCGTCCACTACTGCGGCTGCCGCTGCCGCCCGTGGCCACTCCGGCCACTAGCCGCCGTTGCGCCCGCATCCCCTTGGCCGAGCCGCCCCATCGCGCCACTCTAGCCACTCCGGCCTCCCACCCGCGTCCTGCTCCGGCCGGCGCCCCATGGCCCCGTGCCTCACCGCGCCTCGTCTCTGCGCTCTCCCCCTCCCGCACCGGTGCAACCGCGCCCGCCCGCATGCCACTGGCCGCACCGGCATCACCCCTCGCCTTCGCCCGCCGTGGCCCCGGCTGGCCGTGCCGGCGTGCCCCGCCATCGGTGCCCCGGCGGCCTCCTCCCGCCCTGCGGGCGAGTGCCCGCTCGGGTGCGCCCGCTCCCGGCGCTCGACGCCCATGAACCGCACACCCGCTATGGCCCCCTGTGCCAATGACAGGGGGCCCACGCCCAGAACGTTTTTATAAAAAAAACAGTTAGAAAATAACAATAATAAAAATATTAATTAATTAATTAAAGAATTAATTAAACTTAATTAATCCTAATCAGATTAATCTAATCACTAATTAACCTAATTAACTGTTAGTTAATTAATTAGTCAATGACATGCGGGACCCTCACGTCAGTTTGACGCAGTCAACGCCCTGTTGACTGCTGACGTCATGCTGATGTCATGATGGCGTCAGCATACACTATTCTAGATAATGTTGATATAAAATAATGAAATAAATTCCAAAAATATTTAAACCTTTTAAAAATTAGTATAAAATAAACCGTAGCTCGGATGGAAAAACTTTATACATGAAAGTTGCTCAGAACGACAAGACGAATCCGGATACGCAACCCGTTCGTCCGCCACGCGTCCCTAGCATAGCAAACCTGTAACATTTCACCTTCGGTTCATCTGTCCAAAAACGCGAAACACCGGGGATACTTTCCCGGATGTTTCCCCCTTTCGTCGGTATCACCTACTACCGCGTTAGGGCACACCTAACACCGCTCATTGTCATGTCATTCATCGTCATGCTTATGTTTGCATTGTATTTACTATTTCTTCTCCCTCTTCTCTCCGGTAGACTACAAGCACTAGTAGAAAAAGGGTCAAATGTGAGACACATTAGTGCCGGTTTGATTTTGAGCCGGCACTAATGTGTCCATTAGTGCCGGTTCCAACGGCTAGCCGGTCGCTCTCATTAGTACCGGTTCGTGGCGAACCTTTAGCACCGGTTCATGCCACGAACCGGTACTAAAGAGAGTGGTGGCAGGATGTTGTCAGTCTGGGGCCCCTCCAACACCTTTACACTACTAGGAAAGGCCTACTAGTGGCACACCAGTTTTGCCTACTAATGGCGCACTACTGGTGCGCCACTACTCAGGTCAAATCACACTCTGTGGTCAAACTTCATGAAAGGTCATCCATCCTCACACTACTCCACACTACAAGAAATATGTCAACTTGTGACCACCACTATTGGTCACTGAATGGTCACTGTTTTCCATTTGTGACCTTTTTGTGACCAAAACCAGAAGGTCAAAAGCTGACGGTCGTAAACTGACATTTTTGACCTTTCTTCTGGAATGGTCATGGACGTCTATGACCAAAATATGACTACTGTGGCGTTTTGGTCACTAGCAACCTCCCCAGACCACGTAGGCATCCAGCATGGCAAGCTGATGTGGCACAAGAATCAGCCCGGTCCAATTCGATTTTCGACATGGGCCTACCCAACAATTCAGCCTTTTTAATATATTTTTTTCCTATACTTTTATTAGCTACATGGGTACAATTCAACCTTTGATTTCTTTGCATGGCCCTTTTAACAGCAGGTTTTCTTTTTGATCATGTATTTTTCTGGGCCATTTCTTTGCTGGGCCTCTCATGTTTTCCCTCAAAAATAATTGTCCAATATAACTTGGGCCTTGCCCAGTTTCGAAAAAATTGATCCAATCCAAAAAAAATTATTATGCCATTGACATTACAACACATCACACCAAAAGCTATCTTGGGCCTAGCCCAGTTCTGATACATTTTCAAAGCAACGTGCAATGTTATTATATTACAACCATTCATTCCAGCAATACATATTTTTACATCCCAAGAACATTAAGTACCAAACAAAACTATTCTACGACAAAGAAAACTAGAACAGAAATTTAGACGACAAGACATAACAGAAATTCCTATTATCCTCCATCAACATTTGAAAACTTCATAAGACATAACAGAAGTTCCTATTGTCCTCCTCCTTCAACATTTGGAAACTTCATTCACCTGGCAGTAGATCAATCATGAGTGAGAAACTATATAGCAGCAAAAAAAAGTTATAATAGTAATTACACATGGTGTTCGGGTACAGATTCATTAGATTCATTAGTCATTCCACATGGTATGGCAGGTACAGATTCAGATTCATCAGCCATTAGAGTAGATAATAACATCACTAACAACAATGTTTTAGCAGTATAGGTCGGTTAAACAGAAGCACATAAATAGGTGGACAACCAAGCACCCCGCTAGTAATTACAAAGCAGCCACCACAGTAGCATATAGGAGTATCATGCAAGTAAAGTGTTTGATGAATTGCAGATACAATAATACTGATGTGCACCTACATTTTCATTATTTTCCTGATCCAACAACAAATCACCTGATTGATGGTGAATAGTATACTAACATGTGCAACTCTTAACTTACTACACTATTAGAAGAGGTGAAAATTCATTCAAAATATTTACAGTACACTTGAGAAACTAAATTGACCTGTAAGAACGAGTTCAATCAAAATCCAGGCATGTGAAATTTTAAGCACCAGTAGAACAGATATACCAAACCAGACCATGATCACCATGCATCAGGATTTATGGTTCTAACAAAACATCAAATAGATGGGGATTCACGCAGCAGGCATACCAGCTACTACAGTAAGAGGTTCATATGCTCCATGAACTGGAGGGAATATACAGGATGGCAGTCGTGTAGTAGCTACGGATGAGGAGGTTGAGCTTGGTCCCATTGTACCTGGATGGTAAACAAGAAAACAAGTTATGACAGCAGAAGCATCATGATTTATCCTTTATTAGAGGGATGGTGGAAGAAGGTCCAGCTACTACAATAAGAGGTTGCCAATTGTCTATAAGCTCGGTTTAACAACACAAGATTTTTATACATTTATACAGTTCATAAGGTCAGCTGACTATTAAGGGCTTTCCCTTAGATTACATACAATTATGTGTACAAGGCAATTCAGCATTTAAGTTGAAGGTGTCCGGTAGCAAAACAGAACATGATATATACAAAACAACTTGAACTGGTAATACACAACTAAATTGGCTATTAAGCAAGTTCAGGTTTCTTATCCAAACAAGGATGAGAAATCTGCTCCTAAAATAACAATGCTATGTGCAAACTTGGAGAATGACATGAAAGGCTATTTACTAATTCATAAGGACACAAGCAGTATTTGCATCAATACAGCTACACTAGCACGTAGTACAAACATGGTATCACGGACATTCTCTAATTGACTAGCACCCAAATATATACATGCACTAGTTCAGGAAATTTATGACTTGGACAATGTATTAACAAAAAATCAGTGTCGCATGGTAAGTGATTGAATTTAAGCGAGAACAACTTGATTCTACTAGATATGTGATCCTAGGCATTCAAGAGAGAAACAAGACATCACGGAGACAAGGAAGAGTAAAGAAAGGGGAGTTCCCTGGATCTTCATTGTTCTTCTCTCTGGTCACAGTTCCGGGCTTGAGAGAATCAGCAGCAACCCCGTTGTTGAAAAAAAGCAGCGGCTGATCCTCAGAGATCAGCGGCAAGTCGTCGAGGAGGCGTCACGGTCAGAACAGCGGCGGTTGTTGGAGAATATCTGCGGCGGCCATCAGAGAGCCGCGGCGAACGGCGTCGTTGTTGGAGCAACAGGAAGGCATCACGCAAGGAATTAGACAAGCCTCCGATGGCAACTGGTTGGTTGCGTAAGTCCTCTCTCCCTGCAGGTGAGATCTGATTCATTTTCTCTTTCCCCCTAGCTTCTTCTACCACTTCGACAAGTTGATCCTTTCATACTTTTGTGGATTTGCAGATGAAGCCCTAGAAGAAAATTGTGCCTTTGCGCACCAAATCTGCATGAAAAAGAGACATGTTGTATAATGGTTGTTGAGCAATAATAATTATGAAATATATTGCTTAAGTGCATGAAGGACCAGTAATCAATATCATAACTGAGATGAAACTACATAAAAATGTCCTTTGAAATACTATGCAAATGATACTGATCACATGCACACCAAATCATTCAAAAAACTAACTACAATTCTCATTAGCTGATCAGCAATTAGTGGATCAACAAAATATGGAACAACGAGCACAACATGACAACTAGAGCATATGTATTGCTTACTCTTATTAGTCCACAACCGAGTGGATTTTCAATGATTGTCTTACAGCTAAGAGGAAGCGGCAGAGTCAGACCAGCAAGAGAGACCCTGTGTAGTACTCGCGTCGCATTGAACACATGTTATGCAACTTATGCTAGAAGGAAGGTGCGCCCAGGGCACACCAGCCACTTGTCAGTGTAGGCCAGACTACCTGAGGAAGGACGCCACCGTCCATGACATCATGCCATTGATATCCATCCACTGCAGCCAACATCAAAGCTTTTCTTTTTGTGACATATTTGAACTCTTGATTGCAACAACGACAAAAACTCATGTTGATTTGCAAAAGAAGAGAAAACATGTAATCCATGAACCAGTACCTACTTCTAGTTATAAACTTGTAATCCATGAACATTTTCTTCATGTGGTTGAGATGCCCAGGGATGCCCAAGTCGTCCTTCTCACAGAGGGAGGAGGGGACGAGCAGCCATTTGTTGTAGCTTGCTTTGTAGTTCCACACCTTGATCTTGTAATCGTCACCTGCAACACACCAAAGAGCAAAAGCCTTAGACAAAATCCATTGCCACAGAGATGCATTCGCAACTACAGCCCAATCTTGTATGATTATAACGTGAACATGAACTGGCCAATACTTATTAGAGCCAAGAATGCATGACACATAGCACCACAAAGTATGTACAGAAACCCCACAACTTGCTCGCAAGTTGCAACACAGCTAATAAGTACTAGAAAGCACGCTTATAGCCACTAAGATCTGTTCTTCCTGGTTTGCTTAAATACTGAGAAAACTATTGGTTTCCTCGAGCAGCTTGCACCACCAGATTAGCACTATAAATATCCATGGATGGCCAACAATCTGCACTGAAGAACTAATATAAGATGCATGCACGAGCCGGCAATTTAAAAAAATACTTGGCACGCATGATTTACTTGAAGAAAATAGGTCTGCTCATGATTCGGCCAAACCCCTAGGATTTAATCATATTTCCAAGTAAACGCGCGATTCTACTGTGGTGGATGCCCAAGAGTTTGGGCCTGAGATGCTCGCATCTATGATCCTAGTCCAACAGTCTAGCTCAACCGGATCTACTGGAACAAAAGGAGGGACGATGCGCACATCAATGATTCTACTCGGTAAACTCTACGAAACTGGAGTAGCCGGATCTAGATCAAGAAGAAAACGAAGTATACCTCTACCTCAGGTCGCTGGCGCACTTGCCCCGTGAGATCCGGCGCCTCCCCCTGCGAGCACGCGCCTCTCCTCGCGTGGCCGACGCCGGATGCCGGTGCTGCTCCAAAGCAGCCACGACGGGGGCGTACAAGCCCCAGACCTCCCCCATGAGCGGCCGCCGCGGGACCCTCCATCTCCTCCCTGCTCCACCGACGCGGGCCACCGGTTACCCACACACAACAACGGAGCAGCGCCCGGTGGTGTAGCTGCTCGTGGTGTGCCTCTTTTCCTCGTCGGTGGGAGGGAGGGGCGAGGCGGGGCGGGGGCCGCAGCGGTCGGTGGGCGGCGCGGCGGCGGGTAGGGTTTGGGAGGGACGAGGCGGGGCGGGGGCAGCGACAGTCGGTGGGCGGCGCGGTGGCGTGTAGGGTTTGAGAGGGACGAGGTGGGGCGGGGTCGCGGCGGTCGGTGGGCGGCGCGGCGGCGGGTAAGCTTTGGGAGGGAGAGGCGGCGGCGGTGTGGGAGACGAGGGTGGGATGGGACCGGGGTGGCTGGGAGACGAGAGGGAGGGATGGGATCGGGGTGGGTGGGGCCGTAGGGTTCCCCTTTTCATTTTCATTTTCTTTTTCTGTAGATAGATGGATGGATGGATGTGGGATGATAGATGGGTGTCATGTCATCGATCCGTGTCAAACTAACTCCACCAATCTCTACTATTAAAGGAGAATCAAACGTCGTGATGGTTCGACCTCCCATCGTACAACCCCACGCTAGAAAACATGGCAGGAAAAACCCACGTTCGAGTATACCCAAAAAAATATATCGCACGATCTCCACCTGCTCGCCGAGACCCCGACCTTCCCGTTTGCATCTCAGATCTCTCACACGACCCGTCCACATCCGCACCCCCCCCTCTCCCGTGACCACCTAGTGCCTCCGATGACACCCCGGCCATGGACTTTTTGCCATGGGCGCCTCCTTTTGCCATGCCCGCGCATGGTCGGGATCGGCACCGCACGGTGGAGATAGTTGCACGAGAGCTGCGGCGGTGGAGGTCGAGGAGGAGGAGGAGGAGTGCTCGGGGAAGTGTGCAGGGTGCTTCCCAGAATACCTACGCCGCCGAGATGGGCGCCACCACTCTCCTCGGCGGGTTCAACTTCGTCGTCTACTCCAGCGGCATCACCGCTGCCGCGCTCTACTGAGTCACGGCATCGCCGCCGTCGATGATTCGTTCAGGCACGGCGCCCACATCGGTGGAGACTAAGGGAGGGACGAGTGCAATGACTACCTCCGCGGCGGGTGCCACGTCGTCCGCCCTGAACGCGTTTAGGCACTGCGCCCACGTCAAACAACCCAAGCTCGACTGGGGAACTTCACCATCCGTCTCGGACACTGCCCAGTTAGCACGTGCTTGCCATTGTCTCGAATTTTGACACCTGGATGGATTTGTACTTGGACGACGACTCACACCTAACATGTCTCCTCCCTCACTACCGGTAGGCAACTTTGCTTTTCTGAATTTCTTCATCGATGTTAGATTCTGCCGGTAAACATGTGATTTTGATTCTGGCTTGCTTGATCATCTGTCATGTGTGATGATGCACAATGCCCAATAGAGTGGTCTACTTGTCTTTTTTTTGCGGGAGAGAGTGGCTCTACTTGTCTATATGCTTTCCGGAAGTTAATTTTGCCGGCACCCCTAATTTCTTGCTTAATGTGCTTAGTTAGTTGTTGTCTGTTGCTTTTGATGGATGGATCAACTTCTAACTTGGATTGACTTTTGTATGAACTCAACATGTACTTGTCAGCTACCTTGGAACTTCTCATCCTTCATTTTTTTCTGAAGAATTAGAACTGCAGACGAACTATGCGTCTGCCTCCTTTATCATCATTTGTGGTGACCCGGACCAACGTTTTTGCACAGGTTTGCTACCACCTCGTTGTCCCTAGTACAACAACGATGGGGGCAACTGATGGATTCACGAATTAGGAGACGGAGGACGAGGACGGCCTGGCATTCAGCAACATTATTATCATACCATGAATACTACTGGTTAATGTGGGTAAAATTCAGGATGATGTCTTTTTCTATATATTGCCTGGCACAACACATGTGCGCAAGTCCTCTCTGTTGTAGCTGAATATTTGCATTCTCTACTTGGGTAACATTATTTGCACTTTCTAACCTTTCTTTCTACTTAATTGATTAATTATCATGGTTATTCATTTATCTTTGTTTTTCCCATGAGCAGAGCAACTTCCTTGTGGATGAAAAAGAAATCAGTCCGCAAAATATTTTAAATTCATTGTTTATATCTGGTGAAAGGGAGCCTGCTTTCACTTGTGCATCCTGCTACTAAGAAGTTTCACTTTTTTAGGAGTTAGGAGACAGAGGAAGAGGACGGCCAGGCCCTCGATCAACAACATTATTATCATACCATGAATTACTATTGGTTAATGTCAGTAAAATTCAGGATGATGTCCTTTTCTATCTCTTGCGTGGCACAATACATGTGCGCAAGTCCTATCTGCTGTAGCTAAATATTTGCATTCCCTACTTGGGTAAAATTATTTCCACTTTCTAACTTTTCTTTCTACTTAATTGATTAATTCTCATGGTTATTCTTTTATCTTTGTTTTTTCCATGAGCAGAATGACAAAAGAAATCAGTCCGTAAAATATTTTAAATTCATTCTTTCTACTAAGAAGTTTCACTCTTTTACTAATGCACATCAATTGGTAAGGATGAAACGATGCCAGTTTGCTTTACGTTGGTTATACATGTGCATACTTTGCTATGTTAGATTTAGCAGAAAGAGTTATTTTATTCACCCACCCATCTCTATGTTTTTTTGGTAATGCTGATATGTTTTTTCATCTTCCGATCTAGCAGTACTTTGCTGCAGTTGTGCTCTTGTTACTTTGTTTGCAGGTCAGCCGGACTGAATTTTTCATGTTAACGTAAGTCATGGTAGTAGGCTATGGCGACACTGAACTGGAAGCCCTCCTAGCAGAACAAATTGAAAATGGTCCCATCCTCCTATCCGTGCTTATCTTAAATACTTCGCTATGGTTGGAAGGCAATATCGTCAAAAAATAAGTAAGAAACAGGGGAGTTAGGAGGGGAATTTGGTACTGTATAGGGTTTCAGTCTCGGCTCCATCGCCACCATGATAACGTAAATATGCTAAGCCTATTTTGTTAGCATGTGCATTGTTTTAACTTTTCTAAATTTACTAGGAGTGCATCTTTGGTGCAAGAAAGTCTGCAAATTTTTATATTGGTGAAGGCCTAGATTATAGTTGGTTTGTAACATTTCAGTATACATGTGACAGCTTATAGAGAATATAATTGCTTCGCTTCGTATTGCAATTTTCTCTCCTTCCACTCTTGGATTACAGATATCATCCTAGCGAGGATTGTGATGACGTGTTAATACATTTGTTTCCCAGGCTCTTCTCTTCTATCTAGCTTATTCCCTCAGTGTCTTGCTTCTTTTGTTTTGGTTACGGATATTTTTGTTTGCACATCAGTTAATAGAAAACCAAAAGTAAAGTTACTAATGTGTGCCTAATTTCATGTCTGCGTTCAGAAGTACACAAGGAAAGACTTTTTCCTTTCTGTTTTGACATAAATTGGTGTGCCCAATAGCTGTGCCAAGTGTGCTTTAAAAAATACTGCACCGAACCTACCAAACATGTAGGTTCCATGAATTTAGTATTTAGTTACAAAACATAGTGCAAATATAGATTTGAAAATACACTATGACCTAACAACTTTCAACTCTATCTATTCGAAGTTGCATCTAAGATTTCTTTAATGTATAGACTCACCTTGTACTGGGTTTTCTATGATCGGTGGAGATGAGGACTTAATGCGGCAGAGATTTACTTTACGACATTAGTTCCAATGCGTATGTGGGTTTAGTAGTGTGGTTGTTCTTTAAAGAAAGGATTGATTACCTTTTGAAGTCAAGAAAAGAAAGGAAAGGGCTATTTATGAGTTTCACTCCAACAACTTGTGTTGTGCCTTCTGTATGTGGTTTTTGACTAATTTTCTAATTAATTAGGAAATCTTTCTTGCCCCTTTCAAGGTGCTATATGACAAAATTTAATATATTTTAATAGTTTTATATACATTTTAAATTACAGGCATGTTCAATCAATATTTGTATATCTAATTTTACTGCCCGTGGCAACGCACGGGCGTTCAACTAGTAAGAATAGAGTATATGTGATTGTGTTTTTTCTTTTGTTTTACTTCTATATTTACACATTAAAAAATCGAAAAATGGTCTCACGTTGTGCACAAGTTTTTATCTTTTTTTTAGGATCACACAAGTTTGTATCTTGAATGATAATTAATGTTGACAAAGGAATTTTTCATTTTATTTGCAAAAAAAATTATTTTTCATTTTTCGAGTGCCTAAAATGAGTTTTCTTGTGAAGAACCTACCAAATAGTTGTTAAAAAATTGGACCAAATCATTTTTGTAAAATAGTAGACCATATTTAATATACAATTGACCAAATGGTTTTGTGTCAGAAGTTTTGATCCACCTCTAGTGAAAAAGACAAATTTCCGACGATTTAATAGGAAGCGGGTCAAATTTGAACTGTAGCTGCCTCGTAGCTTGCTCTTTATTTTTTCAAAAAATCATTTCTAGATACATAACTATCTATTTAATCAGAGAAACATGAAAGAACTTTCAAGATTCAACCACTAGCTAGGAACGGTCAAGCCCGCCGTTTTGACCGCAATTTGAAACGGGCATAAAAAATTCAAAAAAAATAAAAAAATTGGAAAACCTTCGCATTGTGTCATTATATGTGACCAAGTTTCTAGGAAAAATAATAAACTTGTAATACGGTAATTATTCTAAAAAAGTGTTTTCAACAATGAGCTATCATGTGTGAAGATTCAGGGCTTTCAAGCCAAATGATCAATCTTATGGCCATGTTGATGTCATAGTTTGTTCAAATGACCTCATATTCTTCACAAGGGTGCATGTTGGAATTCCAAACAATGTTGCCTAAGGAAGTTTTCCTTTTCTTTGGACGAAAAATTCATTTTCCATTTTTTTAGTGCCTAAAATAAGTTTTTTTGTGAAGGACCTATAATATATTTGTTATAAAATTGTACCAAATCGATTTTCTAAAATACTAGACCATATATAATGCACAATTGACCAAATAGTTGGGTGTAAAAAGCTATGATCCACCTCTTGTGAAAAAGACAAACTTTCGTTGATTCAGTTGGAAGCGGGTCAAATTTGAACTGCAGCTGCCCCATAGTTTGATCTTTATTTTTTTCAAAAATCATTTGTAGGTACATAAGTATCTATTTAATCAGAGAAACACCAAAAAAAAATTCCAAGATTCAACCACTAGCTAGGAACGGTCAAGCCCGCCGTTTTGACCTCATTTTGAAACGGGCATAAAAAATTCAAAAAAACAAAAGATTGGAAAACCTTCGCATTGTGTCATTATATGTGACCAAGTTTCCAGGAAAAATAATAAACTTGTAATACGGAAGTTATTTTAAAAAAGTGTTCTCAAAAATGAGCTATCATGCGTGAAGATTCATGGCTTTCAAGCCAAATGA
Organism: Triticum aestivum; assembly: GCF_018294505.1. Classification (NCBI taxonomy): domain Eukaryota; kingdom Viridiplantae; phylum Streptophyta; class Magnoliopsida; order Poales; family Poaceae; genus Triticum; species Triticum aestivum. The sequence goes on from NC_057801.1 coordinate 728,432,205, forward strand.
TCAATCTTATGGGCACATTCATGGCATAGTTTGTTCAAATGATCTCATATCGTGCACAAGGATGCATCTTGGAATTCCAAACAATGTTTCCTAAGGGAGTTTTCATTTTCTTTGCATGGAAAATTCATTTTCCATTTTCTGAGTGTCCGAAATGAGTTTTTTTTTTGAAGAACCTACCATATATTTGTTGCAAAATTGGACGAAATCAATTTTCTAAAATACTAGGCCATATTTAATGCACACTTGACAAAATGGTTGGGTGTCAAAAGTTTTGATCCACCTTTGGTGAAAAAGACCAATTCCCGCTGATTCAGTTGGAAGCGGGTCAAATTTGAACTGCAGCTGCCTCATAGTTTGCTCTCTATTTTTTCCAAAAATCATTTCTAGGTACATAAGTATCTATTTAATCAGAGAAACATCAAAAGTTTTCCAAAATTCAACCACTAGGTAGGAATGGTCATTCCCCGCCGTTTTGACCGCATTTTGAAACGGACATAAAAATTTCAAAAAAAAATCAAAAAATTGGAAAACCTTCTCATTGTATCATTATATCTGACAAAGTTGGCAGAAAAAATAATAAACTTGTAATACGACAATTATTTTAAAATAGTGTTCTCAGAAATGAGCTATCATCTTTGAAGATTCATGGCTTTCAAGCCAATTGATCAATCTTATGGCATTCATGGCATAGTTTATTCAAATGATCTCATATTGTGCACAAGGGTGCATATTGGAATGGCAAACAATGTTGCCTAAGGGAGTTTTCATTTTGTTTGGATGAAAAATCAATTTTCCATTTTTCGTGTGCCCAAAATGAGTTTTTTTTATGAAGGATCTCCCATATATTTGTTGCAAAATTTTACCAAATTATTTTTCTAAAATACCAGGCCATATTTAATGCATAATTGCCCAAATGGTTGGGTGTCAAAAGTTTTGATCATCTCTCGTGAAAAAGACAAATTTCTGCAGTTTCAGCAGGAAGCGGGTCAAATTTGAACTGCGGCTGCATCACAGAAACAACAAACATTTTTCAAGATTCAACCACTGTCTATGAACGGTCAAGCCCGCCGTTTTGACCACATTTTGAAATGGGCAAAAAACTAGTACATATTGGAATGCCCAAAAAATCATGCTCTCCATGTCGTGCACAAGGGTGCATCTTGGAGTGGCAAACAATATTGCCAAAGGGAGTTTTCATTTTTTAAATGCCCAAAATGAGTTCTTTTTTAAAGAAACTACTAAATATTTGTTGCAAAATTATACCACAACATTTTTCAAAAATATTAGACCACATTTCATGTGCAAATTTCCACATGGTTCTATGTAAAAAGGAACATTTGCATTCTGTCAAAAAATATGGAAAGCCTTTGTATTCTATCATTATACGTGGCCTAGTGTTGAAAACGGTATAAAAAATTGAAAAAAAATGAAAACATTCACATCAATGAACATTTTTTAAATTCATGATCTTTTTTTGTGAACATTTTATGAGAAAAATGTGATCAATTTTTGAATTCACATTTATTTGTCAAATTCATGAACATTATTTCAATACGCAAACTTTTTTTAAAATCATGAACATTTTTTAATGAACGGACATTTCATGATTTTACAAAAATTTCTTCAAAATACATTTTTTAATGTGTGGAGTTTTTTTTTGAAATCATGAATTATTTGGAAGAAAAAAATAAAACAGAAAAAGCACACATTTCCCATGAGAAAATGTCTTCTAATAGGATATGGGCCGTTGGCCCACTCGGTGGACTGCAATGCTAAAGGGAAAAAAAGGAGGGAAGGGGAGATCTCTCACGGTTTAGGCCCAAGCCCAGGAAGCGACGGTTTTCTATAAAAGTAGCGATTGGAGTCTCCTAACTTGATGTGTGTGGTGGCGTGGTGGTAAGGAACTCCCGTGTTTTCTTAGGCGGCTCGGGTTCGAATCCCATAAGTGCATATTTATTTTCTATTTTTTGCTGTTGCTGCTATCTCAGGTCGAAGGTCTTTCGCAAAAAGAAAAGTCGAAGGTCAGCCCCCCTTAAGTTGGTTGGTCCTGCATGTCATATTCCTGGTGGGGCAACAAGTCAGTTCAATGGGGACCCGTAGTCAGTTGAATGGTGGGTCTTCCATGTCAGGTTGGTGGGACCCATGACAGAGGTGGGTCCGACGCGTAAGTTGGTGCTGGGTCTAAGATGAGGTGGGTCCACCATGAAGCTGGTGGTGGGTCCGAGGTGCAGATTGATATAGACAAGTAAGCGTAAATTGACACATGGACATGACATATAAGCAAAAATTGACACATATACATGACACATAGGCGAAACTGATGAGGTGTCGCCCAATCATAGCAATGCACTGCAATTTACAAGGCTAGGACCATCTATATTGGTCATGATAAGCTAGAAATAAGGCAGCGGACCAGTGTTGTTTGCTTTACGACCATTTCATATAAGAAAATCACGACCTTTCTGAGCAAAATGGTCGCTATGGTTTAAGGTTTGGAGCCTCCCGAACAGCTTTTGACCAATTGGTCTCAAATGGTCGTAAATTTACGACCAATTCTTCTAGGGTCACTGACAGAAGGTCACAAGTTAACATATTTCTTGCAGTGCCAGCCCAGGCACGCTTAACTTCAGAGTTCTATCCAACCCCAGGACCAGCTCACTTCACAGGCACTTGTTGATATATCTAGCATATCAATCCTATTAAACCTTATTGATGTTTAGGACTTTGTTCATGTTCATGAGTGTGATGAAATTTTGAAAAATTATTTCAAACTTCCGTTCATATTACGTATCATATTTTGAAAAAAAATTCCTGAAAAAAATTCGAAACTAATTTTTTTTTCTGTTACTAGTGCCGCACAAGTTTGAATTTTTTTTGAATTTTTTGTCCTCTAGATTGTGAAAGCCCCGTAACTTTTTTTCTGTTAGGTTTTTGAGGATTTTGAAAATGTTTAATGGGGTTCGAGTAGATGATTTTTCATATAAAAAACTTTTTAATCCGAGTTCGTATGCAAAAGTTATGCCCATTTTATAAATTCCTGAGAGATTTTGCAAATAAAGTCGAAATTCATATTTGTAAATTTTCCCAACAACTAGACCACATATCAAATGGAAAACCTATTTTCTTTTATTTTTTTGACATTTCCATCATTTTCTTTATTTTTTTTAAAACTGAAAAGGCGGTCCACATGGGGGGTGCATTCGGGGGAATTTTGGGTGAAAATTACTAGTTTTAACTACTAATGGCGCACCAGACCCACGATGCGCCATTACTAACTTTGAAAAAAAAATTGATTTTTTTTTTAAAAAAAATTACTAGTGGCGCACTGTGGATGTGGTGCGCCATTACTAGTTTAACTAGTAATGGCGCACTATCCCCTGGTGCGCCATTACTAGTTTTGAAAAAAAATAAAATAAAATTTGTTACTAATGGCGCACCGTGGATGTGGTGTGCCATTAGTATTTGGACACTAATGGCGCACCAATACATGGTGCGCCATTAGTATATACTAATGGCGCACCACATGTCTGGTGTGCCATTAGTGTCCATATCATCTATAACCCTTTTCCTAGTAGTGTTAGTACCGGTTCGTGGGATGAACCGGTACTAAAGGTCGCCGTACATAAACCCTTCGTCCACCTGAGCTCGCTCTGTTCTACCCCTTTCCCCTCTTCTCCTCTGTTCTTCCCCTCTGTTCCTCGAGCTCATTACACATTTTGCCCAAAATTTGTCAACATTTGAAGGCCCCCATCCATTCAAATGATCACAAAGGTTAGCAACTTTGTCCTTTCATCTCTCATTGCTATATTAGCTCTTATAATGCTTTGTATAGTGATTAATTTGTGAGTTTAGTAATTTGGGAGGAATTAAATGTGCTAGTATTTGATTTATATGCAATTTGAGGTCAAAAATAACACTTAGTTTGCATATGTATGTGTGGTTTACTTAGTGCCTTCTAAATCTCCGTCTTAACCACCGTCGATCGCCCGCACCGTCCCGTCGCCGGCACCACCTTGTGGTGAGACTCTTGTTCATGAATGTTTTACATTACCAAATTGATGTTTGTGTGATTTGGATATATAGTTACTCGTATACTTATCTTACTCGTACGTTGTTTGTTATACATAGTGCCATGGTTTTGTTATCCGTCCCCGTCGACCCTCGTCCTTGTTATGATTTGGATGTAGTATATTCTCTTTTAAAGCTAGTTGTTGCATTTCGTGTTTATGACAAATTATGCCCATCAAGTTGACATAGATATTTTTATCTAGGAGGTATGTGAACCGGAAATTCTAGCCGACCCTATTGTCGAGAGGTTAAATTTAGTTGAAAGAGAAAACGAGTATTTGAAAGAAAAATTGAAAAGAATTGAGGGGAAGAAGATGGAATTGGAGTTGCATGTTGGCGATGTCGTCGATGATCACAAGATCAAGATGGAGAAAATGCGGTTGAAGATTAAAAAGATTAAAAAATATGCCATTGGTAGTGTGGCTTGGTATCATTATGATGTTGGATCAATTGTTACCTTAGTTGCGATCTTGATCGCATTTGTTGTTGCATTTGAATTCTTTAGCTAGAGAGTTATTTGTATGTTGCATTTAATTAAGTGTTGTATATGAACTTTATGTATGAACTTTTTGTATGAACTTGTATTAATTTGGTCTATTCAGTGTTGTGTAATGAAGATGAGCCGACAATGGATGTATGATGACCGATGCTCTCCCGAGTTCATTAATGGCGTGCATACTTTTCCGCTTGCCGCTGAGGCAAACAAGCGGGCGGATGGTTTTATGCCTTGTCCATGTGCTGGCTGTAATAATGGTCACAATTACTCTACGTCAAGAACCATTCACGTCCACCTATTTGAGTCCGGTTTCATGCCCCACTATAATGTTTGGACCAAGCACAGAGAAAGAGGGGTTATGATGGAAGACAATGAAGAAGAAGAGGACGACAACAGCTATCCTGGCCATGGGTTCCCTGAATACAATGATACAATAATGGGGGAAGAAGCTGAGCCGGCAATGCGGGAAGAAGCTGAAGAAGAGGCATCAGATGAGCCCGCTGATGATCTAGGTCAGGCCATTGCCGATGCAAAGAGAAACTATGCAAGTGATTTGGCGAAGAAGAAGTTGCAGCGCATGTTAGAGGATCACAAAAAATTGTTATACCCGAATTGCGAAGCTGACAAAAAAAAGTTGGGCACCACACTGGAATTGCTGCAATGGAAGACAGAGGATGGTGTATCTGACAAGGGATTTGGAAAGTTGCTGGTAATGATAAAGAATATGCTTTGAAAGGACAATTAATTGCCCGAGAGTACGTATGAAGCAAAGAAGGTTGTCTGCCCTCTAGGGTTAGAGGTGCAGAAGATACATGCATGCCCTAATGACTGCATCCTATACCGCGGTGACTACGAGGATTTGAACGCTTGCCCGGTATGAAGTGCATTGCGTTATAAGATCAGTCGCGATGATCCTGGTGATGTCGAGGGCGAGCGCCCCAGGAAGAAGATTCCTGCCAAGGTGATGTGGTATGCTCCTATAATACCACGGTTGAAACGTTTGTTCCAAAACAAAGAGCATGCGAAGGCGATGTGGTGGCACGGAGAAGACCGTAGGAAAGACGTAAAGTTGAGAGTACCCGCTGACGGTTCGCAGTGGAGAAAAATCGAGAGAAAGTACAGGGAGGAGTTTGCAGGTGACCCAAGGAACCTATGGTTTGGTCTAAGCGCAGATGGCATTAACACTTTTGGGGAGCAGAGCAGCAACCATAGCACCTGGCCTGTGACTCTATGTTTGTATAACCATCCTCCTTGGTTGTCCATGAAGCAGAAGTTCATTGTGATGCCAGTGCTCATCCAAGGCCCTAAGCAACCCGGCAACAACATTGATGTGTACCTAAGGCCATTAGTTGAAGAACTATTACAGCTGTGGAATGGAACTGGTGTACGTGCGTGGGATGAGCACGGAGATGAAGAATTTGACCTAAAGGCGTTGCTGTTCGTGACCATCAATGGTTGGCCTGCTCTCAGTAACCTTTCAGGACAGACAAACAAGGGATACCGCGGATGCACGCACTGTTTGGATGATACCGACAGTATATATTTGGATAGTTGTAGGAAGATTGTGTACCTGGGACATCGTCGATTTCTTCCGAGCAGACATCAAATAAGAAAGAAAGTCAAGCCTTTCAAAGGTGAGGCAGATCACCGGACGAAGCCTCGCCACCGTACTGGTGCTGATGTACATGATATGGTCAAGGATTTGAAGGTAATCTTTGTAAAGGGTCCTAGCGGACAACCTGTTCCGAAAGACGCTGACGACCGCGCACCCATGTGGAAGAAGAAATCTATATTTTGGGACCTGCCATATTGGAAATACCTAGAGGTCCGGTCCGTAATCAACGTGATTCACGTGACAAAGAATCTTTGCATGACCCTGCTTGGCTTCTTAGGCATGTATGGGAAGACAAAAGATACACCAGAGGCACGAGAGGACCAGCAACGTATGCACGGAAAATACGGCATACATCAGGGTCAGGCCAGCTATGCTCTTACCAAAGAAGAGAAGGAAATCTTCTTTGAATGCCTGCTCAGCATGAAGGTACCGTCTGGCTTCTCGTCGAATATAAAGGGAATAATAAATATGGCAGAGAAAAAGTTCCAGAACCTAAAGTCTCATGACTGCCACGTGATTGTGACACAACTGCTTCCGGTTGGATTGAGGGGGCTTCTACCAGAAAACGTTCGATTAGCCATTGTGAATCTATGTACATTCCTCAATGCAATCTCTCAGAAGGTAATCGATCCTGAAATCATACCAAGGTTACAGAATGATTTGGTGCAATGTCTTGTCAGTTTCGAGTTGGTGTTCCCACCATCCTTCTTCAACATCACGACGCACATCCTAGTTCACCTTTGCGAAGAGATTAACGTTTTGGTTCATGTATTTCTACACAATATGTTCCCCTTTAAGAGGTTCATGGGAGTCTTGAAGAAATATGTTCATAACCGTGCTAGGCCAGAAGGAAGCATCTCGAAGGGCCATGAAAATGAGGAGGACATTGAGTTTTGTATTGACTTTATTCCTGACCTTAAGCCGATTGGTGTTCCTGAATCGCGACATAAGGGCAGACTGGATGAAAAAGGCACGCTAGGAGGGGATCAAATAATATGTATGGACGTGCATTCTCTCACTGAAGCACACTACACAGTTCTACACAATTCCGCCTTGGTGGCTCCGTATATGGAGGAACACAAGAATTTTCTACACTCCAAACACCCGGAGAAGTCTGACGACTAGATTACACATGAACAAACAATGACTTTCCCCGGTTGGTTGCAGAAACGTGACATGCATGATGGCGATATTGAAGATGACCTGTACTCGCTGTCCCAGTTACCATCTTCGAATATAATGACTTTCAAAGGGTACTAGATAAATGGGAATACATTTTACACGATCGCCCAAGATAAGAAGAGCACCAACCAAAATAGTGGTGTCCGCTTTGCTGCAACAACCAACACGGGAAAGGAAACAGATTATGGTTACATAGAGAACATATGGGAACTTAACTATGGAGGTGGTTTGAAGGTCCCTTTGTGTCGGTGCAAATGGGTCAATATGGCACGAGGCCGGGTAACGGAAGACCCGTAGTACGGAATGACAACAGTGGATCTCAACAATCTTGCGTATGCAGACGAACCATTCGTCCTAGCCAATGATGTGGCACATGTTTTTTATGTGAAAGGCATTTCTACCAGGCCGAGAAAAAGAAAAGATAAGGAAGCGAATGGATCATACGACGAGCCAAAGTGCCACATAGTTCTTTCAGGGAAAAGAAACATTGCGGGAGTGGATGACAAGACAGACATGTCAGAAGATTATGAAAAGTTTGATGAAATTGCTCCATTCACAGTGAATATTGACCCGAGCATCCAGTTAAATGATGAAGATTTTCCATGGCTACGGTGCAAAGGGACACACGAGAAGAAAAAGTTTCACACCCAAAGATCTGGGATGTGATCGGCTTCACTATCATCACTTTCTTCTGTGTTTCACACCCAGGAGGGAATCTCTGTAATAGTTAGGGTAGTTATGTGTTTTGGCATTTGAAACGCGAAGAAATTTTATGTGCAAACAAATTCTTTCATGCATTTACTCATTTTTTCAGCTAAATGACCCTGAAATTGAAAAGCATTTCAAATGAACTCAGAAAAGGTTGAAAGTTGGCATGGTATCATAATTTCACCCACATAGCATGTGCAAAAAAGCAGAGAGGGTTGTGGCAAAAAGTGGATGCACTTCGTGTATAAAATGGACAATCTCTTTCGAAGTATCAGGGTTTCGGAAGAAAACTCATCTGTTACAAAGGCATTTCATTTTTAAATAACCTAGGCATTACCAAATTGAATATAATGATAGACCACACTAATATTAAACAAAATAAAAAAGGATCACTGAAAAATCTATTTTCAAAGTTAAGTTATTCACAAACTAGTGATTCACACAAATTTCAAATAATTCAAAATTTAAACTATTCAAATTTGAAAACTACCGGCACTAACAGAAAGTTTGTAATTTTTTGTACCTAAAGCAAAAATATTCACAAAGAAACTCTAAATACAGCAAAAAACAACTCAAAAATAAATAAAACAAAAATAAATAAAGTAAAAAAATAAGAAAATAAAAAGCCCGCCTACTGGGCCAGAGCGGCCTGCATACAACTAGAAACACAACGTTTTGTTGGGCCAGGATGCAGGCCCGCAAAGGCCCAGTAGGCCCACAGGGCAACAGAGAATAGGTTGGCCCAGTAGGCCTGCTTTGGAGAGGAGCTCGAGAGAGCTACCGTACTGGGGCTTATAAACCAGTGCGGACGCCCCTCGGCTAGAGAGGTGGGACTAAACTTGCCGCACCGCACTTGCGCCAGCGCACCCCTTTAGTACCGGGTGGTGGCTGCAACCGGTACTAAAGAGGGGGTCTTTAGTACCGGTTGGTTGTACCACCCGGTACTAAAGGGGGGCGCTTCCCGCCGCTTCGCCTGGCCAAAACAGACCTTTAGTACCGGTTGGTGGCCCCAACCGGTACTAAAGGTCCATCCTATATATACAACACTTGAAAAAAAATCAGTTTCCCTCTGTTTCTTCCTCTCCATCGACGACACGCTGCCTGCCCCGATCGACGCCGTCGCCGCACCCGACGCGTCGCCGCCGCGGCCGTCCTCGCCCCTCGTCGCTGCCCCCGTCGCCGTCGCCGCCCTGGCCGTCCCCGTCCCCTCGTCCCCGTCGCCGTGCCCCGCCCCATCGTCGCTGCCCTGTCCCGTTGTCCCTGCCCAGCCCGTCACCGCCCCCTCGTTGCCGCCCCGTCCCCTCGTCCCATCGTCCCCGCCCGGCCCATCCCCGTCCCCATCGTTGCCGCCCCGTCCCCATCCCTGTCGTCATCGCCCGTCTCCGTCCCCGTCGCCGCCCCCTGTCGTCGCGCCTCATCGGTGAGCTCATGCCCTGGCCGACATGTCCACACACACACACACACTAGTTTTTTGTTATAAATTGTAGTTATAGAAATTTTTCTGTTTTTAGTTATAGAAATATCTATAGAAATGTTAGAAATTTTTCTATTTTTTAGTTATAGAAATATTCAAAATGTTAGTTATATAGAAATGTTATAATTTTTTTTCTGTTTTTTAGTTATAGAAATATTTATAGAAATGTTAGCAATTTTTCTGCTTTTTGGTTATAGAAATATTAGAAATGTTAGTTATATATATAGAAATGTTAGAAATTTTAGAATTAGTTTTAGTTAGATGAATTAGATTAATGTCAAATTGTTAGAATTTGCATATAGAATTTTAGTTATCATAATCCAATCATTTAAAAGATGTTACTTTTTGCGGGCATATAGTATTTGTTCTCGATGATATGCCCGACCCGCATCCTCGCCGTCGACCCGTTCTCGACGACGTCCTGCTTCAGAGGACCCATGTCCGAGACTGGGCTCCGCCGGGCTGGCACTGGGAGGTGCTACCTGGAGGGGGGCACCGCTTGGTGAGGAACCCGGCCTCGGGTCCTGTCGTCGACCCTGATCTCCTTTGGTGGCGTTCGCGTGGGCCACATTCGGTGTAGAGGGAGCCGGCCCCGCCGGACGTGGTGCGTCACCGTGTCAGGGAGGAGGACGAGCACGTCCATTGCTACATGGTTGCAATGGACGTCAGGTTCTCCAATACTTGGCAGGTTCTTTGGGCAGATGACCGGAGATATGATCCTGTGATGGTTCCTTCTCTTTGGGTGTCCACCGCCCGCGCCCCAGGAACCGCGAGTGGCCTAGATTCTTCTATAGTACTCGATCTTTATTAGGTACCTAGTCAGTGATGTATTCGATATATAATATTCGAGACAATGTATTCGAGATTATATATATTATTCGAGACGATGATGTATTCGAGATTATATATTAATCGGGACGATGCATATTATGTACTATATGATTCAGTTTTTCCTTATTGATTGCATCAATGCATTGTAATTTAAATACTAAATTGTTTTATATTTCTTCTATATTAGTTAAGTAAAAGCTATGGAGGACAATACCGGTAGAGAGAGAGGAGAGGAATTGTTTGACATCATACGCAGCCCTCGCAGGCTAGATGATCTGAATGAAGCAGATGACGGCTCCCAATATCTGAACAATACCGGAGAGGGTGATGAAAAGATATTCGATCTCGACGACCGAGCTGATGAAGTCATGAACTATGATTATGATTATGATGACACAGACAATGTTTATGATGACACAGACAATGCTGATCTTCAAATAACAGAGACTACCGGCGAGGTATATTTATATAAGCCGGCATCATGGTGATCATCACATGTTTTTTATTTGAAGATATATTAACGAATCGATCTTTATTCTTTCAGCCCTCCGGATTGAGCAAATTTTCTTCTACAGACAGTAGGACAAAGAGAGGCCCAGGCAAAAAGTTGAAGGAGGGTGTAAAGTACAACATCGACTCCACCAAACCTAGTGGCGAACCCCTCACGCCTAAGAGCATTGCGAACAAGTGGACTCTTCAGTGCGGAGTTCTTGTGAAGGACCAACTCCCGATCTCCATTCAAGAACGGAAAGAGCCAAAAACTAAACGTCCAGGTGTTACTTGGGTCGACGACAGAGCAAAAAAAAACCCTTTGGGAATCTCTGATGGAACATTTCACCCTACCAGATTATTTCACTGAAGCAGATGTGGAGAAAGTCAAGGGCGCTGCTCTTAAGAAGATGGCAATTGCATTCAACACCCATAAGAAAACTATATGGTCCAACTACCTCGATGCAGAAATGAAGACTCCAGAATTCACGGGAACACTGGAGAAGCAAAGAGAACACTGGGCCGATTTCGTGAAATTCAAGGAATCAGAATTATCTAAGGAACGGTCGATAAAAAACAAGGCCAATGCCGCAAAAAATATGCAGTTCCATAGGCTGGGTCCATGTGGCTATGCGGTGGGAATGCCTAAGTGGGATAAGTCTGAGCAAGAGATGGAGGATGCAGGGGTCACTCCGGTTACTAGGAGCTGTCCCCTAGGCGCAGAACTTGGTTCTATGCGCATGGGGGGTGTTGGACCCAAAGATAGGCCTGGTTTCGCAGAATGCAAGTCTAAAAGGAGCCAAACAAAAGATACTTGACGCAATAGAAGAAGCTCGAACGGGGGTGTTCACGCCCAACAGAGAGAACGACGAGCTTACGCGTGCCCTGGGAAATCCTGAGCACTCGGGAAGAACACGAGGTAAGGGCGTTATTCCCTGGTATGAGGGCTTTTCGGAATGGAACGACGACTACAGGTCCCGTGCAAGAAAGAAGATGGAGGAGGAGAAGAAGAGGAAGCTGGAGGAGGAGCAGAGGAAGCAGGACGCATAACACCTTTAAGGTCTAGAAGCAAGGCACGCGGACTTGGCACTCAAATTCCAGCAGCAGCAGCAGATCGACTCACTTAGCCAGGAAAGGTGGTCTCAGCAGCGGCAGCAGCAAGCGGATGATCGTCCAGCATTGGATAGTACCATCCCATCACTACAAAAAAATACACTTCCGTGATGATACGTGTTTGTCACAGTAGGTCGCGTTTTTTGTCATGCATGTACATCCATGACAAATTTATGACAGAATCAAGATAGTCATACCTGTGCTGTCGTAGAAGTGTTCCATGACATTACCAAAATTATCATCACGGAAGTGTCCACTTCCATGACGATAAATCACGCGTCATAGAACTGCTTTCGTCAAGGGTGACCGACACGTGGCATCCACTGTAACGGAACACCGTTAAGCTATCGGGTAGGGTTTTGGATCCGATAACCCGTTAACAACCCCGACCAATGGGGATTTTCCACGTGTAAAATCATCATTGGCTGGAGGAAACACGTGTCGGCTCACCGTTGGGGAAGATGTCATCCGCTCATTGGACCGAAGGCACCTATGATACGGCGACACGTGGCACGGCCCAATAAAGGCCCATTCTTGTGAAAAGGCCGGCCCCTGTTTGACTTGGTCAAAAGGTGGCGGGTCGGCCCACGGAAAGCCTGCTAACGGCCTGTTCGCATATAGCCCATTTACAGCTCGCTAACCCAGGGCCCATTACGCCCTATCCGAATAGGCCCAGTAGCATCATCTGGGCCGTCCAATATGATTCAGCCCGTTTTAACTTTCGGCCCCTGTGTGGCCCATGACTTCTTTTGGCCCATATGAGGACCTTTGTAACTCTTGGCCCATTAACGGCCCGTGATGAAAATGGCCCGTAATGTACAATGTATCACTTTATACCCATTAACGACATGTTATTCCATTGGGCCGTTTCCAGCCCAAGTTATCTTTCGGCCTTCTCAAGGCCCATTGATTCTTGGGCTCATTTGCAGTATTCGGTTACATACGGCCCGTTACTGTCATTTCTGCTTGTGGGCCAAATTCAGCCCGTCGTTACAGTCGGCCCATTTGCGGACCGTTAATACGTTGGGCCGTTTTCATGTCAAAAAAACCCGTTGGGCTGTTTTCATAGAGTTATCAAATACGACCTATTAACGGCCCGTTATGGTCCACGAATAGTATGGCCCATGATTGGCGAAATGATGATACGCCCCGTAGAAGGCCCATGGATCCTACGACCCGTATGAGGCCCATGATAGTATGGCCCGTAAAGGCCCATGGACCCTATGGCCCATAGAAGGCCCATTGATCCCTAAGGCATGTATAGAAGGCCGCTGGATCCTACGACCCGTATAGAAGGCCAATGGTCCTACGGCCGAACGAAGGCCCATGGATCATACGGCCTGCAGGAGGCCCATGGTTACAACAGTCCGTGTGCTGCCATGATTATTTTGGCCTAGTTACCAAAAATAGGCTATTGTGGCCACTAGAAAAACACAGAAAAAGAACTGCAGTGACTACAAGCAAACAACTAAATAAGACAATAAGGAAATAAATAAGCAAGCAATTAAGGCTAGCCTATTACCGCTATTACACATATTACATCCACTGGCATCAAAGTTCGCCACTAGTGCAAATATAGGGAACAAAGCAGCATATTACATACACTTGGTCGTCAAAATTGGCCACCAGTGCAAATAAACGCGGCAGAAAAACAAGAGCATAACTGAAACAACTTCAGAAGAGCTCAAGAAACGTTATCCTGGGTATCCACCATGCTGGCTATAAGCTTAGCAAGCTGATTAGCCTTGTCCTGTTTGGCGCTAAAATCCTCCAACGCTTGCTGTTGCACCAGAAAGTATGCATCTGAATGCTCCAAGGACTTCCGCAGTCCTTCCGCTTCTTGTCACAGCACAGCTGATCGATGTCTTTCAGCTTGTAGTTGAGACTCAAGAAACCGAACTGATTCAGACAGTGAGTTTGAATAGCTTGTGCAAGCGGTAGTGGCCAGTAACTCGAACACTAAACCAAGGCAGGACTTTGGGGTTGTCTCGCTGTCTTCAAGATAGTCTTCCTTAGCTGTTTTATCAGCTTTGTTGGAGACCAACAAGGATGTGTCACTATCCTGAACCTTATCTGCATTACTTCCTTTACCATTTCTTAATAAGGCACTCTTCCCCAATATTCTTTCAGCATTCTAAAAGAAGGAACAATCAGACACATAACAAGTTTAGCATGTACTAGTATATGAAACTCATTTCGGTGAACCAGTTCATTAGTAAGGTGGACATGATTAAACTACCAAGTCTTCTATTGCCAAGTACTAGTACATAATAAAAGCATCAAACAAACATATATCTATGTCTTATGGTCACTGCATTGTCTTGCCAAATCAAAATAGAGACACGGTTCAAATCATATCAGTTCAAGACAAAGCAGCAGTGAAAGAATACAAAGCGTGGGAAACTACACGGCACAACAAGATTTCAGATGGGTACCACGGGTCTACATGTACAACAACACCATTGGCTCTGTTGTGATGCTAGTAATGTGCATGATATGAAAGTCAAATGTATACACAATTGAAATTGAAATCAAAAGAGCTATTGATAAGAGCAAACCTTTTAAAGAAACATGCGTGAACATACCTGCCGTGCCATTGGAGTTTCAATTGGATCCTTCAATTTAAAAATAAGTTTGTATGAGTAAATACAATGATACAAGAGCAAAGCAATCATAGTTAAAAAAGGCGCGCCTAAGCGAGCGCTTAAGCGCTCCTAGGCTCTAGGCGTTGGCAAAACGCATTGCGCATAACTATGCTTAATCTGTGCATAACTGTGCATAAGCATGCGTTTTGGTCAGTAAAGTGCAAGGCGGTGGCAAAAAGCACAATTAACGCCTAGCGCTTTTTTGAACTATGATAGCAATGGAATCTTAAATTAGAACAATTGTTCTTCAGGTTTAGGCACTTGTTCTACATGAACAGAGTATAGTAAGATGCAAGAATATAATACTTAAAAATAGAAAATGAGCTCATAGACCTTACCACATTCTTGGTTCGGGACCAGTACAGAACAAGGCGTTCCCAGTCATCGTCCAGTAAATGTGTCTCAAGAGAACGTAAGGGAATTTGATGAGTTTCTTTGCCAGTGAAGTACGTTTTCTTCAGGTAATTCCGATACTGCCACCAAGCATTCTTGAAGATAGCAGAGGTATTAGCACAGGTTACCTCATCCTGAGTTTCCAAATCGGTCCTTCTCTATAGAGAAAAATGGGAAAATTTGCTGTATTATAACCATCATGGAGGTAGGATGTACGGGACGAAGCAAAGTAATTGCCATGAATAACATTACTTACACATAACTCCTGGACAAACACCTGCAACTAGCATTTTCCTTCATCTTCAGTATAATATTTTCAAGATGGGAAGATACGCACATACGATTTAACAACATCAAATGCGATAGATGCTAAACTACGACTGGCTGGTTGTGCTTCCTCCACGGGAATAGGTGTACTAACTGGTGGAGTTGGGGTTCGCCGTGATAGTACTGGCCCTTTGGGCACTGGAGCTGCCTTACTAACCGCTCTTGTTTGGGAGCTCTGTGGTGGAGATGGTGTTGTGTCAACAGGAACTGGGTTACTATCAGCTGGGGTTGGGGTTAGATTGGGTGAAGCTGGTTCTCTGTCCATCGCAGTAGGGGTACAATCTGCGAGAGTTTGGGTTATGTGTGGTAGGGCTGGTTCTTGTGCATGTACAACCAGGGTGCTATCTCCACTAATAGGTAGCACTGTTTTATTTGAAGACCGTGTTTTTATTCCGCTAGATATTGGCATCACCCGCTCCAATTCAAATGGCTGATAAACAGGAAACATAGTTGAATGTGCAGACATTGTATGAGAGATAGATGCAATAGATAGTGTGAAAAAAAGAGGGCATGAAATAGTTGACATGTATATTGTTTAATTAAAACGGATAGCATGCCATAATTTCACATATATGATGTCTATATAAACTGGATAGCATAGCATAACATAATTCAAAGATATGATGAATAACAAAACAGGATCGCATGACATAATTCACCTACATGTTATCTAAGTAATCAGGATCGCATCATTTAATTCACATATGTGATTTATATGCTAAACAGAGGCATTCGATATGATGTCTGAACTAAGAACATGGTGTTGAATATTGTGTATATGATGTCTAAACTATGCAATGCAAGACACCGTATGCATGATATGAGCAGTATAACCATGCCAAGTTAGAGCATACAACTCAGTAGGGGAATAGGACTAGTCATCTGTCTCTGAATCCATCTTTGAGGAGCTATCGGGACCCAACAAGAGATCTGCTTCGACAGGTAGCACTGTCTGCTCTGAAGGCCTTGTTTTCACTCCAGATTTTTCCATCTCCCACCCAAATGGCTGATTCACAGGAAGAGTAGTTTAATGTACAAACATTGTCGACAAATGGAAATGTAATGAAGAAAAGGATGGACAAGATATCATTCAAATATATGATGCCTGGTTAAACAGGATGGCACTACACATTTCACATATATTATGGCTGGCTAAAAGACATGAGACTGCATAATTCCCATATATGATATAGAAACTAAACAGGTGGCATTACAGAACATGTCTAAACTAAGCAGATGGCATATATGATGTCAAAAGTAGGCACTGCAAGGCAACATATGCATGATATGACTAACATCATCATGCCAAGGTAGAGCAAACACCTTGGGGGGTAAATAGGAGTGGTCAGCGGCGTCTGAATCTGCCTCAGAACAGATATCTTCCTCTAGATTACAATCTGGAGAGGGGTGGGGAGGGTTTGCCATTGAACCCACCATGGAGCGATGTCTGCATGACATTGTATTGCCGCGCAAAACTCTTCTCTTTTTCTCTACATGTTTAGCATGACTGTGTACAATATCTGACATGCATACGGAAAAATATGGTGAGATTATGTAAGGAGAGCATGCAAAAATTTAGAGTGATGGTAACAACCAGTGGATGGATCCAAAAATAATGATAGCGGGCTGATGATTGCTTTAAATTAATAAAAAGACAGATGATGATTGCTTTACTATTTGTTTCCCACCCAGGATGAACAACATAGGCATACCCTAGGTGAACCGGATATTAGACAGACATACTATTCATTGCTACCTCGATATGTGCCCCACAACTAATTTAGAACTCAAGTTTGAACATGAATTTGGACCTGAGTTGGGAGTCCAAGAGCTGAACAGGACGATAAAGTAGCAGGTAAGTTTAAGCAATGCATAACATAAGCAGAAACAAAAGAGTGCGACCTCTCTTGTGGACCCGTGTACTCCTCAGGTTCATCTGCTGAGTCGATGATGGTGATGTCGTTAGGGTGCATGCCGGCGGCAGGGAAGGAGATCTGAGGCGGCGAAAGACGGTCAGGAGTCGTGATGTCTGGTTTGGTGGATGCTTCTGTCGATGGAGCAGCTCAGGTGAGGTGGACGACGTCGCGACAGGAGCAGGAAAAACCACACAAAGTTCCCTTCGACGCGTACCTGTAACTGAAGTAATTATGTAAGGGCTCATTTGGCTTGCATGATTCTTAAAACGCAGGGATAGGAAAAACACCGGAATAGGATAGGAAAATGCACATGGTAAACAGAGCATTTGTAAACACAGGATTTCTATCAACTTGGGTGTTTGGTTTACAGGAATTGGAAGAGCAGAGGAATGCAAAGAAACATGGCCAAAATAAAGAGAAACTATATGAAAGCATGTACAGTTAGAATGTTATTCTGGCACTAATGCACTTGGTCTTGTTTTCATGCATAGGATTTTGAAAAGTAGGTCCAGGTGGATGTTTTGCTTCATTCCTTTCAACAAAATGCATGAATAATTGAATAGTAGAGTGCCATTGGAAAATTCCCTATTGCTATGTTTTTCCGTTGAACCAAAATAGCCCTAATGGATCGACGTGAATGTATAGTAATAAGTGACGCAACAAGTGTACAACCTCTTTGCCGTAGCCGTGTCGACCTCAGCATCATTGGGTTGGTCGCTAAAGAAGTTGAGGCAGAGGTGGCTGTCGGAGGTGTGGAGGAAGATCTGAGGAATCTGTAGACGGCGTCCAGGGCACTGCTCTGTTGTGATGGATCGTTCTATCGTTGGAGCAGCTCCGGTGAGCCGTAAGACGTCAAGGCTGAAGCAGCACAAGACAGACATTGTCAATCTCAAGTGGGATTCTAATAGCATCTCCAATAGATGATGAAAAATGGATGTAAAATTAACATCACAAAAAACCACCTGACTACAACAAATGAGGTAAAAACTGTTGACTCTAAACTTAACTGTCGAAACTGAAATTAACTGTGGAATCTGAATGCTACTGTCGAAACTGAACGCAATGGTAGCAGAGAGACACTTGACATGTAGTTTAGGGAGGGCCTGCAGTTCATCTTCAACCTCCACACCCTGAGCCGCCTGCCACCACCGGCCAAACCGCCGGCCCCAGCGCCGCCTCGCTGCCCCGAAACAACTCGCCACCGCCGCCCCGGCCAGCCCTCTAGGCCCCCGCCCCCACCCCGAACCCTAAGATAGACAGTGGGGTACCTCTCCGGCGAGCCCCCGTCCTTGCTGCGGGTGGTTCGTCCTTAACTCCGGCGAGCCCCCCCAACCCCTGAAAATCGACTGACCCAAAAGTCGATTCAGTCGACTGAGGTGTGGCTTAATCGGAGCAGAGCAGCAGGACGAGCGAGGGGGAGAGCAGCAGCAGCAGCTGGGCGAGTGAGCAGTCGAGCGAGAGCTGGAGCAGCAGCAGCAGCGCGAGCGAGCGAGCGAGAGCTGGAACAGCAGCAGCAGCGCGAGCGAGTGATCGAGAGTCGGAGCAGCAGCAGCAGATCCGGCTGGTATGGCCGCCGCCGCCGAAGGGGCCTCTCACTGGGGGAGAGCCGCCGTGGAGATGTCGCCTGCGGCGCCGGCTTCAATGTAGCCGCTCCATGGCGGTACGGGATGGAGCACCGTCGGTGCCGGGAGGTCGAGTTAAGGAGAAGGTGCGATGCGATGAGTGTACAACCTCTTTGGTGGCACCGAGTAGGCCTCGGCTTCGTCCGAGGAGTCGGTGAGGATGCTGCAGTTCCGGTGGAGCAGGTTAAGGCGGCGCTGTGGGGATGGAGCAGCCGCGATAGACGAGGCAATCATCGGAGCAGCTCCTTGGAGATGGAGGACAGGGCGGCTGAACCGACGGGACGACGAGATGGACGACGGATCCTCATCCGGGGAGGTGGACGAGGGACGTCGAGATGTTGCGGTGGACGACGTTGTCGGGGAAGAGGCTCCGGCTGGGCAGTGGTGACGTGGTGGACGGAGGAGGGTGGGGTTTCGCGGCTGGAGCGGAGAGGTTATGGCGGCCTGGGATTTCGAATGGCGAAAAGGGGGCGATGGGAGGGAGTGAAGCATGACTTAGGGACGCGCTTGTCCAAAATGTAGGGTGTGTTACAAAAGTACCCCCCAGCGATTTGAACTAGCGGCCCTTTCGGCTCAGGGTTAGAAGCGGGATTTCACGTGTCGGGATCTGGCAGTTGGAGGGAGTTTTCGCGCGCGTTGTAATTTCGGGATAACAAGGCGCGGGTTGTGAAGGCGCCAGTTTTCGGAGCACGATATCTGAATTTTCGGGATATAACAAGACGTGGGTTGAATTTTAGGGACAAGCCTAACGTACTGTACTTGTACGTACCAAATCAATTCGCACTTCCCTCAACCAAAAAGAAAACAAAAAGAATAAAACTATTCACACCACACAAAGAGAGAGTCTTGCCCCGTTTTACTATACAAATGCTATTCAAAGCTACTCCTTCCTTCCATCTATATAGGGCCTAATGCGTTTTTCGATGCTAACTTTGACCAAATATTAGAGCAATGATATATGACATGCAACTTACACAAAACACACCGTTAACTTCGTCTGTGAAAGGTTCTTTCAATGATATAATTTTCACATTGTGCATGTCATGTACTATTAATCTTGTCAATAGTCAAAGGCGGTCTTAAAAATCTCATTATGCCCTATATAGATGGAAGGAGGGAGTATGAATCCATGTTATGTCCGATTAATTTTTTTCGCTTTGCTGTATAATGCATGTAACCTACTCATACCAATATTTTAGTGCATTCCAAATGTCTATACTACCGCTGCAATTCGAACTAATTTTGAATTCATTTCTCTATTTCAATAAGAATCTACAATCATGATTGTTGCCAACTTCAACCATCATTCGTGTATTACCTTAATAACACACCACATGATTACTATAGAGATAGATATGAACTATGTGTACTACATGAACTCGAATTCTATTTTTTGAATACACTTGATGTTGATTCCAAATAATAGTACATTTGATGTACTAACTATATATTCATAATCTAAACCATGTTCCATACGTACACCGTGTTTATCACACAAAGTATAGTGCCCCACCCCCTACATTATGACAAGTATTTAGACCTGAGTTGCAAAAGCCACACCTTAGCCCAAATTATAATCAATGTTGTACATTATGATATCTTCTTCAAGTATCGTATCCACCTTTTTATAATGAATTATGATCTTTGTTCGTCTTTTACACCTTCACGATCCTCTTCTATTTGTAGCTAGTTAGTGCTAACTTTCTATCGTGCATGCACACGCTCGCCCCCCTCACACACCCTTAGCGTCCCCTCCATCACGCACGTTCATTATTTCTATTTAGGTCATCCACCAGTGGTGTGTGTAGGCCCCCGGCTCCTTCTTTATGGCACACACCGGTCAATATACCTCTCTAGCCAAGTGTGCCTACAACAAACACATATATACTTCCCCTCTTCTCTTCTCACCGTCCATGCCCCCATATGTCCAATACGATTCCACGCAGGTACACACTCCCGTCCCTCTTTTCATTAGTCGCATGCTCGCACACTCCTCCCCCCTCGACATGGTAGGCCTCTCGCACCACCTCCTAGCCACACTCTCTCCCCCTGTCTGCCTCTCCGAACCTTATTTGCTTCTAACACATGCAGGCGTGTATATGAACTGATCCCCCTACATATAGCTAGGTCAACTATAATTCGTTTTCACCAAGCACCGATACACTTACCTCGCTAGTTATGTCTCTCCTTTTCTCGGACACACGACGGTTGATCTTCCTATGTAGTTACGCATGCTTACCACAACCATATCTTCTCCCCTCATCATCCTTGAATACCTCCCGACCCGTCTCTCACATGCACGTGCATAGACAGACAGACATCCCCCGCCCTCTCTTATTGATATTGCACTCATACCCTCCGTTTGTCTAGCAGGCCTTTCCCACCATTTGTGAGACGCCACTCCACCACCAACCCTCCGACGCTCTACCTTTGTATTTTTCCCAACCTTATTCCTCTGCTACACATATCCATGGATGTCGATCGATCTCCCTCAATACATAGCTAGGTCTCTCTCCTTCCCCAGACATATACTAGTCAACCGGTCTCTACCCCCCACACACTGATAGTCGAACGTTGTAGGTAGGTATCCATGCCACAGAGAAGAACTGCACCTCTGCCCTCTCAAATTCCAGTAGGCCAGGTGCCCTGCATCTTTGACGTGGGCAAACACACTCTTTATCGATCGCGCAACCACACACTTCATCCCTGTTTTCAATTCTATCAATATCTCACGTCCATGACTCCGTTTCACACACATTGCATATGTTACGTTTTTCTGATTGAGATATCATCAACACATTGCCTCTGTTTTGCACAAACCATCTCTCTCACACCCACCCATGTACGTACCTACACCTAAAGAAGAAGTACACGCAGGACGCACGTACTCACGTCTTGTTCCCGGCCACACCCGTGCGGGTACACGGTGGAGTTCGTTTCTGTACGAAAAGGCAGCCCACGTGATAATTTGACACATGTAGCGGTTGTTTACTCGAAGGAGGATCGGGTACCACGCCTAGAATATAAAACGATTGCCGTGGGGAAAATGGAAAAATGGGTTTGTCTCTCGTGAGTCTCGTCACACAATCTCACACAAGGCCGCCGTGGCCTCTCTCTCTCAGCGTTGGTCAGTGATCCGGCCGCATCCCGTCCGCCGGTGGAAAGGGAGGATGTGCATCGTCTCTCCGTTCGACGGTGTTGAGGTAGCTCGTCCCGATCTGCGGTACCCGCCGTTCTCTCTGACCAAGCTCCGGCGCGGTAGGGCCTTCACCACTTGCTCGCTGCCGCAGTATGGGCAGATCCCGGACGCCGGCGCCCTCCTAGTAACATCCCGACGACCCTCTGGTAAAGCTTCCTCCGGCCCTGCTCCACTGCCCATCTTCCCACCTTGCTGCATGTGGATCTTCTTTAGTTGTTTGCTTAAATCGTATCTCGGCCGGCGTACTTTCCATCTTGCAATCTCGTCCTCAAACCATTTTTGATAAACCACCATGTGCTATCTTTCCCTTTTTACATGGAACATGCTTCTTTTTTGTCGGTGTATGTGTCTTCAACTCGTGTTATTGGGCAGTAATTGTTTCCTTTCGACCTCCTTTTGCAAACAGGGCTATCCATTTTCACCTCGTTGCTATTGCGACCTTTTGATGAACTGCACAAAGCACTTTTCTGAAGAGTGTTTTGTGCAGTTCCGCCAAAATGTCACACGGGCAACGTTTTTACATTTCTGTGGGACTGCGAAAAGGGAGATTGGTTTTGCTATCCTCCTCATCCAACTCCGTGCCTAATCTTCTCCGACAAGAAGTTAGTCCTAAAGAGAGATCGTAGAGGTGATCGGCTTCTATTTATGTGTGTTATGTTTCATCATCTAGTTCCACTATTATTGTAATCACACTGACTGGATATCTTTGCAAACAGGGATGGTCCGCCCGATTTTAGTGGAGCTGCACAAAATGATCGGATTGTGGTGTCCTTCATACACCTCTTTTTTTGGCTACAGAGCTGGGTGAAACTAGCTGCCAAGCAATGAACACTGTGCCAAGGAAATGGAGCCATGCCTACAAATAGCATCAAACAATTATACTTTTTTCTTTATTTGTACACCTTCTCACAACTTTGTCTTCAGTTGTGATGTGAATATTGCCGCTGATCTACGAACCATTGAGATGCATTAGCCATGGTAGTTTCATTTGTATTTGATGGAATGTTGTAACGAGATAATCTCGAGGCAAGACACATGAATCCTAAGTTGAAACCTTTTTTTCCTGCGGGAACCAGAGTTGAAACCTTCATAGCATCACAGTAAATTTCATCAAAATTATGCGTACATATGAACAACTCCTGAAGGATTGATAGCAATGCCAGAAACAATTCAACTTTGTTTCCCCGACATATTGGCCATCCTTCATCCGGCTCCACCTGCCATGCAGCAATATTGAGTGCACAACACAACTTCAGGGAAAGATTCACCCCAGTCATTGCGCCGCAGTAGTAATGAGTAGTGAGCAGTCAAATCACAGAGCCCCACCTTCGCCACAGTAAGTTGCTCGGACGAAGCAACCATCATTTCTCTGTTCCTTGAATCCGCCGGTACTCCCATATTCCCATAGTAAAGTTGCTTGGTTGAGTCAACCATCACTATATCCGCTCACGTGTGATGACCACAGGAGCTATCCATTCAGATTGCATGTTAAAAAAAATAAAGGTTGATAACTAATGCGGCAAACTTTCAAAAAAAAAAACTAATGCGGCACTTCGGGCCAACGCAGCCAAATCGCATTTTGCACGAGAAATTACACACCATGTTTCGTTGACATGTGGTCCCGTTCCAACATATCAGTGAGACAACGGCGAGTAGTAAGAGTATTTCCGAACCGACGTGTAGGCCGGGGCGCCCCTTCGTGAACCGTGGCAAACTGGCAACCGTCCACCGACGCTTCGCCTTTCCCTCTCGATTTGGAACCGCTGTCGCACGCTCTTCCTCTCCCTCCTCCATTTTCCTTCAGCCCTTCATGCTTTCTTCTGCCATTGTTCGATCGTCTTCTCCATGGAGGGAACAGGACGGAAACGACCCCGTTATTCTTGCCCCGATCTGAAAGATGACGTGGTGGAGGAACTCATTGATCGGTGCGACGTCATCACCTCGGCTAGCATGGTAGGTTCGTTCAAGCCCATTCTTGACTCAACTAATAACATCATTACAAGGAACCCAAGAGTCAAGGAACGGTCTGATCTCCCCTTCTTCTTCGCCGTGACCCTGATGACTGGCGCCGTCACGACGGAGGCCTCGCCCTGTGCAAGTTGATGCCGCTTGATAATGATACATATGATGTTAAGATGCCATCGCTTGAGGGCAAGGCCTGGGCAGGCGCAAATGGAGATTGGGTTGTTTACATTGGGTCCAACTACGAGTGGGAACTTGTGAATGTGTACACTCGTGACCGGGTTCCACTTCCAAAAATCTCAGCAGACTGCCCAGAGGTTGAGCACACCGGCATTGTACGCACGTACAAATACAATCATGGTGACTGTCTTCTATGGAAGATAGCAATTTCTCGAGTTCCCACCCGCTCTTGGAATTACAACAACTATGAAGTTGTTGCTATCTTCGACAAGCTTGTTGCCGTCGTTGCTAGTTTGACTCGATGGACATTGCTCAAAAATCAGTTTTTGTACACGGATGAGTACTGTGATGCAATTGAATACGAGGGCCTCTTGTGTTTGCTGCCACCACTCATGGCACTGTTTTTGCATGGAATCATTATGATTTCGGTACGTTTGTCTTCCACCGTAATTATAATTGTTTCATCCACATGCATGCGGATTAGCAAGTTTCCCTTTACTAATTAACCTTCTTCTTGTGTTTCCAAGGTCCTGTGAAAATTCCACCACCTATACTTGAAAAAATTTATAACCAAGGGGGAGATGACGATGGTGATGATCACGAGCATGAGGACAAGCAGCACCCATATACTCGTTGGCGCCTGGCAACTAATTCCGATGAAACATGCATTGCAATAGGTTATCAGATGAGGCCAATCATTAACAATAGTAGTACACTATTTGTACTAGCTTCACATGCTTCGCGCGTCGTGCGGGTGTTTTTACTGTAGCCATATTGTACTACGTAACCAGCACCTCGAATCCTCGATACTAGTAGTACTATATAGTATAGTAAGTAGTAGGAGTAGTAGGGTGGCATGGGCCAGAACAAGCATTCACGTCCAGGAGTACGGCACATGCCACCAGCACGACTTCCATCTGACACCATATTTCTTGGAGTCCGTGCTAGAGCAATCTCTTCAACCTCATCGTTTCTCTAACTCAGCCATTGCACGGCGGGTGAGGTGGGGGTTTGCCGATAGTCGGTTTCCTCAACTGCGGTCCCACTTGTAAGGCCAACTCCAACGCTCTATCAATATATGGATGTACTCTTCTTCCCAATACAAAAACTTGCATCCATTCTACTCCCTCCGTTCTACTACCTCCGTCCTGGTTTATAGGTCCCCTTTGTAGTTTGTGTCAAATTTTGACTAAAGATTTAACTAACAAAATGTTAATGCATGTCAAGAAAAATTATCTCATTGGATTCGTATTTGAACATAGTTTTCAAAAATATAATGTTTGGCGACATGCGTAAACATTTTGTTAGTTTAATCTATGGTCAAAATTTGGCACGAAATATAATGGGGACCAATAAACCCGGACGGAGGTAGTATTTTTCAAAATATATATGTATCTAGACATGTTTTAGTATATAGGCACATCCATTTTTGGACAAATGGAAGTCAAGTATTTTGGAACGGAGGGAGTACACAATAAATTTTTTAAGTTAGCACAACTAGTCTAATCCGAGAGCACAACCGAAGATTTGGTCGGGTTCTTCCTCCTTTTGCTGACACGTGGGACATCCAGCATCCAGGTCGTGTCATGAAAGAAAATAGTGGTAGTTGATAAGTTGAGGCCACGAGATGTGCATCTTGGGTTAAACTGTAAATAGAATCTTACTACTCTTGAGTAACTCCAAAAGCGGCCACCGAAGATCTTTCTTGGATTTGTTTTTCATCACCAGCACGTCGAGGTGAAAGATGTGCAGGTTCAGTGGGTCCGCTTGCGTTTTCACTGACATGTGGGACAGCATGTGAGCAAACAGACGATGGGCTCCGCGCGTCCACTGGCTAGCTGAGAAGAGAGATAGAGGAGTGCTGAGCACGGACTGCAGGAAATTTGTTCTACGTAACCAGCACGTTGATATTCGCGTGTGGTTGTTTCTAGAATAAAAAAAAGGAGGTACCTCTACTTATGTTACTCCTACTACACCTAGCCTAAGGTTAGTAGGTGACCTTGCACTTGGCTCTTTGCCTCTTCCAGAATTTGATGGTTCTACAGTAGTGCTTCTGGCAATCTGACACCAAATGAACTGCTGCACGTCCATCACTTGTAAGAAAAAGTTTCTCCTCGTGCTGCGAGCCACCGCACACGCGTTGGCGAGGGAGAAGGTGTAATCAAGCTTCTCGTTGTTCTGCGAGTTGACGGGACACATCAAAGTTATTTACTAGTAGTACGTACTCTCTCCAAAAAAGGGCTGACCACGTCATTGCTACCGTCGCGTGCTCCGTCGTTGAGTATGTGCACTATTCACGTGCCATTCATGTGCCATCGAGGAGAAAAAATATTGCGTAGGTGCCATCGAAGTGCACGACTCACTTACGGAAAAAGGGTTTCCCCCCGCTTCCCCCCCTCACGACTCACTTACGCATTGCTTATATGATTATCTCCATTTTCTTGCATGACACGCGCACCTTGATGCTAGATGTCTCGCGTGTTGGGAAAAGGATGAACAGAGCTCACGTAAAAGAAAAGAGTTGAAGAGCATAGATTCCCGACGACCGAGGAGGAGCAAGGAACCTCGCGGTGGAGCGTCTGCAAGGAACCTTGCACGTTTTCCCCTGTTTTTTGCCGCCTGCCCACCTATAAACAACTAAAAGAACATGAACTTTTCGCTAACAACTAGAAACGATACATCAGGATGCTAAGTTGAAGATGTTTTATACTCCCTCCGTTCCCAAATATAAGTCTTTTTAGATATTTCAATAAGGGACTACATACGAAACAAAATGAGTGAATCTACACTCTAAAATATGTACACAAGCGAACGCACTAACTCCATCCGATCCAACTCATGCACATACGCGCACAGCATGGAGCACACAACGCACGTACACAAGACGTGCATGCACACACACTCGGCCGCAGAATGCACGTGAATAACACATGCATGCGCACACACTCGGCTGCATGGAGGCGTGTGCCATCCGCGGCAACGTCCGGTTCATCGTGCTACGGCGAAGCTCGCATGCAACGGTGCATACGCATCTCTTGCAGCACCTCTTTGCCGTCGTTGCTCAACTACTAGTCGGAGACGAAGACGACCGCAACCTCGGCCTTAGAGCTAGCACCGATGGAAAAACATGCATGCTGCACGCACACGAGCACATAAGGAGTGCCCACGATGTGGTGGTGGTGCGTCCGCAGTCGCCTCTACTCCCTCTGCGCACGTTGTCTATCAAGGCGGTTGCATGCTAATGATGATGTGGGTGAGATCTTCTAGGACTCAGATGATGACGAGGAAAATTATAAGACACAAGGTGGCGTACACCGTCAAGGTCCACGGTCAAGGGGGTGCTAGCAAGTGCTTAGATGTGCTTAGAGCAAGTACAATAGAGCTGAGTCAGCGGGCTATAAGGAATACTCCCTCCTTTCCGGTTTATAAGGCTTATCTCAACTTTTTTGTTTTTCCAATTTAGAGGGCTCATCTCCATCTCATTTTTAGTTTCCAATGCGCATTAAATCTTTGCATGCAAGAATTAAAAAGGAACACACCAATGCATGTAATGTTCCTACTCATCTAGTGGCCAAGCATGCATGCACTGTAATTAATCCAAATTAATGCATGAGTTTAATTGGGTAGTTTTGTAATGTACGAGATACATTCCTCCACTCACAAAATGCCTTGGTTGATGAGATTTGAGATTTGAGCCCTATAAACCGGAATGGAGGGAGTAAACAGTAGTATATTTCTGCTTAGTTGGAGGAAAGAGAAGAGGAGAGAGAAGAGGTAAGCGGGCTCTTCGTGAAGAGCCAGCTCTAGCACGTGCTCCTAGGCACTTTGTAGTACATGTTGACTATAAGATGGGTTGTAGGCTTATAGCCAGCAGCTGGCTATACTATTAATGCTCTTTAGATGAGGTGCTAAGTGCATTAAATGGCTTAGTAACTCAAGTGTTCAATGCATAGGTGCTTAGTTTATTGGTGCCACATCATATTTTATGCCTACGTGGCAGGCTTAGCAGCTATACATGGTGGAGCACTGGGAGAGGCCAATGCTGGTCATAGTGGGGAGTAACTTGTACTATAACATATTACTATGTTACTCTAAACATCTCTATAAACCGGAAAGGAGGGAGTAGTAACATACACTAGTGTCATATGCAGAGGATGGGAGCACATGATATTTCCCCGTCCGGACCAATCCCAAGTTGGCTTCTCACCTTCTTGGCCCAACAAAAACCCCTCCCCCATCGCGCGCGCGCTTCCCGCCCGGCGCCAGCTAAGCCCGCCGCTCCACATTGATGGCAAGTCAGGGCGACGCGACCTCTCACTGCTTCCGCCATTGAAGCGGCGCGCCGACTGAGGGCACCGCCCGCTACACGCCTGGCATTTCAGACTACACAGTGGATAGTAACTTTTAGAGCAAGTACTACTATAATTAGATGACATAAGCAGGCTATAAGGATTTAAATATATAGTATTTGTGCTTAGTTGAAGGAGAGAGAAGAGGAGAGAGAAGAGAAGCGGATTGTAAACGTGTAGCCGGTTGTACTCCAACATACTCTACTTTTTGAGACAAAAGGTGGGGCCATTATTAATGATATTGTATTTATACTAAAGGGACTAACGGACGCCTTAATTACTCTGTTTTTTAGACAAACCTTGGTGGGGCTATTATTGACTTTTTTTGAGCTATTATTGACTTGGACGTGGGGTTTGGGGGCCAAGGGCCTACTATTATACTCCGACCTGACATGCTCTACCCTAGCCGCCGCTGTATCATATGGTTTTGCACCGTTCCAGATCTTAGCGCCGCCACGCAATTCTTCTCCAGCCCTCCTTCCAGCGTGCACCGCGAGAAGGGATAGCAGTCCTTCGAACCCCGCCTTTCATGATCCTGTACGGGAGAGGGGCGATCAGGTTTTTGGGGAGCACACTCCTATGACTGCTGCCAGCGACGACTTCCTCAATGACAGCCTTCTTCCCCGACCTCGGTAACCTCTTCATCAACGACATGAGTGACAACATCAACCACATCGGTTCTGCTCCCGCTGTACAGTATGTGATTCTGTCCTCCTGGTTTAGTCCGCATCATTACTTTGATGTTTGCAATTGTCGTCATGATCTATTTACTGCTGATTCGGATTAAATCTCATACTAAATTGCTCATATATTCAACAATCCAATCCAAAAACCTGATCATAGGCAATTTACTCCGAGTTGTTTTGCTACGCTTTTGAAGCCGCCTACTTTTAAGGGGGTGTGAGGGAGTTCCGGACTAGGGGGTGTCCGGATAACCGAACTATCATCATCGGCCGGACTCCAAGACTATGAAGATACAAGATTGAAGACTTCGTCCCGTGTCTGGATGGGACTTTCCTTGGCGTGGAAGGCAAGCTTGGCGATACGGATATGTAGATCTCCTACCATTGTAATCGACTCTGTGTAACCCTAGCCCTCTCCGGTGTCTATATAAACCGGATGGCTTTAGTCCATAGGACGAACAACAATCATACCATAGGCTAGCTTCTAGGGTTTAGCCTCCTTGATCTCGTGGTAGATCTACTCTTGTAACCCACATCATTAATATTAATCAAGAAGGACGTAGGGTTTTACCTCCATCAAGAGGGCCCGAACCTGGGTAAAAACATCGTGTCCCTCATCTCCTGTTACCATCCGCCTAGACGCACAGATCGGGAACCCCTACCCGAGATCCGCCGGTTTTGACACCGACAGGGTGCAATATAAAAGGTGGTGTACAAGAGCAGTATATTGGTTTCAGATCATGTGCTGCTATGACGCCACTAAGGGTAAGCCTGAGGGCAATCTTAATCCTACATAGCAGGAAGCTTTTCAGAACATGGATACCCTCTTCAAAGCCGCCCTGCTAAGTGTTCTTGACGATTCCATTATGGATTTGTATATGTTGTTTGACAGCGACAAAGACATGTGGGCTGCGCTCGAGGTCACGTTTGGGCCCTCGGGCGCTGGCAACGAGTTGTACGTCATGGAGCAATTCTGTGACTACAAGATGACTGATGAGCGCTCTGTTGTTCAGCAGACTCATGAGATACAGTCACTCTCTAAGGAACTTGAGTACTTTAAGTGTGTGTTGCCAGAAAAATTTGTTGCTGGGACCATCATTGCCAAGCTTCCACCTTCGTGGAACGATTTTGCCACTTCTCTGAAAAACAAGAGACATGAGTTTTTTGTTTTGGATATCATTAGCACTCTTGATTTTGAGGATTAGGCGAGAGCAAAAGAAACACGTGCTCGGGTCGCTGAGGGAGCTTCTAGTGCCCACATGGTACACGAGAAGAACTTCCAGCCCAACCAGCCCCAAAATAACAAGAACAAATCTCAGGGGAAAGACAAGTTTGATGCAAAGAACAAGCCGTCACATTCTACCAACTTCAAGAAGAATTCTCATAACGGGAAGGGATACAAACCTCAATTTTGGTAGCACCGCACAAAATTTATATGGCTGGATCTACCTGCTGTTAGCTAACCTCATGGTGCTCCAGGTATTCCTACATTCGTAACTAGGTACAATGACCACCGCAAGATGAAATTAGCTTATTCATACATTGACTTGCTGAATGCAGTGCGGAACGATCCTGTCATGTCTGGAGGAGCAAACAAGCAGTGCAGCCGAAGGTGGAAATCAACCAAGGACTTATGAAATTATATGTAATCTTCCTCAGGTAGGTCAGTATCCCCTTCGTCCAGATGATCGTGTTTTGTCATGCCGAGCTATTGATATGTGCTACTGTTTTGCAACACCGTTTAAATATAGCTACTGTTTTCCTATCTTTTCAGATTCAGGACAATGAATAGGATATCAGGGGAACTGCACAATATGGACCCATGTTGAGTCATCTCTATTGCCTCATGTGTATGCTACAAATGTGTCAGCATCAATTGCAAGATGAGGGAGCTAGATAGCTGTGGAGTTGCTAACATGCTCCGAGTGCTCGCAACATTGAGAAGAAACAAGCGTGCCCAAGAAATTAATGCATGCGCAGGGAGGCCCTTTGCTCAGAGAAGCATCGATCGATTTTCTTTATTTCCACACCTTCTCACAATTTTGTATATTGGTTATAGTATGGTGAATCATTGAGATGCATAGACATGCTGAACTTTTGTTCTTCTGAATGTTAGTTTAATGTGAGTGTCTGCATCCAGTACCGCATCCTCTAATTTGGTGGATGCACACAGAGAAAATAAATCTCCTTAATTTACTCCATAACCACCCTATTAAATAGGCCTAGTAACAAACCATGCGCATGCAGTGGCCGGCGGGCACATGCATCCTACATGCATGGCCAGTCATGCAGCAACGCAAAAGAAGAGAGCGGTTCTTGGGAAAAAGCGAGTAGTTAGTGCAGCGTGCCTTATAAACACGAACAGCTCGCTCTCCCGCTTCCGTCTCCCCACCCAATTCCCCCTGCTCCCCAATCTTCCTCACTCGTCCGGAAAACCCCGCTCACCTTCTTCCTCACTCGTACAGAAAACGCCTGCTCCTCTTCTTCCACTCCTACAGAAATCCCCAGCCCTCCTTCTTCCCCACTCGCACTGCCACTAGGCTCGTCTCTGGCTAATCTGCTCAAACCCGTGAGCTCGGCGCGACACCCACAAGGAAAATGGAGTCGGCTGGCCCCAGCGCCAAGAAGATGAGGCTCCCTCCAGCGGCGACGCCGGTTGTAGATCCTGCACCCTGTAGCACGGGGAGAAGCAGCGAGCCCCCCCCCACCCGGATCTGAGGAACCGATAGAATCTCTGGTGGACCGCATCAGCGATCTCCCGAATGTCATCCTTGAGGAGATCATCTCGCTTCTCCCCACCAAGGATTGCGGCCGCACACAAGTCCTCTCAACTCGGTGGCGCCCTCTATGGCGCACCGCGCCCCTTAATCTCGACTGTCGTCAGATATCTGTCCTTCCTGAATTTGATCTCATCAGAGCCATCGTCTCTTCTCACCAGCAGGGCCCCGTTCAATGCCTCTGCATCCCGACAAGCTACCTGCTGTCCATACCTAGAAAGGTGGACGCTTGGCTGACATCCCCTGAATTCGGAAAACTCTACCAGTTTGAGTTCTACCATTACCACGAAAGTTTCATACCACAAACATACCAAGAATTCGTGCCCACACCACCGTTGTCCATCTCGCGGTTTCCTCCTCTCTCCACACCGCCACCTTCGCCCGGTGCCATCTACCAGACGATCTGGTACAAATGCTTCGACTCCCACTGCTAAAAAAACTTTCGCTTGTGGTGGTTTATCTGTCGGAGGCCTCACTGCACAACATCATCCACTCTAGTTGCCCTGCCCTGGAGCGCTTGCTGATTGTTTTGGGAATAGAAATCGGTATCAGTTGTCTCCAAATAAAGTCGCCTCACCTTAAAAGCATTGGAATTTGTTTTGAAGGACAACAGCTCATCATCGAAGATGCCCCTTCACTTGAAAGGTTGCTCCTTCATAACTGTTATACACCTTCAAAAATAACTGTCGTCTCTGCGCCCAAACTGGAGACCTTGGGTCTAATTCGTGACCCATTTAATAATCACAAGGAGTTGGTGTTTGGCCCCTCACCTTTTCAGGTACCGTATATTATCATCTACACATTTGTAATCATATGCTGCATTTTCATTTATGCGCATAAGTTTTATATCATCTTGGAGTACACTTTGGGTACTAATATTATGTTATATGCTCAATGAAGAGTTCGTCCATTGATAGCCTATCAATGCTGCTGGATTCTGTCAAGATCATATATATCAGAATGTATAGTTTTGATCTGGACATAATTATTGGCTTGCTGCGATGCTTTCGATCTCTGGAGAATTTATACATAGAGGTGATGATTTCATGCACATTGAAAGCCCGTATATATTGTACTAGAATTAACTGTTCAGCTGTCGTTCTTTCGACATATTCTTTTTTCAGACCTTAACTATTTTCAATCTTCATGTCTACTTAGGCAGAACCACATGGACAAAAACATATAACCAATCTTTGGCGTAATAAGCAAAAGGATTTTCTCAGTTCTCATGACATTCGTTTTTGGACAATAACGATGGGATGATATGCA
This sequence comes from Triticum aestivum, assembly GCF_018294505.1. NCBI lineage: Eukaryota > Viridiplantae > Streptophyta > Magnoliopsida > Poales > Poaceae > Triticum > Triticum aestivum. The sequence continues at coordinate 728,465,503 of NC_057801.1, forward strand.
TCCAACCAGGCAAACAGAAGCTTTGTCACATTCTTCCTGTTGAATGTGAGGTTACTATTGTCCATGAGGCTTAATTTTTACAGCAAGAGATTTCTCACGGACGAACATGTTGAACAGCAAAAAAAGAAGTTTCAGGTGGTCAAATGGGCTTCTAAACGTGCTCGGCTTCTATTTACAACAAGTTGTAGACATCCTGAAATAATTTTTTTTTGCACAGGATGTTGATTTTATGGATCAGACCGATCCATTTGTTTGTGACTGCAAAAAAGAGTGTTGGGTTAGATGTTAATGTCATGTTCAATCTGGGTTTTGTCTAGAAATTTGATGAACAATTAATCCTTGGGCTTTTTGTACCATTTGTATGCTTGACTTGCATGTTGTTGCCCTCATACTCCCCTCGACCTGCCACTACACTGTCGCATCTTTCATGGCTGCTATTCGTTCCCGTCCGAGGCCTTGCCGTCGTTCTCCTCCTTGGTTAGCTCGCTGTGCTCGCCGCCGTCTGGTGTTGTCAACATGGTCAACAACCAAGAGGAATCAGGAGATGACTGTACGTGGAGAGGCTGATAGTAGGGACCCACCAGGGTCATTGCATTTCGCAAGCAGGTGCCTCGTTATTAAAAGCCAAAACAACACTTCCTCCTAATTGTTTGACAACTAGGTCCCACGCCATTATCAATGTAGTCAATAAACGAGAAAATTACACAACAAGCGGATAACACTAGGGACCCAGCAGCTCGCCCAGTTGTTTTTCAGTTTCAGAGACGGAGCTCAACTGCGCATTGTGCGGGGGCTGTGGCCCGTCTAGCCCACGCTTACGCTTTTATTAAGCACATGACGAGTCCAGTTGATATTTTTCTTCTTTCTGAAATTGGATAGCCCAGTTCTTTTTTTTGGAGAATACCAAAACCGAGGCGTACTTGCTTTTCTCAGCCCTGCTGGGCTGCAAATCTTTCAAGACGAGGAGGAGGGATAAGAAATGGGCTTCCCCAGAAAACGAGCTATAAGTTGTAAGAAATGGGCTGTAAATTTTTAAACCAAAGCCAACCGGCAATTGCATTAAAATATCATTTTTTCAGGATTTCTCTACTCTCTACTCTTATAAAAACCAAAGCCAACTAGAAATTACATTAAAATATCGTCTTTTCACCCACAAGATAAACTACTCATACAAATGCATCTTCATGTTCCATGCAATGAACGGGCATCTTGCTAGTTAAGATTCTAAATTTCAATCATTTTTTTGCGGAGAATTGTTTTTTGAATTTTATTTTGATATAATTTTTTGAAAACTATTTTTAACGTGACTCGAAATTTTGTGATTAAAAAGAGTTCGAACCCCACTGAAATATGCAAAATTTCGTTGAATTTTTTAGAAGTGCCCAGAATATATGGTCTGTAATGCTAATAAAAAGAATATGAGCTTCAAATATCCTTAAGAATTAGCAAATGGGTTGTAAATTATTGAAAATAATGGCTAATGGGATGTATGCTATTTTCCACAGATTTGGAGGCTGACTTCTGGGCCTACTAGGTTGACGATGACGCTGTCCTAAATTTTTTTGACGCGTACGCAAGGCTTTGTCAACTTAGTCAACACACAGCAGTGACTGTTGGATGTCCATCCAACGGCCGCCGTGCTTCTTCAATCTCTGATCTTCCTGCTCCAGCCGCCCAAACCAGCACCGACGGGACTGCCTGCTCCCTCCTCCCATGGCTGGCTGTGCTGCCGCCAGGCCATCCCTCTAACCACCCACACATCCTGTTATTTTCCGTCGACGTCAGCCTCACCCCGCAGCCAACCAGTCAGCGCTCGTTCTCCCCTCAGCGTGGGCATCCACTGCGGTGGCTTCATCGGCTCCGGGTGGTTCTCTTCCTGGGCCCCGCCCTCGTCCACCGCGTTTATGCTCTCGGCGCGGCGAGGTCAACATGGTCAACAAACAACAACCATCGGAAGAGGCTGACAGTAGGGGCCCACATAGGAAAATGCCTCCTTATTACACGCAAAATAATGATTCCTCCACCTGATAGCTGGGACCCATCAGAAGGGTCTCTGTATTTCGCGAAAAAAATGTTCCCCCGCTGTCAGCTCGGACCCACCGAAAATGCCTCCTTATTACGCACAAAAAAATGAATACTCCCCCTGCTAGCTGGGACTCACCTTGGTGGGAGGCTGACTTGTGGGCGTACTAAGTTTACGGGGACAGAGGGCTTTGTCAACTTAGTCAATATGAACGACTCTAGCTCTAGTGACCGTACGATGTCCATCCAACGGCCGTAGTGCTTCTTGAACCTCTGGTCTTCATGCTCCAGCCGCTCAAAGCAGTGCCAGTCGTGCCGCGTGCTCCTGCCTCCCGTGGCCGGCTGTGATGCCGCGGAGGCCTCACCGCCCCCTACTACTCCCACCGCTGGCCAGGCCATCCCTCTACTCACGCACACCCCCTGTTATTCTGCGGCGACGGCACCCTCACCCTCGTACTCCTCTTCGCGTGGGCATCCACTGCTGCGTATTCCCCGGCTCCGCGTCTTCCCCTTCCTAGGCCTCGTCGTCGTCCACCATCGTGGTGCTCTCGGCGCGGCGTGGTCAATGTGGTCAACGACTGACTTCCATCGGAAGAGTACTGTGCGTGGAAAGGCTAACAGCTGGGTCCACGGCAGCCGCAAGGAAGTGCCTCCTTATTACGCGCAAAATAATTATTCCTCCACCTGACAGCGGGGACCCACCGGACGGGCCACCGTATTTCATGAAAAAAAACGTTTCCCCCTGACTACTGGGACCCACCAGCTACATCTTCGCACGCAAGGAAGTGCGTCCGGGCAAAAAAAACGATTCGCCCCCCTGACTGCTGGGACCCACCAGCTACATCTTCGCACGCAAGGAAGTGCGTCCGTGCAAAAAAAAAGATTCGCCCCCTGGCTGCTGGGACCCACGAGCTACATCTTCACAGGCAAGGAAGTGCCTGACAGTCGGGACCCACCTGGTCGAAGCGTATGTAGCATTGTCATTCTGGTCGCGAACGTGTACGTACATACTGGTCGTAGTAGAGGCGCGCACGTACATGTACGTACAACAGCGAGGGTGCAAGAAAGAAAATACGGCCACGTACGTACATACAGACAGGGTCTCGAACACCTACTCGCGCATACGTCCATGGCTGGGTCGGAACGGAGAAACAACGTCGTCGTCGTGTTCATGGGGAGGCAACGGAATGTGTCGTGTTCATCGGGAGGCAAAACGCGTGGGAGCCAACCGGCTGGGTCGGAACGGAATGCGTGGTCGTGTTCATCGGGAGGGCTTGGACGGAACAGGAGATGGAAACGAGGCCTGACGTACCGCACAAGGAGCACACGACCTTGTGTTCGACCGGCCACGTTCGAAACGGGATCCTGTTCACCAGGAGGGGTCTGGCGTACCGCAAAACGGAGGAAACGTACCTCCTACATTCGAAACGGGGTCCTGT